>NC_071392.1:39300594-39610385 GCF_022682495.2 Desmodus rotundus
CAACTCTTGTGCTAGGGTATTATCTCAAAGCCTTGGTATGTTGGACCCTCATAATCAGGTCAATTATGTTATTGTGAACAAAATTCCAGGTAAGGATTTATTGATTTAACATTAATATTTTGGTCCTTCAACTCACATCACCTTTTAAAAATGCTTGAGCCATTTATATTATAACTTGACTTAATTTAATTTTGTTGTTATATAATGACACCACTTAATTAATTTGATGTAAATAGAAGGAAGATCAAAACATAAATTGATCAGTGAAGTTATTTATAAGACCTAGATATGTCATAAAACACGACCCTTTGAAACTTTACAGTAGTATAAAAAATCTTAGAAATAATACATAGGTTATATCAAGAATAAAAAACAAGAGTTTAATATAATTAGGATTATATTATGCAAATTAAGTTACACTTCAACAAGAGGAGGCTGAATGGACATTAAAGATACTGGTTATTTATTTGAATTTTCATTATTAAAACACTTGAGCCATTAGCTAATTAATGTAAAGTACATTTGTGAGATTCAGGAGAGAAAAAAATTGTTGCTAGAATTCATCAAAAAGTGATTTGGTTCCAGGAGCCGACTGAGCTCCCAGAAGCTTCCGCCTCCTTAGCTCCTTGACTGGGGACCACATCCTGCGGTGCTCAACCTTCTCCTCCAAATGTCAGCTTTCTGTCCAATGACATCTTCCTTCTAAACTTGTATGGAGCTTGAATTGTTTCTGAATTTTTAGAAAAGTATTAACAAAAATATTTAGGAGTTGTTCTAAAGGGATGTGGAGTAAAAAATATTGATATGCTTCTAATCAGAGTAAAACATGACTTCTATAATTATTTATCTTAGTAGTAAAGTTTTTTGTATTTAAAGGTGACCTACATATTTTTCTTACTCCCTACACCAAGGCTTCTTAACCATGGTACTATTGACATTTGGGGCTGGATCGTTCTTGCTGGGGGCTGCCCTGTATATTGCAGGATGTTTTCCAGAAACCCCAGCCTCTACCCACTGGATGGCAGTAGCAAAATCCTCCTTTACATTAGTGACAACCAAAAATGTCTCCAGATATTACCGTATCTCCCTGTCATTGCAGGGCAAAATCGACCTGGTGAAGAACCACTGCCCCAGCCATAGATCGAAACAGAATATCTGGATCTTATCATTTAGGGCACAGGTGGCACACACAAAGCTGGTGGGCCAAATCCGGCCCTCCACCTTGTTTTATCCAGCCCAGCACCTTGTTTCTACTCAGCGGCAGCTCTGAGATCCTTTCTCCTACTTAAGGAGTAGTTACATTTGTACCGTCCCTTTGAAGGCAACCAAGAGGCTGATGTGGCCTCCAGTGAAAATGAGTTTGATACCCCTTATCTAGTTAGTAACCAAAACCAATTTTAAATAGATGAACTGTTGTTATTAGTTCTGGTCTTTTTTCTTGAGAATTATATGTTTTTATTATTTTTATGGGGAAGAAATATAAATACTCAAATATGTAATATTCAATTTAAACTATTTTTATCATTAGGCTCTGTTATTTGCTATCTTTATGGCTTGATAAATTACTTGATTTCTAGGATCTTCAAGTTTCTTGTAATGGGAATAGTTTATGTACTTAACAAGTAATTAATAAGTTTTGGGTTACTGTGGATAATTATATTAAATTGTATTATGATTTAAAATAGTTTTTCCTTCCTTCTGGAGAGATTTTATACTTCCATCCCATGGGTTTCTTGTTTGACTTGCTTGGGCCAATAAAGAGTAAGTAAAAGTGGCCGCTTTCAAGAGGAAGCTTTCAAGAGGACTTTCCCCTGGTTCTGTCCTGGGAACGGCAATGTTTCAGATAGGGGCTGTTTCTTCAGCCTGCATCCCGGAAGGAAGAAGAGGTGGAGCAGAACCACAGCCAAGCAGTGATGGATGTATAACCTGAGCTAGAAATAAAGTTTGGTTGTCCGGAATGAATGAGTACTAAGTTTTTTGGTTTTGTTTTCAACTGCAGTCTAACTTGGCCTAAGTCAATTCATAAATAACTTACTAAATGTTTCTTGATCACTTATCTCCTACCAGACATTATGGTATGGATAAAGAGATCAACAAAATATTCCATTGCTGTTTTATCAGTAGAACGTAGATTTAGTAATAGAAAATGAATCTGAAATGATAGACTCGTTTCTTAATTATTTGAAATATACTTATTTGGGATTCATAAGGAATCGTGGTCATTTTTTTCTTTGGGTTAGGGTAAATCTATTCCATTGATGATAATGCCATCTTTTATGGATTTCCTGAATGCTGTTTCTTGCTATAGAACATATTCCTAACTGATAAATTAGGACACTCAGCTTGCCCAACAGTTATGTATTTATCACCATCACCATTTTATTATCATCATTATCAGTATCATCACCATAATTATTATTTCTATATATCAAGTGGTTCTGCTCTCATAACTACTCTATGAGATACAGTGTCATCCATCATAACCGTGACATATGGCCACATTCAACTGCAGAGGGATACCTGTCTGGCCACTCTGTCTAAATCTGTAGCCATGATCCACGTGTAAATGTAAATGTAAATTAAAGTTAAAATTAATAAAATTTACCATTTAGTTCCTCAGTCATGGTAGACACATTTCAAGTGTTCAGAGCTACATATGACAAGTAGCTACCGCATTGCACTGCACAAGAGATGTAGAATATTTTCATTATCACAGAACATTCTGTTGGAAAGTGCTGCTCTGTAATACAGACATGAAGGAAGGAAAAAGCTCCGCCAAATTCCTTGATGCCTAGCAGCGTGTAATGTAGGGAAGATCTACATTCAAGGTTTTGGGTTTTTTTAAAGATTAATAGTTACTTATCTCTTTTTGTTGTAACCCAAATATTTTATCTCCACACTGACAAATTTTATATTTACAATGAGAAAGATAGCAATGAATAAATTTAAAAGGGTGACTCTAAATTTGTCTAAAATTCAATGGAATTACCTATAAACTTTGATCCTCAACTGTTACTACAAAATTCTAGTAAAGGCACAAAGTAAATAAGATGGCAGCGTCTCAGATATTTAATGCCACTTTCTGTGCCAACCTATCTATAAAATATTAATGAGGACATTTGCAGTAATAAATGTTAATACATTCTCTTGAACGTGTGAATACTGGCAGATGATTCTTTATGGTGACATTCAGTAGTAGGAAGAGTTTATTAAAACAATATATTAATTTTCAGGAAGCTAAAAATAATACTTAAGTTGATATCTGCAGTTTTTAATAGTTTTCTGCTGATTTTTTTAATTAGAGAAAGCTAATAGTTTGCAGCAGAAAACGTTTGAAACCAGGAACCAAAGTAGTGGATCAATGAAGTACTTAAATCTTGCTGTCTCTTCTCCCTCATAACGCTGCTGGGTCAGGAAAGAGTAAGAAACATTACACGGGCCTTCTATATAAGGCCAGGAAATACACTAACTAATCCATACTGAGTGAACATGATTTAAAATACGGCATCACTCAATATATGATATTGAGAGAGAGGTCAAGAAAGGCTCTGATATACTAAAGCCAACTCTAATTTGCACACATACACAAATATTCTCGTCTGAGTTATAATTGAATGGGTACTTCCTTTTTTCATCTCTTGATGTAACAACTATGGTCTGTGTAATTTATGTGGTGCTTCTTGGACCACTCCGAAAATGAAAGAAGGACTTTGAAGTTTAATTTTTCACTAATCTGTAAATCATGTAACTGTTGATACATGTGTAACTTAACTGTTACAGTTTTTACAAACACTAAATAAATTTGCTTCCTGCAAGGTTAATAATTTTGTTTGATATTTCTGCTTATGGTCATAATAATGTAAAATCATCCTTTTTGGAAATTAGGTAGAAAGTACAGAGAAAGCTCTCTAGCAACCGAGAGTAAGATTCAAAACTTGAAACCAAGAATGTTATTGTAAGACTTCAGCTTGCATGGCACTGTTGGCGGAGAAAATGGCACCAGATGTTAGACCTCAGTTTGGGCTAATAAAGAATTCAGAACGAAGACTCAAATAATAAGAGGAAGTTCATTTAGAAAGTCACAGAGGTAGAAGTGAGCTTTAAAAGAAATGGGCTCAGAAAACAAGTTACAGAAGCAAAAGAAGGGCCCTTGGAGCTTAGGAGGGAGGGGGAGGGAGAGGGAGAGAGAGAGGCAGAGGCAGAGACAGAGATGCAGTTTGAGAGATGAAAGAGGGTGGAAAGGGGTGGGCATAGGAAGGAAGGAAGGAAGGAAGGAAGGAAGGAAGGAAGGAAAGGAGGGAGGGAGGGAGGGAGGGAGGGAGGGAGGGAAGAAACTCAGTGACACTGTCTTAAGAACTTTAACTGGAGGTCTCAGGGCAGGATCTCAATAGAATATTCATCAGCCTTTCAGGTGTGTCCCTTCAGCGTGGTGGTCTGCACTGATTGGTGGGTGCCGGGACAGGGAGTCATTAGTCAGTGTAGCTGGTGCTAATGTCAGCCATGCTGTCACTCTAATTTTGCTGCTTCTCTGGGCCTGGAGCTGAAACACAGCTGAAGCCTAGATGTCATCTCCACGGGTTAATGCTTAAGGGAGTAGGCCTGCAAGGGCTTGTAGTCTTGCCCATTGCTAGGCACCCGGGGCTCCTCACCCTGGTGACCCTCTGCACCTGGCCTATCATTCCTACTATGTTCATGCCTATGTAATTACCTACTACAGCACAACTCATTTATTCAGCAAATATCTATGGAGTACCTTTCTCAGGCAAATCTTTGTACAACATACTTTGAGGGGCCAGCGCAGAATTAAAAATGATACAAAACAATTCAAAAGTTTGTAGCCCTTAGCATAGTCATTTTATCCTGGCAGCATATTGGAATCAACCTGGGGAGCTATAGCAACTAAATGTTTGTGTTCCCCTAATATTCATATGTTGAAACTTTACATATGATAATAATTGGAGCTGGGGCCTTTAGGAGGTGATTAGGGTTAAATGAGGAGATTAGGGCAGAGTCCTTATGATGGGATTGGTGCCCTTAGAAGACGAGACACCTGAGAGCTTGCTCTTTCTTCTGCCCCTCCCCACCCTTCCGTGGGAATGGGAAGAGGAGATCCTGTGAGCACAAAGCAATATGGTGGCCATCTACAAGCCAAGAGAAGATGTGGCACGATGCTACCTTGCTTATAACTTTCTCTCGGACTCCCAACCGCCAGAATGGTAAGAAAGTAAATTTTTGTTGTCTAAGCCACCTAGTCGATGGTATTTTGTTATGGCAGCCTGAGATGACTAATACAGAAGCTTGAAAAAAACCCATTTGAAAAGACAGACAACAAAATCTCAAGCCCAATCTCACTTTCAGGTATTCTTATTTAATTGGTCTGGTATTCAGGGTATTATCTTTGAAAGTTCTTCATGTGAATTTATTCTACATCCAGGTTTGAGAAGTACTATCAATAGGGAAGGGGTCTTAATGTTTTTTAAACCTGTGCATTCCTGGGGGATAGATATAACACTCCCCACAAAAGCTTCTCTTAGTAAAGTTATACTCTATAAGGAGAGGGGTAGGCACAGCTTATGAAGCTTTAAGGAAGCTGGCTAACTAGACTGGTGTCTTCTTTCTTCTCTACTCTTATTGAGAACCACTGTGCAAGGTAAAGAGCTACTAGGGCAAAAAATAAAGACGTTATTTTCATGAGAAGTTTTCTGACATAAAAATTGTTACTTTGGTGTTCAGGTGATAAACATTGGCCTCGTTTTAATGAGAAGCGAATTCACCTTTGTCTGCATGAACTCCCTTCATTTTCCCTACATTCTAAGATCAGAAATGGGCTCTCTGGGAGATTCATGGGAAAACTATGTTGGAAATGTAGAATTCTCAGAAAGTGCAGTTTCTTAGCATATACAATACTTTTCCTTTAGGGAAGCCCCTGGAAACCATTGCAAAACTTTGTAAGAAGGTCTTATCTTAGAGTAGAGGTGGAAGCTGAAACAGGAATTTGGCGCTATTCATGACTAGATTTTTTTTTTAGTTGTAGCATTGTAAATTCTGGACATATAGGTTTAGTCATTTATATTTTTGTGTGAATTTAAGCTTATGTGCCATTAGTAACACTAATACTTTGGAAATTAAAGTCTAAGTTCCTATTATGGGTGTTTTAATGTTTGGGGTTAGCAAGTCTCTTATTTAGCTCACTTGAGTTAGAGAGGGGAAAGGGGGAACAGTTAAGTAATGAGAGTGGCCAAAGAACTGATCATTTTAGCATGGTGGGGAGGTCTAATATTCAGTGGTAAACTGGTGCTTTGGTTAAAATGTAAAGCTTCTCCCATCTCCTCCCCAAATCTTCAGTCAAGTCCATGAACGTTTCTCTTTGTTTTTGGTCAATTTCAGGAAAGCAGACTGAATCCCATATTTGGGTTAAAGCCAAAATGCAGCTGGATATAGGGTGAAATTCAGGAATTCAGAAAGCACTCAAATAAAACAATACAAATGTAAGCACTCGTAAACTTACAGAAATTTGGGGTAAGAATTTCTTAGGATATAGAATGGAATTTTAAGAAAGTCTTACCTCGAGTAGATGGGTTAGGTGTGTTATACTGCTTTCTGAAGAACACTCCAGTGGGGGAAGAATAAATGTACTTTTGAAAAAAATAAAGTCCCATTTAAAAAAACATACAAAACTTGACCTGCTATTACTGAACAAAGTAAAGTGAGCACATTTTCCTACATGGATCGTGATCTCACTTTAGCATTTCAGACACAAATACTTAATGCAACTCTGTGTGAAACTTTAGGAATTCGATCATTTAGGAAACATTATGAAGCTGCTTAAAGCCTTCACATTGTAGAAACGGTACCATGTGTCCCCCAGTGTTGTGAGAGGAACAATGATCTCCCTCAATCCTCCTCCTTTTAACTTGGCACAGGCAATCAACATGAGTCTCTGCAAGGTTACTAACTTTAAAGCAGTGGTTCTTAGTGTGTGGTGGAGGTGGGTGGGTCACCTGCAGCAGCATCTCCTGAATCTTGTTGGAAACGCTAATTACTTGCCCACCTGGACCTAGGGAACCAGAAGCTCTGGACACGGGTTAGCAGTCCATGCTTAAACAAGCCCAGTGGGTGATTTGCATGCAGGTTCCAATATGAGAACCATTGATTAGAAGGTTAGAGCAAAAAAGGAAAGAAAACAAGAGGGGAGTAGAAAGGGAGAGAGATCTCATAGACATGGACAACAGTGTGGTAATTGCAGGGGAGAGGCAGGTGGGTAGAATGGAAGAAGGTATAGACAGGATAAATGGTGATGAAAATAACATTTAAAAAAATTAAAAATAAATAAAAAACAGTTGTGGGGAACTGAATAGTTGCTGTAGAAACACATTATTCAGTGAATATCTATAAAGAATAGGAGCAATGATAAATTTGTAGAACCTTTACTTTGTGACAAGCACTGGGTTTTATAAACATTGATGAGGGACAGTGTAACACCCTGATTAAGAGCATAGACTCTGGAGTCAGACCTTAGGTTGAATCCTTGACTTAAAATTTAAGATTTCTGTGGCATTAAACAAATTCCTTAAATTGTTTGTGCCTCATTTCTTTATCTGCAAAACACCTGACACAAAGAGTCATTGGGGGGCTGATGAGTTAATGTGCATAAAGCATTGAGGACAGTGCCTGAAACAGAGAGTCTTCAAATATTGGCTATTGTTTTTATGTTTATCAATATATAATGTACAATTTTACATTGTGTCATTAAAACCCCTTAATCGAATTGTAGGTTCTGCATTATCCCTTTTTCAAACAAGTAGACACAGCTTTTTAAAGAGTTTAAATAGCATGATAAATTAATCAGGATCCTTTAAATTAAAAATATCAGATCTAAGCAAAATGCTTTGAATAATTTTATTAAAGTGGGGGATTTATTGATTTGGATCGCCAAAAATTGCAGTGGTAGAATTCAGGCAAGGACCACATTCATGGGGTTCGAGTGATGGTATCAGAACCTATGTTCTTTCCATATCATTTCTTCTGAGAGGAACTCTACCTAACTTGGCTCCATCTGACGCCTTCTGCTAACTCCTAGCTGAAAAGAGTGATAAAGTTAATCCCTATGCTGCAGGGGTGTCAAACTCACTTTCACTGAGGGCCACATCAGCCTCGCGGTTGCCTTCATAGGGCTGAAATAATTTTAGGACTGCATAAATGTCACTACTCCTTAACTGTTAAGAAGTTGAAATTACATTTGGCCCTTTGAAGGCAACCATGAGGCTGATGTGGCCCCTGGTGAAAATGAGTTTGACACCCCTGCTATACTGGGACCCACTCATGGAGGGCACCCCAGTGGCTAGCCCACTTACAAATCAAAACCCAAGTCCCCTACATTTATGGGAAACACCTGTCAGGGGTTCAACATGCGCCAACCACAATCCTCCAACTCAGTTTACCTAGCTTACCTTACCCTAGAGAACAGGACCTGCTTGCCTTATGAGGAAATCTCGGAGCCGACCCTGCCCCGTTTCCCACGAGCCTCTACAGAACTCCCTCTTCTTCAAATCCCAGTGTGTCACTGCTTTGTGAGGCACTGTACTCCTGCAGTCCAGGGTGGCTCTCCTTAAACAAAGCATGTCAAAGTCATTGCTAAGTTGTTTCAGTTTTTGTCATTTGAGAAGAGACTCTCTCTCGCTTTAGCAGTTTGACAAGACCAGGCTTATCAGCAAAAGCCTGACTTGGACCATGTACTTGTCTTTGAGCCAAGTCCAGGTTATTTAGCCTGGACCATCTCTTCAGCTGCGGATGGGGTCAGACCAATGAAATCACATCCTCTTGCTTTAGAAGAGGGGGGAAAGCTCAGGGTTCAGCAACAGAAAGAAGGGAATAATGGTAGGAATGAAAACAACAGACGTAGACTACATTTGCCTAAGATCACCCATGTTTCCAGTGGTAAAGCTGCACCTCAAAATAAGACCTGTTGGAATTGGAAGACAGTGCCCTTAAGTGCTCTAGATGCTACTTCCTGAATCTAAACGTTTTTTTGTTCACTATGTACTAATCAATGCCTAGGAATATATACATGTATAAGACATACTCCTGCCCTAAAGAGCTTTATTTAATGGTGGAGACAAGTGTGAAGATTAAATAACAGGTGCTCAGAGAGAGGCATCAAGGCCCCATTAGCAGCAATTAGAAGTGCTGCCTATATGATCATTAATCACCAGCCCACACTTCTGGACTCCAGGATCTCTACCCTTCCTTTGCCAAGGAGCACCGGGGAGAGGATATGTTAACACACAAGATTTATGTCCTAGAGGAAGGAGAAATTGTCCCTAGCTACTTGAATTTGACTAAAGAGAAAATTCTTGATAGATAATTTTAGGGAAGTTGATGTACTAGATAGACAAAAATAGGAGAAAATAAAAGTACAAAAATGTAAACCTGCTACAATGATACATTTGAATAGGTATTTTTCAAATATGGATATCTTGATTTAGAAACCCCCAAATTTTTCTCCAAAAAAATGATTTAAAGCTTCCAAGAGGGGATTGGAAGATGGCAGCAACATAGGTGGGAGCAGAATTCACTTCCCCTCAGTGCCAGGGAAATACCTAGCTGATCTGAGGAGCAGAGCGAACAGCCAACAGTACTCCAGCATATACGAAGATTAGAGACCAAAGATAGAGGACACTGAAAGATCTGACGGTAAGAAGAGTGCTCAAGGACAATAAGGTCCCCGGGACCCGGGACCGCGCGGTACAAGGGCTGCAGAGGCGCCAGCCCTGGCGCAGGGGCTGCTGCAGGAGTCCTGAGAGAGGGCCAGGCTGCGCTGTGAGCAGCCAGGTGCTTGATTGGACCAGGGGGGCTTGAAAAGGAGGAATTTCTCAAAAAGAAAAAGAAAATAGAGACACTCAGGGGCTAGTTAGAGAACTCTTGGTGGTGGCCGAGGCCCCTGGCGCCCCTCCCCCCTCCGCCCCTGGACTGCGAACGGGGAACGCGGGATAAGCAGCACCGGCGCTCACCTGAGGTCCGGTTGCGCGCGGTAGCGCGCGCGCAGATTAGCGAACGGGGCCCGTACATGAAACCCCGGAGGGGCGCCCACACCTGAAACCTCCGAGATCTTTTGGAGCAGAGACTAGCTGCTCCACCCACAGACCCAAAACCTCGGAACCGAGTACTGCGTGATTCGGTCCCAGGGCGGCCCCGCCCACCCGAGAGTCTCAAGCCCCGGGCGGCTGGATCGGGCCCCCAAGCGTAGAGCCTCTGGCTCAGCGGCAGGCTGCGAGCTCACCAAGCGTAGGGCCGGCTGGATGCGCACTTCCCAAGCACAAAGGGGCTGGCGAGAGAGTAACACCAAGGCGGCTGAACCAGCAGTTTGCGGCGCGCCAGCCTCCCTAGCCTGGGCGGCTCGATCGGTCGGCCGGCTGCGCGCTCAGAGCCCAAATAACGTCACAAACCCGAAGCGGCTGGATTCCCCTGCTGCGCGCGCACGCGTCCGGAGCCAAAGCGGCTGGAGCGGCCACTCGAGAGTCCCAAGAACAAAGCTGCTGGATTGGCTGATCAACGGCCTGATTGCCTGCCAGGGACCACACCTACAAAACAGTGAAGAGTGTGACCCAGGAAGGAAGAAAAGTGAAACCAATCCTTCCAACCACCGCCTCCCGTTGCACAGACAGGACAACAGCAGAAATAACCTGAACGGTTTAAAGCCAACAGAAGATTTTTTTTTTTTTTTCCCCTTTTTTTTTTTTTTTTTTTTTCCCTTTTCCTTTCCCCCTGAACTCCTTCTTCCTCTCTCTCTCTCTTTTTTTTCTTTCATTCCTTCTTCCTCCCATCCTTTACCATTTTTATGTCTTCTTCCTCCCTTCTTTTATCTATTTCTATGTTTTAATTTTTGTTAAAATTCCTTCTTATCTTGCCTCCGATCTTTCTTTAATCCTTCTTCCCTCCTTCCTCCCTTTCCTCCTTTCCTATTTCCTTTTTCCCTCCTTCCCATCTTTGGTTTTGTTTGTTTGTTTGTTTGTTTGTTTGTTTTTTCCTTTTCTTTCTCCCCCCCTTTCTATTTTTCCCACAGGTGCGACAACAAAACCTGGAGTGCTGAAAAGACTAGAGTTAGACCGTGTTAAACACATAAACGTCAGCTCAAGACCAGTGAGCACAGGAGAGTAAGGAGACAGCACCACCGAATCCCATTGGCATTCTACCATAGAAGTTCATATCATAAACCCAGGGATTCAGAACAAAGCAATTTAAGAAGCAGAGGCCAACAAGAAGAGCCTCACAAACAATGGGAAGACAAAGAAACAATTCCCAAATGAAAGGAAAGGAGGAAGTCTCAGAAAGAATACTAACCGAAAAAGAGGCAAGTCAACTATCAGATACTGAGTTCAAAGCAATGGTCATCAGGAAGCTCACTGAGCTCTCTGAGCTCAAAGAGAACTACCAGAAACTACAAGGAAACTACAATGAACTCACTGCAAACTATATCAACATGAAAAAGGAAATAGAAAATATCAACAAGAGCCAAGAGGAAATGAAGAATACAATTTCTGAATTGAAGAACACAGTAGAAGGAATTAAAAGGAGACTTGATGAAGCAGAGGATCGGATCAGCGAGCTGGAGGATAAAGTAGAAAAAAACACCCAGAAGGAACAAGAAAAGGAAAAGAGGCTCAGAAAGAATGAAGAGGCAATAAGGGAAATGCAGGACAACATGAAACGTAACAACATCCGTATAATAGGAATACCAGAAGGAGAAGAAGAAGAGCAAGGGATAGAAAACCTGTTTGAAAAAGTAATGATGGAAAATTTCCCTAATCTGAGGAGAGAAAAAGTCACCCAAATCCAGGAATCACAGAGAGTCCCAAACAAGAGGAACCCAAAGAGACCCACTGCAAGACACATCATAATTAAAATGGCAAATTTCCAAGACAAAGAGAGGATCTTAAAGGCAGCAAGGGAGAAAAAGGAAGTAACATACAAGGGAGCCCCAATAAGGTTAGCAACTGACTTCTCAATGGAAACGCTCCAAGCCAGAAGAGAATGGCAAAAAATATTCCAAGTAATGAGAACCAGAGGCCTCCAACCAAGACTACTTTACCCAGCAAGGCTCTCAATCAAGATAGAAGACCAAATAAAGAGCTTCCCAGACAAAAGAAGTCTAAAAGAATACAGCTCCACCAAACCAGCTCTGCAAGAGATGCTAAAGGGACTGCTTTAAGGAAAGGAAGGAAAAGAGAAAGACAGAGGAACACAGGTAGGAAATAATGGCAATGAATAACTACCTATCGATAATAACCTTAAATGTAAATGGATTAAATGCTCCAATCAAAAGACATAGAACAGCTGAATGGATAAGAAAACATGACCCACACATATGCTGCCTACAAGAAACCCATCTCAGGACAAAAGACTCACACAGACTGAAAGTGAAGGGCTGGAAACAAATTTTCCAAGCAAACGGACAGGAAAAAAAAGCAGGGGTAGCAATACTCATATCAGACAAAATAGACTTCCAAAGAAGGGCCATAAAGAGAGACCCAGAAGGTCACTTCATAATACTCAAAGGAAGAATCCACCAAGAAGACATAAACATTATAAATATATATGCACCCAACATAGGAGCACCCAAATACATAAAGAAAATCTTGGAGGATTTCAAGAAAGATATTGACAGCAACACAATTATAGTAGGGGATTTTAACACCCCACTATCAAAAATGGACAGGTCTTCCAAACAAAAGATTAACAAAGATATTGTGTCACTTAACAATACCCTAGAGGAAATGGACTTAACTGATATATACAGAGCTTTTCATCCCAAAGAAGCAAAATACACATTCTTTTCAAGTGTCCATGGATCTTTTTCAAAGATAGACCACATGATAGGACACAAAGCAACCCTCAACAAATTCAAGAAAATTGAAATCATATCAAGCATCTTCTCTGACCACAAGGGTCTGAAACTAGAAACCAACCCCAAGGGTAAAAACCCAAAACACTCAAAATCATGGAGACTGAATAGCATGCTATTAAACAATGAATGGGTCAAGAACGAGATTAGGGAAGAAATCAAAAACTTCCTGGAAACAAATGAAAACGAACTCACAACAACCCAAAACCTATGGGACACAGCTAAGGCAGTCCTGAGAGGGAAGTTCATAGCAATACAGGCCTACCTTAAGAAGTTAGAAACAGTTCACACAAACAACCTAACCCTACGCCTACAAGAACTGGAGGAACAACAACAAAGACAGCCCAGAGCAAGCAGAAGGAAGGAAATAACCAAGATCAGAGCAGAACTAAATGACATAGAGACTAAAAGCACAATTGTAAGGATCAATGAATCCAGAAGCTGGTTCTTTGAAAAGATAAACAAAATCGACAAGCCTTTAAGTAGGCTTATCAAGAAGAAAAGAGAGAGGATCCAAATAAACAGAATTAGAAATGAAAGTGGAGAGATTACAACTGATACCACAGAAATACAAAGGATCGTAAGAAATTACTATGAAGACCTATATGCTAAGAAATTTGAAAACCTAGATGAAATGGACACATTTCTAGAAAAATATAATCTTCCAAAACTGACTGAAGAAGAAGCAGAAAACCTGAACAGACCAATATCAGCAAAGGAAATTGAAGCAGTCATCAAGAAACTCCCATCACACAAAAGCCCTGGACCAGATGGTTTCACAGGAGATTTCTACAAAGCATTTAAGGAAGAACTAACCCCTATCCTTCACAGACTATTCGAAAAAATCCAAACTGATGGAAGACTCCCAAACTCTTTTTATGAAGCCAACATCATCCTAATCCCAAAACCAGATAAAGACACAACGAAGAAAGAAAACTTCAGGCCAATATCGCTGATGAACATAGACGCTAAAATTCTCAACAAAATATTAGCAAACCGCATCCAGCAATATATTAAAAAGATCATCCACCATGACCAAGTGGGATTCATCCCAGGGATGCAAGGATGGTACAATATTCGCAAATCAATAAACATAATACATCACATCAACAACAGCAAAGACAAAAATCACATGATCATATCAATAGATGCGGAAAAAGCATTCGATAAGATACAGCACCCATTTCTGATAAAAACACTCAGCCAAGTGGGAATAAAGGGAGCAGTCCTCAACATAATTAAGGCCATATATGAGAGACCTACAGCCAGCATCACATTCAATGGACAAAAACTTAGAGCTTTCCCACTAAGATCAGGAACAAGACAAGGATGCCCTCTCTCACCACTCCTATTCAACATAGTATTGGAAGTCCTAGCCACAGCAATCAGACAAGAAAAAGCAATAAAAGGCATCCAAATTGGAAAGGAGGAAATGAAACTGTCACTGTTTGCAGACGACATGATAGTGTACATGGAAAACCCTATAGACTCCACTCAAAAACTACTCGACCTAATAAATGAATTTGGCAAAATAGCTGGATACAGAGTCAATACCCAGAAATCAAAGGCATTCCTGTACACCAACAACGAAACTGCAGAAACACAAATCAGGAAAAAAATCCCATTCGATATAGCAACAAGAAAAATAAAGTACCTAGGAATAAACCTAACCAAGGAGGTAAAAGACCTGTACTCAGAAAACTACACAACACTGAAGAAAGAAATTAAGGAAGATACAAACAAATGGAAGCATGTACCATGTTCATGGATTGGAAGAATTAACATCATCAAAATGGCCATACTACCCAAAGCAATTTATAGATTCAATGCAATCCCTATTAGAGTACCCATGACATATTTCACAGATATAGAACAAACATTACAGAAATTCATATGGAACCATAAACGACCTCGAATAGCAGCAGCAATTTTGAGAAAGAAGGACAAAGCAGGAGGTATCACAATACCTGATATCAAACTGTATTACAAGGCAACGGTAATCAAAACAGCCTGGTACTGGCATAAAAACAGGCTCATAGACCAATGGAACAGAATAGAGAGCCCAGAAATAAACTCAAATCTATACGATCAATTAATATTTGACAAAGGAGGCAGGAGCATAAAATGGAGCAAAAACAGTCTCTTCAACAGATGGTGTTGGGAGATCTGGACAGCTACGTGCAAAAAAATGAAACTCGATCACCAACTTACGCCATACACGAAAATAAACTCAAGATGGATAAAAGACTTAAATATAAGCCGTAACACCATAAAAGTCCTTGAAGAAAACATTGGCAGGAAAATCTCAGACATTCCACGCAGCAACATCCTCACAGACACATCCCCTAAAGCAAGGGACATAAAGGAAAGAATAAACAAATGGGACCTCATCAAAATAAAAAGCTTCTGCATGGCTAAAGAAAACAGCACCAAATTACAAAGAGAACCAACAATATGGGAAAGCATATTTGCCAATGATACCTCAGACAAGGGCCTGATCTCCAAAATATATAAAGAACTCACACGACTCCACTCCAGGAAGACAAACAACCCAATTAAAAAATGGGCAAAGGACTTGAACAGACACTTCTCCAAGGAAGACATACAGAAGGCCCAGAGACATATGAAAAGATGCTCAGCATCACTAGCCATCAGAGAGATGCAAATTAAAACCACAATGAGGTATCATCTCACACCAGTCAGAATGGCCAACATAAACAAATCCACAAACAAATGTTGGAGAGGATGCGGAGAAAAGGGAACCCTAGTGCACTGTTGGTGGGAATGCAGACTGGTGAGGCCACTGTGGAAAACAATATGGAATTTCCTCAGAAAACTAAAAATGGAACTGCCCTTTGACCCAGCAATTCCGCTGCTGGGATTATACCCTAAGAACACTGAAACACCAATCCAAAAGAATCTGTGCACCCCAATGTTCATAGCAGCACAATTTACAATAGCCAAATACTGGAAGCAACCGAAGTGCCCATCAGCAAACGAGTGGATCCAAAAACTATGGTATATTTACACAATGGAATTCTACGCAGCAGAGAGAAAGAAGGAGCTTATACCCTTTGCAACAGCATGGATGAAACTGGAGAGCATTATGCTAAGTGAAATAAGCCAGGAAGTGAGGGACAAATACCATATGATCTCACCTTTAACTGGAACATAAGCAATAGAAGGAAAAAGCAAACAAAATATAACCAGAGACATTGAAGTTAAGAACAATGTAACAATAGCAAGGGCGGGGGTGGGGGGTGGGGGCGGGGACAGTAGGTAGAGGGGATTACAGGAACTACTATAAAGGACACATGAACAAATCCAAGGGGGAGGGTGGAGAGGGGGGAGGGAAGTGGGTTCACCTGGGGTGGGGTGAAGGGATGGGGGAAAAGGCATACAACTGTAATTAAATAACAATAAATAAATTAAAAAAAAAAAAAAAAAAAGCTTCCAAGAGATCTAGAGTTTACTCACAAAGGAATAAAAATTAATTCATCTCTTTGGCACTTAATGGTGAAATTGTTCATTTAATATAAAAATGACACGTTGGGTGAAACCGGCTCCAGCTGGATCAGCTAGAGAGCTGACAATAAAGCCACCTAAGCTGAGCTATCAGAGCTCTGCCTTTGACATTGAATGCTGTGCTGGCCTTGGAAGACAGGATGACCAGACTACAGTAGACAACACAGAATTTGCATTCATTTCAAGTAAATTTTGTAAACATATCTTGGAACATAAACACCAGATGAATGGCACGCAATATTCCCTAGCTAAATTTATGAGCACAAGTGAATAATGATGCTGTATCTGACTTGGAGTTAAATGAAGATTCTGGTACAAAGACAGAGATGAAAGCCATTCTGGCATTTTATGCAACTTTAGATATTTGTGAGACAATTAGCTATAAACTCCAAGGTGGCTGTTCAGCACTGTAGGAGTTCATACTGTCACAATGGACTCGTTTAGCTACAGTGCTGGTCTGGCAAACTCTCTAGGAAGAACCTCAGTCCTCTGCTGAATAAGTGGTCTCATTTTACACGCTGTCATGGACATCTGCTAAGGAAAATTTTTGACTTAAAAAAAGCATCAAAGCATCCAGAACTCAACTGACTGACTACAAAGATGAATATAAGAAATTTTAAAATCAACTCTATATATTTTGAACATAAACAATAAAGAGTATACTTCTATTTAGTATTGAATGTACAAAGTATTGGTTGATATGGCCAATTAACTTGCTGATTATTTTTGTGGAATAATTGGCTTCACCATTTCAGTAGCTTAGATGTAGTCAGATGTTATGGACTGAATGTTTGTTCATCTCCAAAATTCATGTGTTGAAGCCCTAAGCTCTAACATGGCAATATTTAGAGTAAGAAAACAAAGATAAATGGGTTTTGTAAGGGTAGGGCCCTGACCTGATAGTATTAGTCTCCTTATAGGAAGAGACACCTGAGAGTTCACACTCTCTGAACTGGCGGAAGAAAAGCGCTGTGAAGACAAAGCAGCTGTCTGCAAGCCAGGAAGAGAGCTCTCCCCGGGAGTCAAACCCTGCCAGAACCTTGATCTTAGACTTTCCAGGCTCCAGAACTGTGAAGAACCAAATGTGTTTTTAAACTACCCAGCCTATGATATTTTGCTATGGCAGCCCAAGCTGGCTAATACAGTAGGTAAGGTCATGTTCATATATAAGGACTGTTACATGGGCCTGCCTATAGGTTAATGAAAAGATATTATCATCTTATTAAATATCCATTAATAAATTGATTCATTCATAGTGACAATTATTTTTTCCAGAAGTACCATTCTAGCAGCCCTTATAATAAAAAGCAATATTTACCTAGTATAAACTTTTCTCATTCTTTCTACCTGAGGATTCTGTCATCCCTTACTTTCCCATCCTTTCCAGAAATGAACTACTTGCAATTTCTAACATGCATGGTATTTTATACCTTCATACGCTTGAGCATAATATTCTCTCTACTTAGAATGCCTTTCTGCCTTTTGCAGAACTAGCAAACTTATAATCTTCCCGTATTCAATTATGTGTATATTTATACATTTTGTGGAACCTAATTTTGAAAGACAAATCCTCTTTCCTCGGGGCCACCAGTGTAACTTGTACATAATTTAATTAATGTATTTAGACAGTATTCATGAAACATAAAAGGAGGGGCTGAAATAATATCTTGTCAGAGTTTACACTGATGTGCAATATTTCTTGATGGAATTAAGGCACAAAATGCTTCTAAAGTACAGAAGTGCAAGATCATATTAAGATTCAGGTGTCGTCCAGAGATGCATAGCTGAAATTAGATTTAATTGTCAATGAGTCTAATCTACATGGATTTTGTAATCACCTAGGAGTGAGCAAAGATGAGAAGTGCAAGCTAGAACTCAGTGTGAGCTCAGTGTTCAGTGACCCATGGGGACAGTGAGGTCCTTAGGGTGACCAGTATGGACTTTGAAAGAGGATGCGCTTATGTGTGGAGATGGAAGAGCAATCTAGAACTGGGAATAAAATGATCCAGATTAGCAGAGGTAGCGAGATGGGCAGGAAGATATCACCGACACCACCACTTTCATCTCCTCAGTTCCTCAAGCTAGAGATCTTAGAGTTATATTTGACTATTGCTTAACACTTATTTTGTACAGTTAGACGATGTTATAGTTATTGTGCTTTTTACATGTTTTAAAAATCCTGACCTTTTCTCTTGGTCTTATTATTAAATTATAATCACTACAGTATTGGATCTCTTTCTTTCAAGATCTACTCACTTACCTTCCCCACCTGGTCCTGAGTAACTCCGTCCTCTGGTTTCAGATTCAGTTTGGACATGAAGAGCCTTAGCATGAAATTGGAATGAGAGAATAAAGCGAGGTTGGGGCATTTAATTCCCTGGTGCCCGCCCCCAAGACCTTTAAGGATGGCTGTGTTGCAATCCAAGGTCACTGCTCCATTTGATGCCACCCATTTGCATGACTCATTTCCTCCTGGTTCCTATAACCTTTCATTACCTTCATCCTTTCTTTCACTCATAGTACCCAATTCCTACCCTATCCTTTGTGATTCCCCTATACTCTGCCCATACCTTTGACATGAATCCACATACACACCCTCTGTGGTTTATCTGGAGCTGAGTATGCCATCTGTCAGAATTCTGACAAATACGAACCCTTCGCACATCTGAGCCAGTCCTGCTCTTATACCTCTTTCGTCAATCTCCCAGACCATTTCCAAAGGAAGATCTCTTCATGTCATTTCCCTAACTTATAAGTTTCCCTACAGGATGAACTAAGTCCCTTTAACATGGCTCAGAAGACCATTTAAGAATTAACCTGTGTATGGGTGGGGGAGGCAGAAGAGGGTAAAGGGGGGATAAACGGTGATTGGAAGGAGACTTGACTTTAGGTGGTGAACACAAAACACAATATACAGATGGTGTACAGAACTGTAAAACAGAAACCTATATAATTTTATTAACCAATGTCACCCCAATAAATTCAATTTAAAAAATAAAAAGCGCATGCAACAACTACAAAAAAGCATTACCCTGTGTGGCAAGAGCCTTCTCTGTTGCCACGCTTGCAAAGGGATCTGCACTCTAGCTACTATGAACATGTAAGCCCTGCAGCAGTCTGCAGTCTTTCCTGTCTCTGTGCTTTTGCACGGATTGTGTCCTCTGTGTGAGATGCCCATCTCCTTATAGGTTGCACAGAAACATCTTTATTATCTGAAAACAAATGCCGTGGGGTGAAGGTACAGGGATGCTTTCTCACCTACCTGAAGCCATTAGTGACTATTCATTTTAATGCTATCACAAACAGTACCTAGTTCTATTGCACCGCAGATAACACTGTATTTTCACGATTGGTTGGCAGACCTGCTTAGGCCCAGTAGACTTTAAGCTTCTTAGGTAAAGGAATGTGAGCTTTTAAAATCACGGTCACTTTTTGTGTCTTGATATCTTATTCCGTGTCTGCCATAGAATAGATGCTCAATAAAACATATAGGGAGAGTAAATATGCCAGCCTATAGTTATCACTGTAGAAATGTAGTATCTGGTTTAAAAGTCAGATGATCCAGTTGTGATAGCTTTTATTCTACTTATTTATGGCTAGAATTAGTTTAGCTGGTCCATCTGGCCAGGCAGATGTCCTCCTTTCCCAATTATGTATTCCACATACATCATTCCTGAAACTTTAAACTTAATAGAAAAGTGGATATGGTCAGAATATTACAAATGTTTACACTTAAAATTAATCATGCCTTTTGACTATATTTCAATGATTGAGGTATATATTGTCTAGGTATAGTTAAATAAAATAACAAAATATTCAATTTATTCAATTAGAGCATAGATACTAAAATATTATATATCCCATGGATAATTTAGACCTAATGAGTTAAATGGAGACCATCTTTACTGAATCTATGATTCTATGTTCCTTTCATTTAATGAATTACCAATAATTAATAGGTAAATAAAATAAAATGAAAATTTCTATTAGGATTTTTAATTCAGCCTTTTACCACTCCAATTGGTTTAATAAGCCTGAAAGGATTGTGCTTTGATTTCATTTCAGTGCTTTTGCTCTGCACAGATGAAGCTTTAAAATAAAATTTCCTACCTTCTGTTAAGCTTTCAGGGAGACATCTGTGCCTTTTAACTAAGCAGCTAAGAGGCTAAGTCACATATTTTTTAGCCGAAAAGTTCAATCTGGATTTCTCCACTGTCTCATTCATTCAGAGTCTGTAGCAGCCCTGGTGATCCTGCTCTGGTGAAGGCGGGTGGTGAGAAAGCTTTCAGATGGGAGAAAGTTGCTTGAGACCAGACCATCAAGGTGGCCCACCCATTTCTTCCAACGGAGGATATTGTGAGATGTCGACTCACTAGAACCAGAGGGAATCATTTTCTCAGGAGCAAGTAATACTTAAGAGAAGGCATAGAATGAAAACTAAAATGTAAACCACAAATAAAGCACTGAGGATACCTGCTTAAATAGTGTGGAGTGTTTATCTTGTCATTATTTGCTCCTAAGAACCAGCATACTAAAGAAATTACTGATAAGCTTGCTGAGCTTGAACAGAAAATGACCAACTAAAAAATTTAGATCAACTCAAAAACTGATTTTTGGCACAGGTATATCTTAATATAAACAACAAAAGTTTACCCAAGAGATTATTTAAACCAAGTCTTCCCAATGAAGTCATATGAAATACATTAGTTAAGTTTACTTTTTAAGGAATAACTATGGAGATTCCTTGTAAAAAGTCAATTATCTGATAAAGCGTATATTTACATGGATCCCAATTTATCTGAATAGAAACTGAGATTTGCACGTTCAGTAATGAGTTTAAGTGATAACTATAGAGTATTTTGGCCACTTGGCCCATTTGAACTGGTAGTAAGACCAAGTAACCTTTTTTTGCCATCACCAGTGTGCGCAGCCATCTAGTCTTAAGTGTTCACACATCAAAAATAAATGGAGTGTATTTCCTTCCCAGGGCAGCTCTTCAGCCATTAACCACCCCACCCCAACAAGGCACTAAATGATAACAATATATTTAAGACAAAATAAGCTGTCTACTCTGTGTCCATTTTTGTAAGACATTTTTTACAGTAAGTTTTGATCAATATACCAGCTCTTTTGAGAAATCAGGTACACTGAAGTAAGTAAACTCTGGAAGTTAAGCAGGCACAAGTTTCAGCCCCAGAAAGGCCTAATTTGTTAAATAAGTTGTGACCAGTACCATTGTATGTGCTTTTGCTTAGTAGCATAATAAACACCATGTTTAGATGCCTGCATGATGTTGCATTACACCGAGGCTCCACAATTGAGGAGCCCTCTCCTTGGGTGATTTTATTTTTTAAGTTTGCTTAAAACTCAAGTATAAGTAATGCTACGGTGGGTACCTTTTCTCATATACTTGTTTCTGTTTTTATTTTTACTCAATATATAAACACTCAAGAATGTTGTTTTGAAATGGCAAAACATTTTAATCGTCCTAGCTCCATTTTACGTAGTGGAAGGGCTGAGGGCATCTCAGCGCCATGACAGCAGCCAGGCTGTACGTAGTGTGGTTGTGGCAGCATTGGGAAACCATCAGTTAGAATTTGTTCTTGCCAAATTGTTATATGTAAAATAGTGCCTTATGTTAGCAAGCCTTTTATTCCCTAAATGTTAGATGGAGATCTTTACTGCAAAGAGTCATGCTATCAAACATCTAGAATTGTAGGGAATGTATTCCAGGAAGGTATTCTATTGATTTCATTGAGTCGTACCCGCACTTTGTAATGGAAAGCATGGTGCTTCCCTCACAAGCATTCCCTCCGTAGGCAGCCAGACAGAGCAAAGACACCTACAGGTTTTGGTTTTGGTGACTTCAGAGAACTGAAGAACACAACAGTGCCTGAAGCAGGAGGAACAAAGTATGAACTTTCTAAGGATATATTAGAGAACTTTTTGAGTTCTCCAAATTTATGCATACGCAATAACATGAATAATGCAGGGCTTGAAAAGCTCTTAGGTAAGTCTTTATAATCACTCAGGGAAATATATACAATCATTTTATTCTATCACAAAACCTCTTTCTTTGTATTCTTACATAGGTTTAATAAACTTTGTTCAAGGCATAAATTTAAGGAAATTCCTATTCTTGACTTTTCCAAATTAAATTCCCCACTTGCAGG
Source organism: Desmodus rotundus (assembly GCF_022682495.2). Lineage (NCBI taxonomy): Eukaryota > Metazoa > Chordata > Mammalia > Chiroptera > Phyllostomidae > Desmodus > Desmodus rotundus. Next base: position 39,323,194 of record NC_071392.1, read on the forward strand.
TTCTTAGATTTCTTATTTTCTATAACTGGCAGTGGTCTACACATACACTAGATTTTATATAATTTTTATTACATTATTAGGATTTCTAGGTAAACTAGATACATTAGGAATGAACACATCAACATCAAAATTATAAGTGCTGTAAAGATTGCTTGGTTCAATGTACCGGGCAATAAATTAATTGATTCAAAGTAAAACTTAAGCAAGATTATATGTTATGTATGCAATGGATTTACCAATAACTAATATTTGAAAATACAGTCATGCAATTTTTGAAAACCACAGTTCTGTACGTTGAAAATAGACTGCTTTACAAAAATGACTGTCAGCCTGTATGACTGAAAGCATGAAAATACTTTTTATTTAAGGAAAAAGTTCACTTGTGCCAGTTAATGTTGAATAGTTTTGTTAACCTAAGGCTTCTTATTTTACAAAAAGTTTACATATATTTTTTAAAAAAATGTAAGGTAGATAGTGATATATATGTCCTTCTGTTTCTAAGCTCCTAATTTCCCTGATCAGATGCTAGTATAGCTACCCCAGACATGGTGCCTTGTAGTTTTTTGCAAATAAGATTTCATTCTTTTTTATGACCAAGTAATACTCCATTGTATATATGTACCACAGCTTTCTTTATTCACTCTTCTATTGAGGGACACTCAGGTTGGTTTCATAGCTTGTCTATTGTAAATAATGCTGTAATGAACATGGGGGTGCATATATGTTTTGAAGTAGTGTTTTGGGATTCTTCACATATACATAGAAGTGAATCACTCCATCATAGAAGTGGGTCATAAGACAGTTCCATTTTTAATTTTTTGAGGATCTTCCCTACTGTTTTCCACAGTAGTTGTACCAATCTGCATTCCCAGCAATAGTGCATGAGGGTTCCTTTTCTCTGCATCCTCCCCTGCATTTCTTGTTTCTTGATTTATTGATGCCGACAGGTGTGAAGTTCTATATCTCATTGTGGTTTTGGCTTTCATTTCTCTGGGGATTAGTGATGTTGAACATCTTTTTATATGTGTATTGGCCATCTGTATGTCCTCTCTGGAGAAATGTCTAGTCATATCCTCTGACCACTTTTTGATTGGGTTGTTCGTGTTTTTGGTGTTGAGTCGCATGAGTTATTTATAAATTTTGGATATTAACCCCTCACCAAATGTATCAGCCACAAATGCATTATTATTTGCATTTTCACAAGCAACCCCATTAGGTAGGTATTATCCTTTCCCTTGGTTTACAGATGAAGAAACTGAGGTACAGGAAGGGTATGCAGCTAATAAGCTAAAGAACAAGGATTTCAGCCTAGGTGGCCCGTCTCCAGACCCAGTTCTTTAACCACTGTGCTACCACTTCCCTTATCAACAGTCTAGCAAAACTGCATGAAGTTCCTGAAGAGAAGCAGCAAATTAATGAAATGAATATGACATATTAGAAAATGAGGAGGAAAAGGACTGGGATGTTTTTCTCCCTCTCCATGTCGATGTGGTAAAAATGTTGTCTACAGTGGGCATGTCACGATACAGCAGGATAAGCTGGCTGTTTAGAACTAGGCTGTCAACCTCAAAGCAGTAAAAACTGTGCCCGGAGAGGGAAGCTGAGGTAAGAAGGGTGGAATTTCAGGATATTTGAGTTGCCGTCACGTTCATGTGTCATTTTCATTGAACAATGAAAAGCTATTTCTATTATTATTAGCACCACGCTCTAACCAACTGAGCTAACCGGCCAACGAAAAGCTATTTCTATTGATTTAGAAATATCTTCAACTGTGTAAGTACATTAAACATGAAATTAAAAATCACTTTTGTATCTCTTATGTATTTGTTAAATATTTGCCTTGTCAGGATGATTATTTTTAGGTTGAAGCCCTCTTAAAAAGAAAAGTCAAGAAGTATGGCTTTTGGCCCTGGCCGGGTAGCTCAGTTGGTGAGAGTGCCCTCCGGATAGGCCAAGGTTGTGGGTTCCATCCTTGGTCAGAACACATACAAAAATCAACCAATGCATGCATTAATAAGTGGAACAACAAATCAATGTCGCTCTCTCGCTCCCTCCCCCGCCCCTCTCCCTCCCTCTCTCTTTCTAAAAATTAATAAAAGTAAAGGTATGGATTTTTTAAGCCTCACCTGAGGATATGTTTATTGGTTTAGAGAGAGAGGAAGGGAGAGAGTGAAAGAGAGAAACATCAACAGCGTCAGGGTCCCTGGAGGAGTCCACCGTGTCTCTGTAATGGTGGTGTTTGTTTTTGTTTCTTTTTTACAGGTCTAATCTCATAAATGTTGCACTAGGCTCAGCACTGTGCATTTTTAGGCACAGTTATCATATTTTTCCAAGTTTTTATTTCATAAAATCAAACACTCTTATGTTCCCTTTACAATGCGGACCTCCTGTTTGAGTTGCCTGGCGAAGGCCATCCAAGCACTGCCGTTTCAGGCACTTGGTCGGCACACGTACTATGCGTGTACGTGCTCTGCCTCCACCGCCACCTGTGCATCTGTGCGTTTACCATCCAGCTGTCCGCCTGCCCGCCTGCCCCCCTGCCTGCCCACCCACCTGGTTCAGTCTGCTCAGGCTGCTGTAAGAAATTATCATGGCCCGGGGAACTTGAACAGCAGACTTCATGTCTCACAGTTCTGGAGGCTCAGAAATCCAAGGTTAAGGCAGATCCATTTCCTAGTGAGGTTTCTTCTTCCGGCTTTCAGCCAGCCACCTCGTTGCTGTGCCCTCACATGGCAGAGGGAGAAATTCTCGTGTCATTTTCTCTTCTTTGAACAGCTCTAATCCCATCACGACAGCTCCACTCTCTCGACCTCTTCTGAACATAGTTGCCTCCCTAAGGTCCCGTCTCCAGATCCCATCACATTGGGGTTAGGGCTTCGACATCTGCATTATTTTAGGGAGGGAATTCAGTTAGAACTATAACTTCTATCCATCTACCTACCTACCTACCTATTTGTTATCTGTCTATATTTTCTAGATGTTCTACATATCTCTCCCTATATATAGAACAATAACAAGATGGCTTATAAATCACTTCCCTACATTATTTTATTTTATCTTTCCCAAAATCCTGCAAGGTAAATAGGCCACAGCAAAAGTGCTGAATTCACTGAGATATTTGGAGGATGAGTCATCTGTGATTACCAGCAAATAAATAGTGATGCAGGGAACTCAACACCCATCTTCTGTGTCCTCTCCTCCCTCCCACTTGACTGTTCTAGCCACCGTTGTTTACTAGCTGCTCCCTGAGGACCAGAGCCATTCTTCCTCTGGGCCTTTGCAGGGACTATTTCCATCCTCTGGAATGCTTTTCCCTCAGTTGTCTGACTCAGCTGCCTCCTTCTAGACCATTCAAGTCCCACCTTCCCAGTGAGGCTTATCCAGCCCACTGGTTACTGAAAATGCCACTTCTCTCTCCTGACAATCTCAGTCCTCCATATACTGCTTTATTCTCCATAACATTGGTTACTGGCAGATAATGAATAATTTATTTGTTCCTTTTCTCCCCCTCCAGCCAGAATGTAAGCTGCACAAAGTCTGGAATTTTGCCTTTATTAAGTCTAGTGGGGACCCTATGGAACTGCAGGGTCAGCCAGAACTGGGCACAAATTAAACTTGTACGATTGAATATTTCAGCAGCTTAGATCAGAGCCAGCTGGTTACTAAAGAGGATATTTCTGATCTTTTTAAGCAGCATGGTAAATGCTAAGTAAACATACATTTTTAATTATTATAGAGCAGGCATGTGTTCTTCTTTACTTTGTGTTTCTCCAGACTTGAGAACTTAGATGTCAAATTCAGGCTCTCTGGGTGAGGTGGGAATGTGTGAGTAACACTGGATTAAGTCTAAATTAAAGAACACACACACAAACATTTAAACAATTTTAAAAACAAGAGCCATAAAGTGTGGTTTTCTACAACCGTCAGAGATTATCTAGCCTCTACTGACATCAGAGTGGTGGGCCAGAAGAGAGACGCACAGAGGGGAGGGGCAAGAGTGAGGCAACCCACCTCTCCCTCCTCGAGGCCTCACTTCCCTCTGGGTTATCATCCCTTACACTCTAAGATTTCGGGAGTCAGTACATGCACTCATAAGTTGTGGCTACTTCCACATTTCAGTCCCTGGGACACAGAAAATTTTGCATGGTTAAGTCTGGCTCAACACATCAACATTCATGTCAGTTCTTCCTCTACAGCTGAGTTAGAGAGTAAAGACACAGGATCACAGGCAGATTAACAGTATTAAGGTTTTATTTAATACTTAGTGGGGCAAAGATAAGCACCTGTTGAGGCAAATGGGTAGGAAAAATGGAAGCACCTATAACCCTCTGGTCAGGAGGGAGGAGGGGCGTCCACAGCCTCAGGGTCATCCTCTCTGGACACAGGGACAGAAGGAGAAAGATCCCTCTGGGAAGGGGGAGTGGTGTCCATAATCTCGGTGTCAGCAAAAGTATTGAAATTTGGAGAGGTTATGACAATACAGGAAGGGGAGTGGCACCCATTTCAATTTCATTGTCCTGTATAGTCGTCTGAGAGGTTACATCTGCTGGTGCCCTGGCTGTGATGGCCAGGGGCAGGGTGTCTGCCATCACTGACCCAGGTAGAGAGAAAGAAGGGGCAGGCCGAGTAGCACTATAACCAGCCTTGACCTTCCTTTTGCCCTTTAAGGTGTTCTCCAAGGTGCCACGTTTTTGTCAATAGCAAGGCAAAGCAAGGCAGCTTAGGAGGTGGGGGCAGCTCACCATACCCCCACAACAGTGGTGACAGTGGTGGCAAAAGTGACATGAACCTTTTCTGTTTGTGGGGCTTCCTGCTGGAGGAGGCCACTGGAGAACTGCTGCTTGGTTGGCAGACCATCTCTTTACACAAAGGTGATGAACCCAGACAACTGGGCAATGGTCTTCACGTTGCTGGGAGCAGCATGGGGTTGGGTCAGAGAGCACTGCTGCTTCCGACTCAGGCTTCAGAGCAGGCAGGGCACCTCCTGCAGGGCAGTATGAGCTTGTGACTCTCTGGCCTTTGGAGGAGGAGCATGCAGGAGATATCTGGGCATTTCCATTCATGTTGGCTTGTGGGAACTTGGGACTGACGTCCACAGGCACAGGACTGCCCTTGCAGGTCCTTCCAGTTCACCAAGGGGAGGGTCGCCAGAGGAGAGCAGTAGTCTGTGGGAGAAGATGCCGCCTCCTCAGCCTCGTGTCAAAGCCAGATAGTAAAGGAACATGATCCTAGTTGCACAGCCTGTGGCCAGGGCCAAGGGCAGGTGCCTGGCACAGTGATGTGATTCCAGCCAGGTGGGTCATCATCACTGCGGAGAGGAAAAACCACTGGGGGACAGCCAGGGGCCAACAGCAGGTGTGGGAGCAGCAGGGTGGCCTCAGTCAGGTGGGCATCATCACAGCAGACAGGGAGAAGCACTGGGTGACTGCAGCCAGGCACAGGACAGCCTTAGCAGGAATACAGAAGAAACTTAGAAAGCAAATCACTCATTTAGAGCCAGTTGCGTGCCAAACTATCCGGAGAATACAGCAGAAGTTAGGAGAGTTTCTCCTTATCTTCCTATGTCAATTTCTAGAACACACTGAACTAACTTCAGCCAGGAAGTAATGATGTCATAGAGAAAGTGGGAGGTGGGGCTGGGGTTTGTGCAAGGAGGCACTGGGGGCAGGGGATAAGGGGTGCCACAAGTCCAACACTTGTGAAGAAGGAATGGCAAAGCGTGTAAAGGGCAAAGTGTGAGGTCTCAACTGCTTCCTAACCCCTTTTAAAATTCCTAACACTTGTGACTCTGCAGTGGGTTGCAGGTGTTTGACACCAGATGCGCCACCATATGGGGACTGTTCAGGACCCCGGAGGCCCAACTGCTGGAGCTCACACTACCTGGGCACCAGCTCTGCAGGCCCATCGGCACCTTCCCTGGGTCCTGGAGGCCAGAGTCTGCCCGAAGCTGAGTGCTGGAGCCACATAAATCCTGCCTGGATGTGACCCACCTCCGCTGGGGACCTCATCAACTTCTCTGTGAGACTTGGAGCCAGGTGCACTTTCTCTGTGGCTGCCCTGGGCACTAGTGTCACCAGCCTGGTATGAAAGTTTCCGAGGGGGGACATGGAGCCCTGACCTGACTGGGTGCTTCACCCTGCATCAGCCCTTCCTGGCAAGCAAGTTCTTTTTTCACTTTTTAAAAAATAAACTTTTTTATTTATTTATTTTTTTTTTCAATCACAGTTTTATTCAATATTATTTTATATTAGCTTCAGGTGTACAGCATAGTGGTTAGATGATCATGTACTTTACAAAGTGTTCCCCTCAATATTTCTAGTACCCACCTGATCCCATACATAGTTATTACAATATTACTGACTATATTTCTTACATTGTACTTTATATCCCTGTGACTATTTTGTCACTACCAATCCGTTCTTAATCCCTTCACCTTTTTCCCCCAGCACCCTCACCCCAAAACCATCAGTCTATTCTCTGTACCTATGAGTCTGTTTCCGCTTTGTTTATTTCTTTCTTCATTTCTTTTTAGAATCTTGGTAAAACAACATTTAAAACCTTAGACCTTTCTTCGGCTCAACTGGTTGGTAGTGGCTTGGCAAAGATTCGAACACAGCTCCTGTGATCACAGAGCTCTGCTGTGGACTGCAGTGTTTCCTTCCAGTATATTCAACATATGTTATCAGTCCCCGTCCCCCTCCCCCTCCGTTTTCTTTTGTAGTCCTTAGGGTACTTAGCACCGTGCCGCACCTACTGTATAATACGCACATGCATTGCAGTAAGAGGTCTCTAGTTCAACTCATGCATTGATCGTAGAACATACTTGGTTCTAGTGCAAGAAGATGGAGGTCAGGGACCACCAATTGTCAGCGTAGCACCATCCCATATTTCTAATTGAGCCTTGCACTCCAGACTTTTTTTTTTTTGGTCTAGTTTGAAGCATCAAAATATGTAAAGATTATATTCTACATAAATTGTGATCTATCCTGAGAGAAATTCACCAGTGGGTTATTCCACATGGATTAGAAACCACTTTCTTGGGTCTTCCTAAAACATGTCTACGAAAGCATCTCATTCATATGTAGAAAGCAAATGCATTATTTATCGCAAGTTACTAATGCAGCAATGTATTGGATTAAAGTAAGACCAACACAGTTTGGTCATTGAGTCTCTGCCAGCCGGGTCCACCCTTCACTAACATTATTGGCACCTAACTGTAACTCTGGATATTATTATTTCCAAGAGAGGAGATCTACCCTTGGGTGTCCAGGACAAGGACAACATGTGTTATTGTCCAGGAGCTGGAGGCTTCAGCATGACAAGGAAGATGTGAAAAATCCTGGCTTGCACATGCTTTTATCTAGTTTGGATCGTGTTTCCTTGGCTTCCTTCATTGGAGTATTTTCTCTCTTTATGGGGGTTCATGTTGTGTAGCACTCATATGACATGCAGGAGTTCCAGAGCCAAGAATCATATAGGTCAGTAAAATATTTGAATATATATTTTTAGTTAAAATTCTATTTTAAATAGCACTGGACATAATTCATATATTTCAAAATTAGATTGAGCACCCTGCTCCTGAGCTTCCTTTATAGTATGTCAGAGCAAATTTGGACTTTCATCCCCAAGATCCTTTGAGGTTGGTGGGATACAAAAGAATTTACTCAGACCCAAATTCTATTTGAGAAAATGGAGAAATATTATAAGCCCCATCTAACCTCTCTGGAGCAGAAATGATTTATACTTATGACATTTAACCATATTTCTTTGATGTCATTTGAGGAGAGTTCCTTCCTTCCTTCCTTCTTCCTCCCTCCCTCCCCCAGCCCCACCCACTTTCCAGCAATGTAACAAAAGTTTTCTATGGTTGAAGACTTCCATCATTTCCTGGCTTTTCTTAGTTTATTAAATTTGATAGTTCTCTATTTTTATTTAAATATGGTTTCTGGAAAAACAAAGTAAATATTTCCCTAGTCTACTCTTGAATTGAAAGTTCCTTTTGATTGTAGCATCCAAAGTTGAAAAACATAAAAAAATAAATCCTTGGCATTAACAGATGTAACACTCACGACTGCAACTTTTCTTGATCTGTAATAAGGATTTAAGGTGTGGTAATTTCTAATGGGAAAATAATAATAGTGATCAACAAAAGAAATATCCACCAGAAAGAACATCTACATGCATGAATGCTCACTCTTGTCTGCATATCATCATATCATCGACATGAAGACTCTCCGCACACACACATGTTCACACCCACGTAGACACTGTATATTCTGTGAGATTAATAACAGCAGTTGAGCATAAATGCATACTGTATTTTCAAGACCCTTAATTTCAAGACACACTGTATTTTCATATTGTGTTTTAAGACTCTTTCAAGTCCTTAGTCACTAATGCCAGGCTGTCATTGACAAGAGCCACTTTTTTCAATGTCATTTGATAATGTGATTAAGAGATGTCTAGAACTGTTATTAAACTCAAACTGTACAGGTAAAAATCCAGATAAAATCTTCAGGATAGCCATCTAAAATAAACTTCCAATGCCAAGCTTGGTTTATGTACAATCTCTACTCCATTAGTGCATTCTTTCATGAGCATCAATTATTTCATTAATTACAGGATACTAAATCCATAAATTTTCCTTGATGACAGTATTTTTCAATGCTGATATGATTTATAATTAGGGAAGGAAGCAAATTTATAATAATATTTTATAACTAGTAGTTTAAATTATTTACTATTTGAGGGGTATAATATTTCCAATTCATTTTTTGAGGGTCTTTTTGTGTTTTATTTTTATTTATTTATTTTTAATTAATTTTTTAATTGTTATTCAGTTACAATTGTCTGCATTTTCTCCGCATCCCTCCACCCCATTTGTCAGAACACTAACTAAATGACTATAGAAATTCAGTAATATGTCTGTCAAGTCATATATTTGAAAACAAAAAATAAAAAATTCTGGGCTATGACTATTTATGCAATAGAACAAAAACCACATTTCTTGCTAATAAAGAGCTTCTGCTGAAAAAATATCCTTGTCCTTAAAACTACTACCTTTCAAGAATGAATCCTTGTGATAAGCAAAAAGTGAGCTAAGGAACTCTGTATCCCTGTTTCCTATGATAAAACTGGTTTTGTTCTGGGTCTTCCTTAGAATATAACCATCCAAAAGATAATAGAGAAAATTATATTCTCTATAAAACATTGTTAGAATCATTATTTATATTGAAAAAAACCTCTGTTTTGGAACAACTTGCAAAGAAAACCTCTCCTTACAAGTGACACTGTTCAACCCCAGATGCCTGTGCATGCTGCAATGCACCCCGCTGATGTCAGCGGTCTGCCCCGCTGGCGGCCTCTCCTCCCATGACCCACCTGCGGATGCTCGTGGATACAGAGAATGAGTTGTTCTCTGTGATGTTGTAAAATGTAAAGACTTCTCATCCTCCTTTCTAGACATATTTGTGATTAATGAGTAAACTCTTTGTTGTAAATACATTTTTGGTGTTAACTTATATGTCAATAAACATTTCATCTCCATATGTCACTAAAGTTCTATACAATTTCTTATTTTCTTCAGTTCTTAGACACTTTACCAAAAAGTTCATTTTGCGTTTTCAACACTCTCTTAAGCTAATTAGGAAAACTCCCATTAAGGAACTCCATTGTGCATACTTTCAGACATTTCCCATGCTCATATTCTATTCAATTTTATTCTTTTGTAAATTAGGTTTCTTACAGAAGTGTACTATTTTTTTAATTAAGACTTTACGTTTTTACAGCAGTCTAACTTTTACAGTGAGAAAGAAAGAGGTACAGGGATTTCCCCTGCATGCCTGGCCCCACACATGCGTAGCCTTTCTCCTTGCGGACATTCCCGACTAGAGTAAGACACTTGTTACAATTGATGAGCCTACATCGACACATTGTAACAACCCAAAGTCCAGAGTTTACTTCAGCATTCACTCTCCAAATTGTACATTCTATGGGTTTGGATAAGTATATCCATTAGTATAGTATCACACAGAGTATTTTCACTGCCACAAAAATCCTCCGTGCTCCACCTGTTCACCCCGATCTCCAACCCCCTGGAAAGCAATGACCGTCCTGCTGCCCTTAAGTGCATGTGCAAACCTTGCAAGTCTGGTGCGTGAGTGTACACGTACACAAAATGTGTTATAACTGTTTAAAATAAACATTTATACTTTTAATTTTGTAGGTGAATATTTGTATAAAAATGATAGAATGATATACACCAAAAATACAAATCATGTTTCTCTCTGGATAATAGAACTTAACATATTTCCCAATCTCATATTTCTTACAATGGATGTGCGTATTTTATAAATAAAGGAAATATTACTTTAAAATAATAAGTACTAAATAAAAAATAAATCCATATTACATCTTATATCAATGATTTCTATCAATTATTTAAATATAATTTCAAGACAATGTACACATTCTTTTTGACTAAATTTTATTTGTGTGCAATGCTTCTAAGAGCACGTACTTTTCTAAATAATCAGATGAACAAATAATGGTTGAGCCATCACACTTTCCATTTTAATGTTAACATTGGTATCTTTTACATCTGACTCTCAAAGGATCAAAGGTTGCTAAGGCAAACAGGTAAATACTTCAGTTTGCTGGATTTTATTTTTTTATTTGTTGTATTTTCCAACTTAGCTCAGTTAAAAATTGAAGAAAAATAGTTACATTTGTCTTCATTAATTTTTTACAGACACTAAAGGAATCATACTTGTCTTCAAAATGCTAAAAGCATTTATTGTCCCAGGCAGCTGAGTGTGTTGGTCATGAGAGAAGATGGGAAAGCCAGAGAACACTGTTTCCACCCAGTCCTTTCACACACCGGGACAGCGTGGCGCCAGCAAAAGCAGGCGCAGTGGCATCAACAACACGGAGGAAGCATTGCTAGAAAAGGTGACAGTAGTGAGGTGTGCTCTTGGCCACCTTATACAGCTCCTGAAAGAGATGTTTTGTTTGAACCTTTGCATGACACCTTTTCCTTTAAAAATATGCGAACCTTAGTTAATTTACTTGGTTCATATTTGGATAAGAAATATCAAGTTTGGATAAGAAACATCATTCACCTATTTTAATTTTTGTTTCCAAAGAGCAGACATTTTTCTCCTGACTCAAAAATACCCAATCACCTTAGCAGCAATAATAATGACAATTTAATATGGTACAGCAATACCTAAGATCACTTTATCTGGCAGCTATGGAGAGGTGCATTTGGGGCTGGAGGGATCAGGCAAAAAAGGAAAAAGGACTCATTGAAATTAACAACAGTGTGGTGATTGCAGGGAGGGAGAGTATGAGGGGGATAAATGGTAATGGAAAAAATACAATAAAAATAAATTTTTTAAAAAGTTACTGAATGATTCCCGGTCCTTACCTAATCATACATATAGCTTGCAGTAAATATATTGTAGTTAACCTTTAAAAACTTTTTTAGTCCTTAGGAACCATGAAAAACAGAACCTATTCAAGGACTTGAAAAAAATTAGAACTGGCAAGGTTATAAAATTGCTCCTGGCTAATTTAAACAAATTTAAATTTGTTTAAAACATTCATTCAAAATGCTCTGTTTGTACCTCACTACATCCAAGTTTTACTGTAACATTTTTTAATGTAACGTTTTGCAAGGTTATGTTATGTAAATATTGTTAAGTATTAACAACAGTGAAAGAGCATCGGAATCATTTATTCAATAAGCACCTTCTAATATTCACAAACACTTCTTTTTACCTCTAAAAAGAAAAGCAAGGCAAGTTAATTGAAAAATGATTAACACTTTTCAATTTTCAACACACTTAGAATGCAGACCAAGTTTTTGATTTGCACGTTTGATATACAGGCATATTTGATTTGTAACCTTATTATACAATTACCCATATTTATAAAATATTTCCTACTGAGTAATACAAGAAATCATGTTACCTAGAACAAGGGGTAGCACTGCCCACCAGCTAGCTGCATGTTTTAGATTCCCAATTGATAGCCCATATACTGGGGACAGATGTTAAATCTGTTTTTCTCACTGATGTGTGTCTGTTGTTTATTTCCAGTGGGATGGGTTTTGCTCTGATCAATGAACGTATTAGTCTAGTTGTCCATCTTGTTAGAGAGGTCAGAGCCGTGACTGAGGGACATCTGTTTTCGTGTCAAATAACGTTGGAGATAATGAATCCTCTCCATGCAGGTGAGCAACACTCTTGCAATTGTCCTTCGTTCTTCGACTACAGAGCTGATCGTGATTAAGCTGAGGTGCTTGGAAAATTGGAAGTGTTGGTACATCCTATAGCATTTTTACTCTAAAATTTATTCTCATCTCTGTGGTATTTTCAGTTCTTGATAGTGACCCAGTTCCATAACATACATCTAAGATGATGCTTGTTACATAATTCATTTGCATAAGTGGGAAAATGTAGCAAAAAGAATGTTCTAAAATACAGTCAGTTAAAATCAGTTGCCTGTAAAACAATAAAACATCTTTGCAAGCCGAAATATTACACTTACCATGCTAATAATCAATAAAAATGCCAAATGAGTACAGTGCAAAAATGCATATAAATGCATGTTAACACACATACTTTGTTAATACTTGGTAAATGAAACCCTAAAATTGACTAAATGAGGGCAACCACAAGTTTACAGGAGGCAGAGCACAAACAGAGGTTCAGATAAATTTACAAAGTCTCCATAAGGAAGTTGAGTTGTTTCGAAGGAAACAGTATGAAGGTAATGTCTTGCTTGATGGATAGGGCGAGTTGTTTCTGGATGGGTTAAGTTACTGTCTTTCATCAAGCCTATTTCCTGCAACAGAATTGGAAGTGATGAATAGAAGTGGTCACTCTGATTTGTAGTCACTTGCTGAATTGCTAGCATTTTAGTCCTCACTGTGGCATTGATTGACTATGCAGCCCTGTCACTTGAGGCAAGTCACTTGAGCCCTGTGGTTGTTGGTGTCTAGATTGGTGAAATACAAGAAACAACCCCTCACTAAACATCTGTCCTGGAAGACAGACCATTCTTCAGGCCATACAGCAAAGTGAAATCTTGTCAATTAGCAGGACAATTGGCAACAAGTGGTAGTAGACAGGCCATTAGTGTCTGGGAGAACTACAGAGGGGTATCTGTAATTGCCCAGAAATATCCACATCCCCGACTTTGGGATTTTATGATCTAGTAAAATTTCAAAACTTTAGGCAAATATATGAACATCAACTTGCCTTTTCAACTACAGGCTTAAAGAAATAATGAACACTTAATGCCAGTATTATTCCACAAATAAAAGGGCATTTTAACTTCAAAATTGGAAGAACATAACAAAAATACATTAAGTAATGCTTTTTCATTATAGTTTTCTCAACATATCTGTATCGACATTTTTGATAGAGAAAATTTAATCATTTACTAACCTCAGATGATAGGCAGGTATTTGGGAAACATCATTTCTGAGCACCAGCACGGCCTTGTCTGCCGTCCAGATTCTGATGCTGACCAGCCTCTGGAGTCCAAGGGAAACAGACCAGCCTGCAGTGTCCACAGGTCCGAGGTAGGCAGCAGTGTCTTGGTTTCAAGGGTGTATCTGAAGCAGCTCACATCCTCAGGAAAGCACTCTGGCATCAGAGAAAATAAGAACTAGCTGGTTTACTGAGATCAGACTCAGATATAGAGGGCAAAATATTGAGACAAAGTCTCAACAGCAAAGGTAAAAAGTCCATGATTATGTAGCCCAGTTAGTAGTACGGGCATAAGAACAAGAACACAAGAGAAGCTTAACTCTGAATCTCCTCAGTGTCTGGATTAGTCATAGTCTTTATAAACTACTGAGAGCAAAAGACACAGTTTTCATCACTGAAGCTAGAGCTGAATCTTTAGAGTGGTCATATTGCAGACCAGAGAGTCGTGGGTCCGGGCTCCTCGCAGCTCGCTGCACTGATGGGTGACCTGGAGTGGTCCAGCCCTGCTCTGCAGGGGGAGCCTTTCTGTAGTCACTTTCTTATTTATCTGAAAAATTTGGTAAAATGTTTACATATTTTGCTGTCTCTATAAAACAACACAGCTATGCTTGTAAGTTCTGAAAAGGAGTCAGCATCATTCCACTCTAGGATAAAACCCATGGAGCATGAATGCCACGGCCATTCATCTGCACGTGAATTCTCTTTTATTTGCTAACAGTCAGTCTCTGACTTGTGATGGGAATAGTCAGCCATGAAGTTTGTAAAAAGGCACAACATATGGACTACAACTTTTCAGAAACATTTATAGCAAATAGTATCAGTTTCATTTCTGTTATTGTTCATTAAATCAAATAAATAAAATTAAATTTTTTCCAACGTTTTTTAAATGTTCAAATTTTGTGGAAGCATCCTTTAACTCAGGTGTTGATAAAATACAGCCCACAGGCCGTATCTGACCTACCATCTAATTTTGTATGATCTTCAACCTAAGAATGTTTTTTACACATGAACATTTTCAATTGATTTGAGAACAGAAGAACACTAACTCTGAATACCAATTAAGTAAATGTTATTCCCTCAAAATAATTTCATTCTCAGTAAACTGTTATAAAAATATTATACTCAATTATTATATTTTGAATATTGTCAATAAAAATGTGGAAATTTTTTTCTCTCTAAAAATCTACATCATGTCCTCAGTATTGCCTCCTGACCACAAAACTAAAAATATTTATTACCTAGCCTTACAGAAAAAGTTGCTGAACCATTTTAGAAATATCAAAGTTTACCTTTTTGCACATTATACATCAATATAATAGAAATAAATAATATTTACAAGGAAAAACTTAAATGCTTCCTAAAGTATAAAGAATAAATAAAAGCAGTAAGTTATACAGGAAGGACAAGCATTTTCGTCAACATGGGATGCAGAATCCTTCAAGGTTTTAATTATCCACTACTGGGCCATGTGGAAAGCATTCATTCAACACTGGCGTGACATGTCCCAGACAGCGTCACAGAAAGTCCAAAGGTCAAAGTCACCAAAGGAGGTATCTTGCCAAGAACTAAAGATGAGAAAATTATTGCCTCCTGCCTCCTGTTCTTAAATTATGTGCATCTATATTGTGTATTTAGTTCTAAAATAGTAAGTAAAATGAAGAAGTACATGTAGTGGCATAATGTATCATCTTCTTGAGAACCCACTAGCTAAAATAACTTTAATAATTAGAACATATGCAAACATTACCCATTTTTCTTCATAAAGCAGGACCACCACAAGACTATGAACCCATCTTTGAGCTAGAATTTTAATATTATAGATCCAATGACAGGACT
The DNA here is from genome assembly GCF_022682495.2 of Desmodus rotundus. Classification (NCBI taxonomy): domain Eukaryota; kingdom Metazoa; phylum Chordata; class Mammalia; order Chiroptera; family Phyllostomidae; genus Desmodus; species Desmodus rotundus. The sequence continues at coordinate 39,338,529 of NC_071392.1, forward strand.
GTGCTCTATTACTCCTTTTTTAAAGGGATTGTATGCCCATAGCGCGTGATAAGTAAATTATGCTAAGATGGAAATAATTGATGAAATTTTACGTCCTTGTTAACTAAAATTTGAAACAAAGATGTCTACCTACCTAAGTGTCACCTACTTTATATCACTTTGCCTAGCTATTTTGACGATACTGAGTGAATCGCAAGGATCATAAAATGGTTAAAGTCAGTGACACAGGCCCAGCACCAGTACGCGGTACAGTCTGAACTCTAATCCAGTGCTGCCTGAACCCTCAGGAACATGAAGGAATTATTAACCACTGCTCAGTGCTCTTCCACTAAAGTCCTCATTTTAGAGTCGAAGAACCTAAGACAGAGGAAGCAGTAAATTCTCCCAGACTGTCTGTATTTCACTCCGGCTGTGCACCAATCCACAACAATCCTGAAAGATAGAAAGTGATGTATAATTTATACTTTGGAATCTTTATTTAAATTTATATTCTATTGGATATCTTGAGATAATATTGTTATGCAGACATGAGTAATTAGGGAATTAATAACATCATAACCCTATTTCAATAAAGAATAACATTTTAAAGTCATGAAAGATTTATTTCATTATTGCTCCTAGGCCTCATGACTGTTGTGAGAAACACTCTCCTTCATTATGCACTTAACATTCCATTCAACAGTCCTCTCAAGCTCTTTAATCAATACCCGCAAATTTGACTATCAGCTATGTAAAATGGTAACTGTAATATTTATTCCTTTCTTATACCTGTGAGTTCTCTACAGAGGTCAAGTTTGCACATATGACTTTTTAGTAAAAACTTCCTTTTAAATGATTTAAAGGCAAAACTCAACATATCCTAAGTGTAGCTTTTTCCACCACTAATGTCCATATCCCAAATCGACCTTGGAATTTCACTTCCCCTCACATTTCATTGTTATGCTTCTAAAATATTCACCCAGGCCACTCCCAAGTTTTTATCCCAATGAAAAATTATTTTATTTCACAGCTTCAACATTTTTCAATGTCCCGATAATCTCCTGTGCTCTAATTTTGGCCTCTTCACATGAACTTATTCTCCACACCTTCCGAAAACACACACACACACAATCTGACTTGGCCACTTGTCTGTTTAAAGCTCTTTAAGATCATCCCGTATCATCTGAAGTATAAAGTTTAAGTTTTCTAACGTGATAAGAAGCTCTTCATGATCTGTCTCCCCTTCTTCTCTAACCAGTACTCGCCGGCTCTGTGCCCTAGTCTGTAGACCTAGCGTGCTCTTTATACCTGAATTTAATTGTTACTTTAAGCTACTGTGCCTTTGTCATTGAAAAATCCTTATCCCACCTTTTCCACTTACTCATTCTCCTCATTTTAGACTTTTCTCCTCTGTGTGACATTTCTTGACCTGTCCTGCCCCCTTTCAAAGTTACTACCTCCTCCTTCATGGTTTCATAACACCCTGCAGCACGCAGAGTATTTTGCCGCAAACTTCATCTTTATGTATTCCTACTATGTATTCCTACTATGGCGCAGAGCTAGATGGCAACGGCCGCGTCTGATATTCATCTTTTTATTCGCAATACAAAACACAAAGCTAGTTACCTAGGAGTAACTCAAATACATTACAGAACTAATGGATATGAGTGACTAAAAGTATAAATGAAAACTGTCCTATTCCTTTTTGGCAACAAATCACATCTTAACTCCCAATCACAGTTTCAGGTTCTTTCACACCACAACTCTAACCTACTCCAGAGAATTGTTCCTGCTTTGACGAAATGTTCACTAAACTTATACCATGAACAGACCACGTAAACAGCAAATCTATAATGACTATAATATCTGTCCCTAACTAGCTTATAAATATGCTTGGAATTTTTAATGACAAACATTATATATAATTATACATAATTATAATTATATAAAAATTGCATATAATTATATGTAAAATAATAAATATATTATACATAGAATAATACATTCTAAGTTACAAATATAACTGCATTATATAAGTTGGAATATTGCAGTTTCCAACTTGAAATAATAAACATTATATATTAGACAAGAAGTAATATTTTGTATTTGTAAAGCACTTTTAGTTATAACACCCTTCCATATAAATTCATCATTTTTAAAACTTTGTATTGGCAAGACATATTACCCCCATTTTGTAGAATATGAAACTTAGCTTTAAATTGCTGAGATAATGTTTCCAAGGTCATGAAGGAAGACATGAGCTAGGATAGAGCACATGTGTTCTGTTTCCCAGCGTGTTTTTTTTTTCTACCAAGTCATATTCACAGTAAAACAAAATGGGGAAGTGCACAAAGTAAGAAATGGGGAAAGTAGCATAATTGTATTTTCCACATTCTACTTATAAATGTGTATGAGAAAATGCAAAAATAGATTCATTCCAGTGGAGTGTTTAGCTACCGGAGACTCCCAGTGCTGAAAACCTGAAGGAGATGACAAAGGTAATTATGTTGCTTATACAACAATCGTCTCATTTAAAATTCTTCCTGCTTAGCTGTACTGGAATTTTTCCACTCACCAACCTCTTGTGACTGTTTACCCCCTGAGCTGTCAAAATTATATCCTAGTGTGAGGAGAAATTTTTTTTTATCTTAAATTTTATCTGAAAATAAAGGCAGCCACCAAGTTCACCCTGTCGCTGGCAGTCTGAGATGAGTACTCATCTCCCTGACAGCCTAGCAGAGCCAGGGGGCGGGGCACCTTTCCTGGCAAACTGACAGTGGCTGAACTGCGGAAGGAATGGGGAGAGGCACAGCTAAACCTCTGATAGGTGTCTTTTGAGCAGACAATGTTCTTCCTTTGAGTTTAACCTCCAGCAGAAGACACCTCCTTAAATAGAAAGACCTTTCTCTTATGATAGCTGTGTGTTAGAGGAAAACACTCGCCCTGACAAGCAGTTCCTATTTTATGAAAGATCCATAATGTTTGAATTTGCAGATGATAGCCAACACATTTGGATTTCTCATTAAAATAGTTTAAAATTGTTCTGGACAGCATAGAGCTTGCGTGGAAGAGTCATGCAATTTTTAACGTTAGCCTCGGTATTCTAGAAATGATAGCTACTCGATGAGGGAAGAATCAGGCCCATTATCTTGGAATTTATCAGTTCCACTTCATTTGATCCACGTGTTTGATTCCTTCCTTTAACAAAATTATATATATTCTGTGTGTAAATCATTAGGATGTGCACAAATATGTAGGAAAAAATTAGTAAGGTGCTGCATATGTCAGAGAGAACTTTCTGGAAGAAGCAATGCTCTTGCTGATCATTACAAATGAAAGACAGATCTTTAGTCCAAGCAGGATAACAAGTATGTGATTAGAAGTAAAAGCAAGAGAGGGCCTGACATACCCACATATAACTGAGTTCAGCAACAACACAGCTAAGTGAGAATCAGCGGGGGTGAAGAAAAGGAAACCCTATTCCCGACATTGTGAAGAAGTGGCTCTGATAGCACTCAGGGATTATGTGCTAGGAGTAAATCAGAGGAGGAAGATGTGCAGTTAGTTTTCTGACTTGGGTGATTGGCTGAGGAATGGCGCTATATCCTGTATGGAGAAATACAAGGGTGGGGCAATGGGCATGGGAGAGTAGGGAGGAAGAAGTGGCATGCTTCAGGGAAAGGAGGGAAGTTAAAACTACCTATGAAAGAGGTAATGGGGAAAGCAAAAACTCAGTAAGACAGTTATGTCCAAACAGATATGTGGGCTGGAATTTTATCTTGGAAATTGCTAGTGTAGATGCCTCAAGTGGAAATTCTAATTTTAAATCTTTTTATTGAATTAAAAAACAGTTATTTATATATTTCTAATTTTAAAAGTCAAAGACTTACAAGGGTTTACATAAAACAGCAGTGTTCTGCCTCATAGTTCCACTCCCAGAAGCAAACTTCATTCTATAGCTCTTTTTCTCTTTTTGCCTCCATATTTGTTCTAAATGAGGTGCTCTACAACCATTTCTTGAGTTATGTTCACTTCCTATTATGGAAGCTAAGGACTTTCCTGCTTTACATTTTCCCTGACCATCTTCTTAATCATGACACAATTCTATTATAAAAATAAGCCGTGTTCTATTTTAATGTAATGTGAAAATACTATAGGCATGCAGTGTGCTATGCTCGTGTTTCCTTTGTGTACGACTCTCTTTCCTCCGTGAAGTTAATTACCACCGATTTCTTATTCGCTTGGTCTTTTGTGTATGCATCACCGACTCATCCTCACATATCTTCCAGAAGAGCGAATATTCTCTCAATATTTTCAAACAGCTGAGATAAATCTATGAGTTTACTGTTTTCCTTGTGGATGTCACCATGGAAACCTGCTGCCTTTCTGTTTCAGTCTGAACCTGGTACTGGCTGGCTATGGTATTGTCAAGCTGGGGACTTCACTAAAGCATCGTCCTTGAGAATAACTCTTTTCTACTCCCTTGCCTCTATTTCATAGAGCCTGTTATGGACTGAATTGTGCTCCCCCCAAATTCATATCCTGAAGCCCTAACATCCAGTACCACAGAATGCGTGACTGTGTTTGGAGAGAGGATCTTTAAAGAGGGAGTTACATTAAAATGAGGTTGTTACAGTGTGCCCACATTCAATCTGACTGGCGGTGTCATCGGAAGAGATTATGACAAACAGAGAGACGGACCAGGGGCACACGTGCACAGACAGACAACTATGTGGAGAGGGAGCCAGAGGCTGACCATCTTTAAACCAAGGAGAAAAGCCTCAGAGGAAACCAGCTCTGTCTGCACCTCAGACTTTTCAGCCTCCAGAGCTGTGAGAAAATCAGTTTCTGTTGTTGAAGCCACCCAGTCTGTGGCATATCTTGTGACAACAGCCCCAGTAAACTAACAAAGTCACATGTATTGTTCTTGCTTCTTGCCTCCCCACTGCACTGTTTTTTTAGACAGAATATATTCTGTAGACGTTTTTTGAAAATGAGTGAGTAGAAGACAATTTGGGTGGTGAGGAGCAGATTTCGGCATAACTGAAAATACCTATATTTAAATTTTAGATTTGTATGATAAGTTTTCTGGGTATAGAATTCTAGGCCGATTATGTCCTATCATGCTCTTTATCCCCTTTCCTACTGTGATTGTTATATACACTGTCTGTTTTTTAGTAGTTACCTACATACAAAATGTTCCATTTCAGGATAACTGAATAGTTAATTCCTGTTTTACGTCTCAGAGTAAATTCCCTCCACAAATCGTTGGCTATAGAAGCTGCATGACCACTATCTAACTCATGAGATCAAATAGTACAATTCCGTGTGCTCAGAGGAGAGCTAGAGATGCGTGATAAACAGCATTAATTAAAACTACAAAAAGAAATACAAAGGAATCAGTGAAAAATTACAGTAAGAAGAATTTCGTGTTGAGTTTGAGGAGAATAAAAACTGATGAAAATTTTTCTTTGGCTAAATAAATTTCCTATAAGCTGTTGATTGAAAAATATTCAAACAGGGATGACAAACTTCTACATTCTCCTCTTAATCAATTTTGTTCATTATGGATCATAGTGAATCAAATCTGAACATTTTTGTAAGAAATACAATAGAACATTTTCAATATTAGGACAATGTATTTTGAATAAGGAAACAGACCTTAAAATGATTGCCTTCCCATATCACGTGCACAATCTAGACCAGAGGGAATCTGTTTTGTCCCAGTTTGGACACATGGCACAAGGATGACCCCAAGATATAACACTAAGTACTTCTACATTGAATTTATCAGGTTCATTGACTAGAAAGTACTTGCAAATACAGAAACAGCAAAGCATTTTTTAAATATGTTCATTGATTTTAGAGAGGAAGTAGAGAGAGAGAGAAACTTGAATGCAAGAGAGAAACATCAATTTGTTGCCTCCAATATAGGTTGACTGGGAAATGAACCTGCAACCTAGGGATGTGCCCCAATAATGAATCGAACCCCCAAATTTTAGTGTATGGGATGATGTTCCAACAAACTGAGCCACACTGGCCAGGGTGCAGAGGAATTTTAAATACCTCATGGTGATGTAGAGATTATTATTAACATGTATATTTTGGGGATTTGTATACTAGCATCTTTTCTCACAGATCTAGAGAGGCTTACTCATATTCAATGAGTCTCAAGGATTCCCATTTCTCCACATCCTCGCCAGCACTTGTTTGTTGATTTAGGGATGGTAGGCATTCTGGCAGGAGTGAGATGGTATCTCATTGTGGTTTTAATTTGCATTTCTCTGATGAGTAGTGATGTTGAGCATTTTTTCAGATGGCCATGTATTGGCCATTTATATGTTTTCTTTGGAGAAGTGTCTATTCAGGTCCTTTGTTAATTTTTTAATTGGATTGTTTGTCTTCCTGGTGTTGAGTTGTATAAGTTTTTATATATTTTAGTAATTAAACTCTTATCATATGTAACATTGGTAAATATGTTCTCCCATATAGTGGATTCCCTTTTCATTTTGTTGATGGTTTCTTTAGCTATGCAGAAGCTTTTAGTTTCATGTAATCCCATTTGTTTATTTTTTGCTTTGTTTCCCTTGTGCTAGGAGATATATCAGCAAAAAATATTGTTATGTGAGATGTCTAAAATTTACTACTTATATTTTCTTCTAGGATTTCTATGGTTTTGTGACTTGAGTCTTTTATCTGTTCTGAATTTATTCTCGTGTAGGGTATAAGTTGGTGGCCTAGTTTCACTTTTTTTTTTTGCATGTCTCTGTCCAATTTTCCAACACCATTTATTGGATAGACTGTCTTTACCCCATTGTATGCTCTTGCTGCATTTGTCAAATATTAACTGACCATAAAGGCTTAGGTTTATTTCTGGGTTCTCTGTTCTGTTCCATTGATCTATTTGTCTGTTCTTATGCCAGTACCAGACTGTTTTGATTACAGTGGCCTTATAGTATAGTTTGATATCAGATTTCATAATACCTCCAACTTTACCCCTAGTGCACTCTTGGTGAGAATGCAGACTGGTGCAGCCACTGTGGAAAACAGTATAGAGTTTCCTCAAAAAATTAAAAATAGAACTGCCTTTTAACTTAGCCATAATATATCCTAAGAATTTGGAAACCCCACTTTGAAAGAATATATGCACCCCTATGTTCACAGCAGCATTGTTTACAATCACCGAGATCTGGAAACAGCCTAAGTTCCCATCAGTACATAAGTGGATAAAAAAGCTGTAGTACATTTATGCAATGGAATATCACACAGCAGTAAAAAACAAGGAACTGTTATATTTTGTGGATGGACCTGGAGAGTATTATGCTAAGTGAAATAAGCCAGTCAGTGAAAGAAAAATACCATGTGATCTCACTTATATGGGAAATCTAATGAACAAAATAGACTGACAAACAGAATAGAAACAGAGGCATGGATGCATGGAACAGACTCACAGCTGTCAGAGGGGAGGGGAGACTGGATGAAAGAAGGTGAAGGGATCAGCCAAGGAACATATATGCATGAGCCATAAACACAGACAACAGTGTAGTGATGCCCTGAGGAAGGAGGGTGAAGGTGGGCAAAAGGGGAATAAATGGGGACATCTGTAATACTGTAAATGATAAAAATAAAGTGTTGTTTTTTTTTAAAGAGTCCCAAGGACAGAGTATCAATGTAACTACACTAATCCATTTGTACACTAAGGGGCACCAGGTCCATGTGTTTTACACCAAATTTCTAGATAATAGACCCTAGTCATCAAACCTCCTATCAGAATCATTTCCCAATAGAAGCCCCCTTCAGCGGGACACGAGATGGGGCCATCATTCTTTAGTACGTATTCCCCCAAAGCAACATGGCAGTCGGAGCTCCAGCTGAGCCACACTAGGGAAATTAACATCTTTTTAAATGTCATTAAAATTATTAATGTTATTAAAGAGCTTTACATAAACTCACTCACATAGCAATATCTTATTAAATGTCAGTAGATAAAAAATTCTTAGTCTCAATTTTGAAATGCCTGAATGAGGTAATAATGAAATATTAATATGTTCAAGGCTTTATCTGAATTGAAGTGAGTATATATTAGGCCAAACAGTCCCACATGTCTTTTCTCCTCTGCTTACTATTTCCACACAGGAAGAGTTGGATTCACATTAACATCAAGGGATTCTTTTTTGTTTTTTTAAATGAGAGAGAACGCCTGGCTAAGAGAGCCGAGCAGCACGCTCATTCATGCTCCTCCTCTTCTAATACAGCCTGGAGCCCCCACTCTTTCCAGGGACGTGAGGTGCTTCCAAAAATGCCAGGTTTTGAGGATCATCACAGTTCACTGTGCTTCAAGAAAAGGTCTAAATATCATGCTGTTACTCTGAGCAGGAAACAAGAGCCCTGTAGAATCCTATAATACATCCATACAGAAACCATTTCATAGTAACTTCCGTAGATTGCCCAGGGCTGGTAGTGTTCACTGTCCCTTTAAATGCTATCACATGTAGTCCTCACAGTAACTGTAAGAGGCAGGTATTATGCTCCCATTTTAAATATAAGGAAACAAAAGCTTCTAGAGATTGGGTAAGCTTGGCATGGGTCTCACAGTCAGTAGGTTTTAGAGCCAGGATTTTAATTAAAATCTGTCTGAATCCAAAGTTCTTACTTCTGATTTGTAATTAGTACATTAAGTTTTGCAAAACTGATAAACCAGAAAGAATTTTTCTAATAATGTCTTTATTTATTGGAATGATAATATTACCACATTAATTTTCCTTCAGAGATGGTGCAAAAGTACCATCTGCAGAGAAAATGCTACATGGTATAGTTTTTATATTAAACATTCTAAAAGTTAGACTTACTCTGAATGCATGTGATTCATTTAAAATGGAAATAAACATGTCTTTGAAGCAGAATATTCTTTGTAGGACCTGACCTCCAGCTGTCATTTCAATTAATCAAAATTTATTAATTTTACCTACTGCATTGCCTCTAGGGGCCTAAAGAGGTAAGAAATTTACGATGACAAGGATTTTCAAACAAATTGGGACCTTCTTTTCTAAGGGCTTGTCACATCACTGGTCTGTTTTATAATATAAATCAATGAGGAATGTACTACTATGTGTACACATCAGCACACAATATTTTATCTTTCCATCAAGCACTTATTAAATGCTTTAATAGGACAAAATAAGTATATGAAATCAAAACATGGACTTTATGTGAGCTTGTAGAAAAAAGGAAGGAAGCAAAAGAAAAAACGATTTAATCTAATGACATAGATTAATAATTATCATATCAATAAGACATTTTTTAGATAGAAAGAAAATGTTTTGTACTTAGGTTTCTTTACTTCCTAAAGCTAAAACTAGATCAGATCAAAATTCTTGTTACTAGTCAGCTGATGGCCAAACATGCAACTTCTGCTTATTAGGCAGTAACTGTCCTAAAGGCATGGATTTTTTAAAGAATGTAAATGAGAATTTGACTTTGTGATCAGATTAGGAGAAAGTTCTGTTGGTGGACACAGTGACATACTGAAAGTACGGGGTAACAATGTAACATATTACATTGAAAAAAAGTGGAGTGAACAACACGAACTCATAGTCATAGGGGTAATTTATGAGCTTACAGAACGTAAGTCCCAACTGTGCTGTAACTGGAAGTGGCGCAGTAGCTGAATCTTTCTATCCTTCCTCTGGCCGCAGACCCTCCAGGGCACTGCTGCTGCCCACTTCTGGCTCTGCCCTGTTCTCACCCCGTAAGGAATCTCGGCTGCCTGGAGGGTGACTGGTGCGAGGTGCAGGGCAGAAACCGTCCTGGTGGTGCCGCTCATCCTCTTGAAGATACTTCAGAAAGTTCAGGGGCAATGCTGAAAAGAGCAATATTCCACTTCAACTAACTTTTAGTGATTGAATTGATAATTTGAGCAATGAAGTAATACTAAAAATGATAATGTTGATTATAATGGTGATGAAGATGACAAAAGCAACATATCAACTTTGTTAAAGCGTATGAACACCCAATTTTGAACAGAGAAAAGTTATTTTAAAGTCTGTGGAAAGAATGATATTGTAAAATTAGGGTGACTGTAATAGGGTAAGACTAATTCTTTTATTCACTTTAATATGTACTAAAGTGGAGTGTTCACTTTTATATCTATATTGTTTTTATAGGTCAGTTTTAGAAGCATAGGTAAACATGTTTTATCTGTTTAATGGAAAAATAAAGAAAAATGAGTAAGCCAAATTAAAGCAAGTGACAGATACTAATTGAAAACAGGAATGACTAATCAGTTTCAGTGGTCACAAAAAATACCCAAACGTAAAGACAGTGAACAAAGTAACGATGATAGAAAGGTATTGTCTATCAATGATAATGAATGTTGCAGTGCCTTATATATACTAACTCATTCAATCCTTCTAATAGCATTGTGTGTTAGGTATTAGTATCATCCCCAGTTTACAGGTGGAAACTGAGAGACAGAGGTTGTGTAATGTGCTCACAGTCACACAATTTCCAAGGTACAGAGTTGCAATTTAGCTCTAGGCAGTTATGCCCTAGGACCACTGAGCTAAACTTCACCCCTCTCAGACATTTCACAGGGATCTTTGAGTTTAACTACTCAGAATCCTTCCTGACTTCACAGAAAGCAAAACCTTTAGTGCTTCTATTAATTAAAATTATTTTAAGGGGTTTTAATTACATGCCATATAGTGACCAAATAAGACGCTTGAAATCATTTTGTGGGGAAGACACCAGGCTAAAATTTCTAAAACACACAAAAGGTGTGGGATCAAAATTCCACCTTTGTGGAACAAAAAATTTAGCTGTTGGAGGAAGTTCAGCATGATGGCCAGTGCCCTGATTTGGAATCTCTGTGGAGAAGCAAACAAGAATCAACTGACCTTCCCCCTTTTCTTTAAGATTTTATTTATTTATTTTCAAAGAGAGGGGAAAGGTGGGAGAAAGAGGGAGAGAAACGTTGACGTGTGAGAGAAACATCAGTTGGTTGCCTCTCACGTGGCCCCCAACCAGAGACCTGGCCCACAACCCAGGCATGTGCCCTGACTGGGACTTGAACTGGTGACCTTTAGGTGCACAGGCCAGTGCTCAATCCACTGAGCCACACCAGCCAGGACTCAACTGACCCTTTCTAAAAAATAGTTATATTGAGATGTAATTCATTTAAAATATATGATTCAATGGGTTTTAGTATATTTAGGGTTGTACAACCATCGCTGCAATCTAATGCTTGCCACTTCAAAGAAACTTCCTTTAGCCACTAGAATCAGTTGATCATTAACCCAATAGCTAAATACTAAGCAGGTTTGAGAAGGTGGAGGGGGTGGGGCTCTGGCAACCATCACTGATCCCCCAGAAGCAATCAAAACAGTATCACTGAATCCCTAAAGTTTATCACAATAAGAATGATAATAACATAAGAAATATTTTTAAAATGGGTATAGGAAAATAGAAAAAATATATTAAGCCCACAGTGCTGAATTTTAAAGAAGGCATATATATATAATTAAGTTCATATATATATATGAACTTAATTAGTTTTCTAGTCATAATTTGCATATCCTCAAAGGGGGTGGGGTTGGGGGACTAAAAATGTGTCCTTTTTTCCAAGATAATCCTTTCAAGGCTTGGTTTGATAGTGAGATGATTTACTAAATAAACTGGGAGACCCAGCACAGAAGACTCTTCCACACTGTTTAACACCTTAAACATAAAGCTTGTAATAGGAGTTACTTATAGGGAAGAAGAAAGTGTGTGTTGCCCTGGCTGGTGTGGCTCAGTGGATTGAGTGACAGCCTGCAATTCAAAGGGTTGCTGGTTCAATTCCCAGTGAGGGCACATGTCTGGGTTACTGGGCCAGGTCCCCAGTAGGGGGTGTGCGAGAGGCATCCTCACATTGATGTTTCTTTCCCTCTCTTCCTCTCTCCCTTTCCTTTTGTCTAAAAATAAATAAAATCTTTAAAAAAAAAAAAAGGAAAAAGGAAAGAAAGTCTGTGTCTACTGGTCCTGGAAACTTGTAGGAGGAGAAAGCAAAAAAAGATTGTGAGACTAAAGGAGGAAGGTATAGATGTGTTTTAAATTCTTATTATCTGGATTCCAACTGGTAAGTCACTAGATAAGGTGAGAGAAACACAAAGGGCAAGGGAATTTTGCTGCCTGGTTGGACTATAAGAAGATAGTTTTATATATTAATTTTACTTGAAGTGGTGTGGAGCAGAGAAAGAAAGGTTATGGTAAATGGCATTTTTTAATGACTTATATGAGGTTAACACTTCTTCCCGACTGAGAAGTTCCTGAGTATGACTTCTGTCCAGGAATGGGGGGAGGGGGGGCTCCACCTGCAGGTCCCCCCACCTACCCACCCCCCGGCCACCAGGGATGAGAATAAATCTACCAAGATATGATCTGCTTGGGAAGGAAAGGTGGCTGATCTCTCAAAGGAGAAGGGCCAAGAGCCTTTTCCTCAATAGTCTTTTATTGGGTTCAGTTTGCACAGGAATACAGGTAAAGCTCATCAATCATTGTCAGGCAGCAAGGATCAAACAATAGATAACATACAAAGAACTCTGAGGGCTTATTCTGAGTCAGGGTCAGTTAGCTAAAGGGCTATAAGACTTTGGGAAATAAACTCATTTCAGGCTTGGACCCTTATTATTTAAATTGAGGGTATTAGCAAAGCAGGTTTCACAGGATTTTATGCATTCTTTCTTAGGCCTGATAGCCCTGGGGAATCTGCCCTTTCCAGCACAGGACTGCACCGCCCTCTGTCATTGTTTCAGGCTTAAATCAGGCCGGGGGAGTAAGGCGGCCAAGAGATTAGCAGACTTCTTGCAGACAGAATGAGGACTCAGGCTATGTCAAAGCCAAGGGGCAAGGGTCCATCACCCCCTTTTTCTATGGCCCCTCAAGTCCTTCCCTGTGGGCTCTTCATGACCGTGCCTGTCTTAGATCATCCCTCCCTTGAGGAATCTTACCCGTCATTGACTAACTGGTCAGGCTCAGGGCCAAGCAGGGTAAAGTAAAGTGGGCAGGGGTGGTGCCCCTGCCAGGGAGATAAGCTTTGTCTCCTTAGTGGCTTATGGTCCCAAGGTCTCTGACTCAGCCTTAGCCATGGGGGGTTACAGCTTCTGAAACCAGTCAGGGTGTTTCCCAACACAGGAGGCGTGAACAGACAGTGAAGAGTCCATGCTGCAGATGTGAAGTGACCATCCTTTCAATGATCAAGTCCATGCTAAAGAAACATGAGTCCTTTGAGGAAGCCCCAGCTCTTTATCAGGATCCCACATATCATTGCCATGGCTCAAAAACCAACAGGCTGCATTATTATAACTCTCAGAGTACAATGACCTTCTCAGACTACTATTTAAAATTGTCAGCAACTCCTACCCAGGGCCCATTTCACTTCCCACAGTGCTGGCCTGCACAAGGCAACTCCGCTAGTGGAGGCTGAGATGCTGAGAAGCTGAGCAGAGCTTCTAGCTGACTCACTGGGCAGGGGAGGTAAAAATGGAGTACAAGCCTTGCCGAGGCTTTGTTCATAACCAAAAAGGCCACCAGTCCTCCAGTACAACTGGCGTGAAGATAGACCAGCCCTCACAAGGGTTATAATTAGAGCCTCCAATTACTTCTGTAATTTTTCATATGCAATCTGACATTCAATCCAAAATAATCATGCATTTTAGAAGGTGGGACAGAAAACCAAGAGAAAAAAGGTATAAAATACAAGCAAAATCCCCTTGTCAGTAAGCATACCTACTATTACCTTCCCTTGCTTTATGTTTTTCTCATCTTTTAGTATACTATATAATTTTGTATTTATTTTGTTTATGGTCTGTCTCACTACAATAGAATGTAAGCTTCCTTAAGACATGGATTTGTGTCTGTTTTATTCAGTGTTGGCTAACACATGATAGGTGTTCAAGAAATCTTGTTGAATTAAAGAGGTCAACTTAATTTACATACCAAGTGATTGCTGTGACATTTTAGAATTGCAAGCTATTATTACTTTAGGTTGGTTGATAAAAGAAAAACTTTATGAAGGATATTGATGAAAAGGAGGAGTATCTCAGGTAAAAACAGGTAATGAAGAAGAGAAGGATGTGTGAAGGAGAAAAAGCAAGTACATAATATCTGGATCACGGAGAGACTGAATATGTTTGTCTCTAATGCGAGTGAGTGCAGCAAAATAAAAAATAGGCCACACGTTAGGAAAAATTTTAAAAAATGTATAGATAGAAGAATCATGAATTCAGAGGAAATATAGCATTATATCCTGTTTCATGATTGTTATGAATATTCATAAATTTGATAAATTATCATTGTAAAACAATATAATGGTAATAATGAACAGGAGTTTTTACATATATCAATGAGTTTAACTGAGTCCAGGTCAACAGTATTGTATATTGTTATTTAAAGGGAATTAAAGTGTATAGAAGAGTTTATGCAATAGTGATGAAATGAGTTATAATGTCTCATACTTGGAATTAACTGACCCCATACTGAACTTGATTTTGATTTCTTACATAAGGAAGAATTTGAAGCCTTAAATGGTCTACAAAGTTCCAAATCAAAGAGAAATTTTTGAAAAGTGAGACCTGAAAGGAAATACTTAAAAAAAAAATTATTTGAGGAAGGAGAATTTTGTTAAGATATAGAATATGTTGTAAATAAAACTATTCTTAAGGTATAAATGATTAATATTTAAGGTCTCTAAGGAATGTTGTTAAATCAACTACCAGATTTCAGAGTGAGGATTAACCATAAATAGATTTTTTTGCTTATCTCAATTTTGGTTCTAATTCTTAGATTCCATTATTTATGTAATCACTTAAGTACATGTTATTTCTACTACAGAAATTCTTAAAATGTTCCTATTAAATAAAGATTTAAAATTTTGTAAGAGCAGCCCTGGCTGCTGTGGCTCAGTGGATTGAGCACCAGCCTGAGAACCCAAGGGTTGCTGGTGAGATTCCTAGTCATGGCACATGCCTGGACTGTGGACCAGGTCCCCAATAGGGGGTGCATGAAAAGCAACCACACAATGATGTTTCTCTCCCTCTCTTTCTTGCCCCTTCCTCTCTTTAAAAATAAATAAAATATAATAAAATTGTATAAGAACAGAGAATAGCTACATACTTTAGTTGCCTCTTTTCAAAATTTTTTGAAGGCTGTAAGTATAAAAATTAAAATATCCCTTCCCTTCTTCATTTTTAGAAATAAGGAATATTTCTAGAACAACCCAGAAGGAACAGTGGCTGAGAAATTAAGGGCATAAGAGGGACTTTTCACTGTAAATTTTTAAGAACCTATTCTAAATTTTCACCATGTTCATATATTTTAAAACACTTAAAATATGCTGAAGAAATGGCACACAGAGATCACAAAATAGATTATTGTAAAAATAAAAAAGATCTAGCTACTAATCCTTTTTCTCTTCTTTACCCAAAGAGAATTTGCCCAGAGCATTAAATTTTATGTTTGGAATGTTTTTTAAAAATTCAGAAATACAAAGGGCTGAGATTTAACTAGTGTCTTAAAATCTCAGGCTTAAGTAGGTTTGACTTGTGAGCTCAACAAAGTATCAACAGAACTGAAATTTAAATGCATCCTTTTTTATAAGCAAGCACAACTTTCTCAAACACAAGATCAAACAGGGAGGCTAAAGAACAATCTAGAAAGTTCTACTTCTGTCAGCTTCTAGGTCCAGCATAATTAGTTTTACAAAGCTGTGTGGAATTTCTGCCTTTCTCTTCCAAATTTAATGTAGCCATGCCATATTCATTTCTCAGATGGAAACTTACTTTTATCTCCTTTGTTTTGAAGGATTCCTGCTGGTCCTGACCCCCAGAGGCTGGCAGAGGGCTTTAGGGCTCGGCTTGCATCCAGCCTGAAGCTTAGATTCTCCAATTTTCATGAACTAATATGTCATGGGTGTTAAGTGGTTGCTGAGTCATAGTGAAAACTAGTCCATCTTATAATAAGAATTTCCTGGAGTATTACTGAAGTGGTAAAAGGGATAGGGTAACAAGGAAAGTGTATCACTAATTGTAGTTTGATGGCTAATTTTTAATAAAAAATCTCGTATGAATATAGACAACCTTTAAACTGCAAGGAAAACATAATATGTACTAAATCAAAAGTTTCATTCTAGGGAGATTTCTACAGTAGTCCCTGACCATGAGAAACTGACATGGACTCTAATTCATTACACATCAGGAGTTATCCTCGGGAGGAATCAACAGAAATCAAATTGCACCAACGTGGAAGAAAATGGTCGGAAGCCAACGATATGCTTATTCTATCAGAACTGTTTGACTTCCTCCCAGGAGAGAAAATCACGCCTGAGAGAGGGAAATTTAAAACCCACCAGGATAGCGTGAACATGGGGGCAGGGAGAGTGGCAGTGGTCATTGTTTCCTGAATTTCTCTGCTTTTTCTGCAATGAAAAGGTATCTTCTATTTTTAAGCAAAATATTTAAAATTGTACTGAATTTAAAATAAATTTGGAAGAGGATGATGTAATTGATTCTGCTTAGTAGACTCCCCCCACCCCAACCCCACACAAACCTTTTCTTCTCATTACAAGCAATGATTTAAAAAAACTAAAACAATTTATACTAATCTGGACTTAACGTCCAAAATTCCTTCATAAGATCAGACTATAACTCGACATTCTAATTACAAACATGGATAATAGGCATTTCAATCTAAATACATTCAAAGTGGGTTCCTGATATTCCCCAAAGTTACCTTCTCCTACAGCCTTCACCGCCTCACATTTTGGCAATTTCCTCCCTACCATTTCCTCGGGTCAACCACTTTGGTGTCATCCTTGACTCTTTATTTCCCAGACTCACACAAGTCCATTTGCAAAACCTGGTAGCTCTACCTTTAAACTATATCGAGAAAGACCACTTCTGACCACCAGCTTTACCATCTCTCTGGCCCAAACCACTCAGCTCTCATCTGGTTGATAAAAGTCTTGTTTTCTCATTTCTTGCCTCTGCAGTCCATTTTCAGTATAGTGGCAGGAATTATCTTCATGAATTTAAGGCAAGTTTTTGAAAGGCTCCACCAGTGTCACCTACAAGGTCCTCCACAATCTGTCCCCTTCACCTCTCTCACCTTTATTGCCTTCTACTTTCTTCCTCGTTCTCTTTGCAAGGGCTCAACCAGCCTCCTTACTGGTCCTGGAACCTGAAATGTATGCTCTCCGGGTCTTTGCACATCTGCGTTCTCGCTTCGCTAGCTCCCTCACATCCTCCAAAAATTATCTTCCCTGGGAGGCATTCTCTGACGACACATTTAAAATTTCAATTTTCTGACCCCACATATTTTATCTCCTTTCCTTAATTTATTTTTTCTTTTTAGCACTTAACATTATCTTACATTCTATATATTTTACTTATTTCTCTTGTTCAGTTTCCCCTTCTAGAAGATCCATGAAGGTAGAGTATTTTTTCATTTTGTTCAATATTATATTCCAGCACCTAGAACTAGGTCTGACACACAGTAGGTGTGCAATACATATTGGCTAGATATTAATTTTTTTGGAAATGTTAACACTGATAATTCTTGTCCTTGTTGGTGCTTAGTAGACTTTTAGTAGTTCAATTTGAAAATTCCCCCAGCCTGACCCTTCAGCCTGTTCTTGCTCCTCACCTCGTACCTTTGCTCTCAAGACCTAAAAATAACCTGGCAGGTTCAGCAGGAGGAATGATCCTGAAGGAGCTGTGAGAAATGGAGTCCCCCGAGGCTGCCTAATATTGAAAGCCTCATGTAAGTGGAATCCAGGGGCGCTGATGAAACAATAAGTAGGCAGCTTTCTTTAAGCTCGGTTTTGTAGAGAACAGAAGAGCCTAGCAGGGTTGGTCACACTGTGTCAGTTTTACTCTCTAGATTCTAAGGAGTTGTCCTTTCACTGTGGTTTGAGTACAATTGTTTCCACGTTGCTGACTATTTCCCAAAGGAAAAAAAACCTACATCAGCTATTAAATATGGTCTTTCTGCGGCAGCCATGTAAGAGCACTGAACAAACGGGAGGATTTAAATTAGTTCTCATCCTAACAATTCATTAGCAGCACCTCTTAATTAGGTTTAGCCTTTTGTGGTTAATATCTAAAATAGCTCATGGTTAGCCATTCAGCTCGTAACGGGAGGTATTGTGTCACATTATATCCTCCCGTCTCTGAAGTCCTTTCCTCTCTGTATCCAGCCTCCCCTTTTACTTAAGTCTTCCTTTAAAGAAATTATGCCTGTATGTTAATATTCGACCACCACCAACACACACATATGCATACACACAGCTGATTCAATTGCCCACAATGCACAAGAAGCTAGATATACAGCCTACACATTTACACACACACATACACACAGGCTGTCATTTTGAGTGTGACCATTTCATTTTTGGAAAAATATATCTTTTGAATAAATATATTATTTGATGTCTGATTTATTTACTACTAATTTTATTTTCTGGACTCAAAACAAATTGGTGGGAAAAAATGCCCCAACAGTGATATATTTTATGATGTATTTATGGGGACCTGGGCATTCAGGTGGAATTTCACTCTGGCCTACGAACAGTCATTAGTCACCACAGCCCCTGAAGGAGCCATATGCTCCTGACAGTCCCCCGAGACAGATGTGCTCTGTCACTGAAGATCGTGGTTATGCCCATGAATCATCACTGTACATAATTCAAACCCTGGCAAGTGCCCTTGTGCTGGAACATTGATTTTCTCATTCTACCAGTGTCTACATCTCATTTGGAGAAGCTATAGTTAGTCTTAATAAAATAGGTAATCATATGTGTTTATGATCCAAATGTTTTTAATTACTTATCATTTTAATTCACTAAATTAGGAGAAGAAGTATTTATTATCTCACTGAAAGAAATACATGTTTGAATTATTTGGGTTAGATGTTTTGGTAAGTAGAAAACATTTGGTTTCTAGAGAAGACCAAAACTGTTTGAATTTGGAAGTCGAACTTGAACAGACAGCTTCTTGGTTTGGATGGCTGCATGGCCTCTAGGACGACACAAATTCTGTTCCATGTCCTTGTCCGCTTCTATGAATGGGGATGAAATGTAAGGGCAAAATTGTTGGTGTCTGACCTGAAGCATGTAAGCAAGGTGGTCTTTACACACAGCACAAAGTAGGTGGGTGCCTCTATCACGTAACTGCACATTCAGAAAGAGGAATCCTAATCTTGGAAGCACTTGTTGCAGTGCTAAGATTAACCATCAGAGTCACTCCCAGCTCCCCAGCTTACTGTCTCCCCCTGCGGCTCTCTAACGCTTAAAGGATGGATCTCTGTTCTATCCTGTCACGAGGGAGCTCTCAGAATTCATTCGGAGCTTCTTCCCCAAATTCACTCTGTCCTCTCCCATACATCAACTTTCTAATTGTTTCCCTGGAAACATCTACAATTTTATAAAATTCTCTTTCCTCAGAATGCTGTTCCCATTTTTCTCTTTAAAGAAACAGAACAAAAAACCACTTAGATACCACTCAAGATCATATAAAATATGTAACACTTCTGCTTATGCTTTCCCTATCTTTCCAGAGTTATTGACTTCCTTTGCTACTACCCTTTGTTTGCATTTTCTGTTTGTCTCTACTTGAGTTATTATCGCATCGTATGGTAAGTGTATGTTCACAGGTATTCATTGCCCATTAGACTTTATAGAAAAGCCTAACGAATCTTAGAAGAATTTAAATTCTATACAGAACTCACAAGCTTGAATGCATGCCAAATGGCAGGCAGATAATGGAGTTGGATTTTTGGAAAACCACATCACGAGCTATGAGAATAAATGGCAACTCACCAAGAGGCCCGATGGGAAGTGGTGGAGACTGTGGATAACTGTGGGCTGAAATATGTAGCTGAGCAATCCCCAAATGCAAGTTAGGCAGTGTCTGTATGCTGCTTCATGTTTCAGTGTCTTTCCATTGTTTTATAAGGTAAAGATGGGAAAAAATCTATACAGCTAATAAACAAAGTCCTACCTGACTTGAAATCTCTTAACCTTTTATGTCTTTACTATATATCACATTGCTTCTCACTCTCTCTGTCCCAGGCTTTCTGTCCTTACATCTTCAACTTTTCCACCATGTGGCTTTTCACATGCTTTTCTTCTTGCTCTCATTTATTAACCCCCACTCATGTCAGTTCTACCTCAGGTTCCTCAACCAAACCACCAAATACCTCTTCATGTACCACTCATCGCAATGCAGCGCTGCTTAAAATCTTTCAGAGGTGATCTCAGTTGTCTCTCTCCACAAATAGAGTCTGAGTTCCAGAAAGGCAGGGATTTTTATTTGTTTACCCTTATTGTATCCCTAGAAATAAGTATAGTGTCAGGTGGGAGGAAAGTAGTAAGTATTTGTTGACTAAATGAATAAGTACACGTGCTCACTCAATGGCGTCTACCACCCCCACTGACTAGTACAGTGAAGTCATTGTTCACCCATACGCATTCCAGTCCATTCCTCTTGGCTGCCAGGTTACATCGATGTTGTGCAAACCATTCTTATTACATTAACAATGGTTGGGCTTTTTCTGGACAGACCTTGTATATCCAAACAAACCCGAGGCACTAATCTGAAAAATATATGCACTCATATGTTCATTGCAGCACTATTTACAATCGCCAAAATTTGGAAGCAGCCCAAGTGCCCATCAGTAGATGAGTGGATAAAAATGCTGTGATACATTTACACAATGGAATACTACGCATACATAAAAAAGAAGGAAATCTTACCTTTCATGACTTCATGGGTGTACCTGGAAAGTATTATGCTAAGTGAAATAAGCCAATAAGAAAAAAACAAGTACTATATGATTTCATTTGTATGTGGAATCTAATGAACACAATAAACTAACAAACTTGAGACAGACTCAGGGATACAGCAAAGAGAATGACAGCTTTCAGAGGGGAGGGGCTGAAGACTAGACGAGAACGGTGAAGGGATTAAGCAAAGAGAGAACATAATTTTTAAATAGATGGATGGATGGAAATGAGGAAGTCCTGAACATTCCACGTAATTACTCAATAAGAGGACAGGTGTGTGAATGAGGAGACAAAACTAAAACTGTATTGCATACCTTTGATTTATGCATTGCCTACATACCAATAGGAAGGGATTAATAAATAACAAAACTTCACATTTACATTAAATGTGTCTCTGTTTACTAATGCTTATATAGTTTAATATGAGGAAGATAGAATGTACCTTTAAAAAGTTGTTTTTCTACTTCTTTTGTGGTGGGGAATAGATAGCTTGTTGAGAACAGATAACCTTTAGTTTGCAGGAAAGTGCTACTGCTTCTACTGCTAGACTATTTTCAGCTAAGATTTCACTGTATTGTTTTGGTACAGACTGATCTTTCCCCTTTTGTGCTTAACTCTGAAGAGAAATAAAATTTCACCAAGTACAATTTTAATCTGAAAACACAAAAACCCATATATAATAATAATTCCCTGCTACAAGATAGCAAATAAAAATCAGGAAAGATCAAGAAAGTATTTAACTACTAGAAGACAAGAGGAGGAATAAAGATACTTACTTCGAAAGTCTGGCAGAAAATTACACAGTAAAATAGTCTAATTGCTTTTAGCATTTAAGTTTGAAATATTTTTGTTTTGCTCAGTAAAATATTTAAATGATGCTAATTCAAGTGCTCCTAGAAACAAGTTCTGCTTTAAATCTTAGATTTTATTACTTTTCAAATATATGTATGTTATATACATATGTTATGCATATGAGTATGTTATATACATATGTTATGCAAAAATATATGATATCTGTTATTCATATGTGTATAACAAATGTTATATGCTATATAAAATTATAATATGTAATTATATAAAATTATGTATATAACCTCAGAATTTGGGAAATAAGCTTTTTCTTGGAAATTTTTAACCACTTGCCATTTTTCAAAAAATAGACATTTTGTTCCAAAATTACCTATTTGCTCCCCTTCATAGCTTGATATTTGAGATACAATTAGGTTTGTTACAGGGGGTTTAATTAAGAATGATATTTACCTTCTTTCTCTCTGCTGCATAGCATTCCATTGGGTGATGTACCACAGTTTTTTGACCCACTCATTTACTGACGGGCTCTTAGGCTCCTTTCAGTACTTGGCTATTGTAAATAGTGTTGCTATGAACACAGGGGTTCTGGAGAATATTATGCTAAGTGAAATAAGTCAGTCAGTGAAAGACAAATACCATATGATCTCACTTGTAAGAGGAATCTAATGAACAAAATAAACTAACAAGCAAAATAGAACCAGAGACATAGAAACATGGAACAGACTGACAGTGGCCGGAGGGGGATTATGGTGGAAAAAAGGGGAAGGGACTAGTCAACAAACATGTATGAATGACCCATGGACATAGACAAGGGTGTGGGGATGGACTGTGGGTGCAAGAGGTGGGCTGTGTAGAGAAGCACATAGGGGGAAAATTGGGACAACTGTAATAGAAAAACAATTTTTTTAAAAGGATGATATTTACCATGTTATCAAAACTTGAAAGTGTACTGTGTGACACTGTCTCGCCCACAGGGGTAACCACTATCCTGAACTTTATGTTCATCTTTTAAATGTTTTCCTTTATATTTTCACCATATTTCTCCAGAAAAATATTTTATTATTTTCTGTTATTGTGCTTCATGTAACTATTTTTTCCATTATTGGTGACATAAATTTTTATCAAAATATGTTTTCAATAATTGACCTCATTAATGCATGAGATATATTTCAATCACTTGCACTGGGGCCTGGTATTTCTTATAGGAATATGTAATATTGTATTTATCCATTTTCTTATGGCCATTTCTTCTGTTTTCCATATTTATCTCTTAAAAACAAATCTCATGAATAGTGTGGCTCTTCTAGTGCATGTCTGCCAAGTTTCACTACTGTCTACGTCCAGAACTGGTTTTCAAAGTGACCACGCAAATGTAACTCCCACCAGTCATGAGTGGGAGTTCCCACTGCTCCGTAGTCCCTGATCTTGGCAGCATTATCAAACATTTTACTTTTGTCGGTCTGGACAAAGTAAGGTCTCACTATGTGTTTAAGTATAAAATTCAGTGAATTTCAATATATTCAGTTACATAACCATGAACCATGAACCTAACATAGGAATATTTTCACCGCCCCTCAGAGAATCCATTAGGAATCACTCCCTGTCCCACCCTTGAACCCAGCCCTAAGCAACCAATGATGTATTTTCTATCTGTATAAATATGCCTACTCTGAATATTTTGTATAAATGGAATATGTGGTATTTCATGGCTTGCTTCTTCACTTAGAATAATGTTTTCATGGATCATCACTGTTCACATGTGTTAGTTTTTCATTGGTTCATACTACCAAATAATATTGTGTAGATAATCCAGACGTTGTCCATCCATTCCTCGGTCAATGAACACTTCAGTTGTTTGCACATTTTGGCTGCTGTGAATAATGCTGCTGTGAGCATTTGTATACAGGCTGTTATGTGAACATAGACCTAGGGGTGAAATTGCTGGATTTTAGGTAATTCCATGTTTATTTAACATTTTGAGAAGCTGTGAAACTCTTCCCAAAGTAGCCTCATCATTCCACCAGCAATGTCTGAGGATTCCGGTTTCTCCACAGCCTTGTCCACACTTATCATCCGTGTTGCTATCCTAGAAGGCACGAGGTGGTATCTCATCGTCATTTTGGTATGCATTTCCCTAATGACTAATGGTGAGCATCTTCTTGTATACTTATTTGCCATTTGTACAGCATCTTTGAAGATGTCTATTCAGATCCTTTACCCAACTTAGGTAGATTGTTTTTCTTTTTATTATTGAGTTGTAGATTGTTTATGCTTTGGGGATGCAAATCCTGCACATGAGATTCATGTCAGGTCAGAAAATGTCAGTGCTCTCCAAACAGGCCTTTTCCAAAGCCTGTGAGGCAGGTGAGATAGTGACTATTCTCTGCGGACGGGACTTTTTGAGGAATTCCAAACTCAGTCTGCCCTTTGCAGGGGCTGCAAGGCTGCTGGTTTTCGCAGCTCCTGTGGTTGTGAGGTTGGTGGTTTTTAAGACTACCTTGGAGTCAGGGTGAAGAGGATTTGCATCCAGAGTATATAAATAACCTTCACAATTCAGTGATAAGCCAAAAACTCCATTAAAAAAATTTTAAAAGTCAATTTAAAAAAGAAGAGATATAAATGACAAATTAAACCATGACAAAATAAGATGCTCAACAGCATTAGTCACTAGAGCAATAGAAATTAAAATCACAATGAGATAACACTACACACCCACTAGAATGAATAAAAATGAGGCTCTTAATGCCAAGTGCTGGTGAAAATGTAGAGTTATTGAACTTCTTTTATCTGCTAGTAGGAATTTACAAACTTGTCCAAATACATTGGAAGATAGTTTTGTAATTTCTTATATGCCCTAGGAATTCCACTCGGGGACTTTAGCCGAGAGAAATGAAAACTCCTGTCCATACAGAATCCATTAGCTGACAGTTTGTAGCGGCTTTATTTATAATAGCCAAAAATTCTAAAAACAACTCAAATGTCCATCAAAAGGTGAATGGACTAGCAAATTGCATCACATCCATACAATGTTATACTATCGGAAATAAAAAGAAAAGAACTGCTGAAATGTAAGGCAATATAAATGAATTTTGAATGCTTTACAGTAAAGAAAAAAGCCAGACACAAAAGGCCACTTACTGTATGATTGTATTTAAATAACATTCTAGAAAATCCAAAGCAAAATCAGCATAAAATAGGTCAGAATTTGCCAGAGAATGGTTGTGGGGGAGTGGAATTAACTGCAAAGAGGCTCAGATAAAACTTTCCGGGGTGATGGTAAATTTTCAGAAGTTTGATTCTGGTGATGGTTACTGTATATATTTATCATGTCTCATTGAACTATGCACTTAAAAATTAGGGTGAATTTTAGAGAATACAAATTAACCTGCAATAAACCTGACAGAAAATGTTTTATATAGATGCTGTATTTGACTTTGCATTATTATAAATATTATTATAAAACATGAATGTAGAATACTTACATTTTAATAAAGGAAATAGACAAGATTGTATCAAGTACATAGCAAAAAGTCAGTGACAATAACATGTACATGGTACATAAGAATAAATGTAACAAAGATATCTGAAGAATTCATGTAGGAAATTTATAAAACTTTATTGAAATATTTTAGGGAAGTTCTATACAGATGGATAAAGCCACTGTACTTGTGGGTTTAAAAAAATTGATGTTTTGAAGATGTCAGGTTTCCCCATTTGAGCCACATTAATTCAAATGAAATTCATTTCCTCAGCAAATATTCACTGAATACCAACCTTTACTTAAGCATCTACTGTTTTAGGTGTTTGGGAGGTGCAAGTGGGTAAACCCAAAAAGAACTCTGCCAATTTTGAGTTTATGGTCTAATTGGGAAGGAAATGGGTATCTGAGACCAAAATGAAATAATGGTAGGCAAACAATAAATAAATTATATAAATATGTTCGAAGGTTATACTTGACTATGAACTAAAAGTAAAGGCAACTAAATTATTAGAAGTAGTAGGCAAGTGATGTGATTGTTTACAATTTTAAATGAAGTTTTCTTTAAAATCAACAATTTATTTTTAAAAATATATGTGCAAACTTAAATAACCCAAAATAACTAACTTATTACTGAATATATATATATATGTTAAAGAGACATGCTCTATCAGATATTAAGACCATTGTAAGGCTATACAAATATAAATATGGTATAGTATTGTATTGGTGATTAATATACAACAGAACAGAACAGAGAACCCAGAAATATATCCAAAGATATACAAAAACCACACAAGTAAGGAAATAATGGATCATCTAATAAACAATCCTGAAATACGAATTGGATCTACTTCATATATACCATGTATTTTGCTATGTATAATGCACATTTTTCTAACCAAAATTTTGACAGAAAAATAAGGATGCATATTATACCTGGGTAAAATGATTATACACCATGGATATAATAACCCTATGTATAATACAAAGAAAATGTGGGTGCACATTATACATGACAAAATATGGTACTCAGAAATCACTTCAAATGGATCAAAGACTTAAATACAAAAGACAAAATATTTAAGATGACAATATAAGGGAATACCTTTATGAAATTGTGGTAGGAAAAAATTTTAAGCAAGATTAAAATTGGAAAAATTTCTTAAGGAAGATTCAAAATGCAATTATATTATATATATATTTTTTTAATTTTTATTGTTCAATTAGAGTTGTTCCCATTTTTCCCTCATTGCTCTCTCCTGCCCTGCCCACCCCCATCCCACACTCAATCCCCCTCATTGTCTTTGTCCATGGGTCCTTTATACATGTTCCTTGACTTAACCCTTCCCCTTGTTTCCCCCATTATCTCCCTCCCCCATCCCCTCTGGTTACTGTCAGATTGTTCTTTATTGCAATGTCTCTGGTTCTATTTTGCTCATTTGTTTCTTTTGTTGATTAGGTTCCACTTATAGGTGTGATCACATGGTATTTGCCTTTCACTGCCTGGCTTATTTCACTTAGCATAATACTCTCCAGTTCCATCCATGCTATCGCTAAGGGTAGCCATTCCTTCTTTTTTCTACTGGGTAATATTCCATTGTATAAATTACATCATATTTAACAACTTTTTAATCTCACTAAGAGTATCCACTTTATTAGTAATCAGAAAAATGCAATGTAAATTCACAATGTCATTCTAGTTCATAAGACTGACAAAAAATAGAAACTGACACTTTCAAATAACAGCAAGGATGTCGAACAATGAAAACCACTATACTCTACTTGCAGAAGTAGAGTGGTATCACTTCTTCTAAAAGAAATTAACAAGAATGTTTATAAGACTACCATTTTAAATGAATTAGAGTTCAGCATATCCACAAGGGTGCATCTTGGGAGTATGAGATTGAATACACAAGAAAAGTTACAGAAGAAAACCTGTGGTGTGAATATATTAATATAGGCTTTAAAATAAAGCAAAATGATACAACCTGTTATTTATGGATACATAAATATGTGGCAAAATTATATAGCAAAGAATGATCAACACAACTTCTGCTGTTTGCTTCTAATGGTAGGGGTGCTAAGTAATTGAGGAGGATCATGTAGGGACTTCAAACATCTCTTAAGCTTCATTGTATATTGGTGGGTATTTGTGTGTTTTTAAACTGTTATGAACATCATATTCATTCTTTTGTATATACATATATTTCACAATGTAAAAATTTGGGAGTAGTGAATATATGTTCAACCAACTAATTTAAGCACTATGGCCACCCTGTACATTCCATCTTACATAGTGGATATAAGCCCCATTTACTATTTTCTTTGCAGAGCTTAGAAACTCTTAACTGTTTTTGAATTAAAATTAACTTGCAGTTTTTTAATGGAGCAGATTTAACTTTATCTGGAGAAATCAGGGACACTTTAGAAAATAAGTGCTATTAGTGCTATGAAATGTTTCTTTTCACAATTAGCTTTCTAATTCACTTGGACTTTTAAATTGTTTTTTCTCTTCTCCACATAGCATAGGTCATAATGTATTCACTAGTAACTGAGTCGCTTCATAGCAAAAATTATAATAGTAAGCGTTAAAGCTTGCTGAATACCTACTATGTGTCAGAAACGTTTTTAGGTGAGAGAACATAGCAGACAAAATTCTTCACCCTCATGAAGCTCAGATTGTCACAGGAAGAGAAATCCAATAAATAAAATGCTATAAACATAACATATTAAGAGGTGATGTGAGTTATGGAGGAAATTGGAGCAGTGAAGAGCAAAAGTGCAGAGGTGGGGGGAAGGGTGAATTTTAAATAGGATAATTAGGGCAGCATCCCTGAGAAGGTAACATTCAAGCAATGACTTGAAGCTGGTGAAGTAGAATGATAAAAGGAATCCTGGGGAAGAGCTTCCAGGGAGAGGAAACAAGGAGTTATAGGCTCTGAGGCATGAACACGCCTGGTGTGTACATCCATCACGCCAGGGCAGATGGATGGAGAAGGGTCACCAGAGGCACCAGAGTAGGAAACAAAATCAGTGAGGCAGAAAGTTATGAGATTTACAGATTATGAAGAGAAATCTTTCTTTTATTCTAAATGAGACTGACAAATGGCATTCTAACCGTATTCTTTTGACTTATGAGGGGGACCCCCAAAACTGGAATTATCTCTTAGAGGGCAGGCTCCTTGTAGTACAGGCTTCCCCCACGAGGTGAGTGGTTTAGGAACCCAACTATATCAGTGTACCAGCTGGTGTTGTTGTGAAAGGCTGCATTCAGCCTCAGTAAATTTTTTTTTATAGACTCTTTCAACACATTTGCCTTTCATGATGGTGGTTTACAAGTGCATTTGTCCACACCATGCTGAGTGTTCAGCAGTTTTTGATCAAACATGGCGTGACCCCCATGCCCCACCCTCCCTATTCACCTGATCTCATCCTCAGTGACTTTGTGTTTGTTTTGTTTGTTTGTTTCTCTGGGAAAAAAATGTCCTCAAAAGGAAACATTTTGCCAATGTGGAAGAGGTGAAACAAAAAATGGCAAAAGCACTAAAAGGCATCAAAATCGACAAGTTCAAAAACTGTTTTGAGCAGTGGAAAAAAATGTCGTTAGGTGTATCACATCAAATGAAGAATACTTTGAAGGTGACTGAAGTTTAAAGATGTAAGGAAAAGAAGTTTAAAGATAAATACACATTTTTTTATAAATAACTTTTGTTTGGGGGGATCCCCTTCGTCCACTGTGACAGGATCACAGGGAATGTGGGGGAGAACACACAGACTTGGGCAAGGCAGAAGCATGGAGGCAAGTTGAAGGGTATGATGATAACCCAGGTAAGTGGCTATTGTGCCATGGCCACATTTAGCACACAGGCAGTGAGGTTTTCAGATTTTAAAGTAGGACAGACAAGATTTACCTATAGAATTCATGTGGAGTTTTAGAGAAAAAGAGAAGTCAAGGGTGACTCCCATGTTTTGTCTTGAAAAACTGAAAAATAGAGCAGGCCACTCTTTTATTTTAAGATGGGGAACATTGCCGGTGGAGCATGTTTGGAGACAAAGATCATGAGTTCACTTTATTGTTCAGGTTGAAATTTATATATGAACCTGGGGTTAAGAGAAGAAGTGTGGGATAAAGATATAAATGCCAGTTACTGTCATTAAAGGAATGAGTAGATAAAAAATGAAAGAGAGATTATGCCTGAGCCCTGGAGTTTTCCAATATTATAAGGTCAGGAGAAAAGAGAAAAAGAAAAAAGCAGGAGAAAGTGTTGTTGGGAGATGGGGAGTAGGGAAAGACCAGCAGTGAATTTTGGCCTGGATATGCAGGAAATGATTCAGACAAGGGGAGGGTCGTTCATTGTGGCACATGCTGCTCATAGGCAGAGTAAGATGCCAGTCAAAAACTGACTGTTGGATTTACCAATATGAAGTCACCTTGATAAGAAGTTTCATGGTGGGAGTGGGGTTTGGGCTAAGCTTGACTTGAATGGATCCAAGGGGAAAAAATATAAAGGAATTGGAAACAGAAAAGGTAAACGATTAAGGGTTTTGCTATTAAAAAATGAGCTGCTGCAGAGGAATATGGAGTTCAGAGATTTTAAATGATAGGAGAAATCACAGTATGTTATATATGCCAATGAGAAATGACCCAGTATAGAGGGTGACCGCATGCACATCCTTGCGAAGGAGAGGAACTGGGGTCTGGTGCACAAGAGAAAGTGGCTTCACAAAGGAGCATGAACTATCCATCATTGCAGGGGTGAAGGTCAAGTATTGGATGCTTGATGATGGTAGGTGTGTAGATGTGGTAGTGGGAGCTGGGAAAAGATCCTTTCTCTTCAATTTTCTCCATGGCCAAAAAATCACATATATTAACTAAGAGTGAAGGTGGGAGAATAAAGTAGAAGTTTGAAGAAAGATGAGAAGGCATGAAGTATTTTTCTAGGAGAGAAGACTGAATAGAGAATAATTATTGATAGAGAGCTCCAGGGGCCCTCTTGAAGCTAGTGGTTATAAAGTTGAAATGATAATGGT
The DNA here is from genome assembly GCF_022682495.2 of Desmodus rotundus. Classification (NCBI taxonomy): domain Eukaryota; kingdom Metazoa; phylum Chordata; class Mammalia; order Chiroptera; family Phyllostomidae; genus Desmodus; species Desmodus rotundus. Next base: position 39,368,645 of record NC_071392.1, read on the forward strand.
GATTATGGCAGTGTGGTCTTCTCCTACCCAAACTGATGCTTGGGAAGAGGCAGAGAACAGAGCAGAAGATGGAAGAGATTTGGGTTATATAGGATGATGAGAAAATTTGACCATGGAATGTAAACTGGGTAAAAAGGAAAATGAGTACAGGAGGGCAACATGGAAATGTGAAATTTTAATAGAATTAACAGATTATATGTATTACTGGTTTGAAGGATTACTTGATCAGAAAGTGGGCATTTGAAATTGAGATGAGTGACTGCTAATGACAAATCCTGAGAGATGTATACATTTGTTGATATTCGCCTTGGTTGTAACTTCTAATAGTTATATTCAATGGTATTCCTTACATTTTGTATTTCTTAGACTGATATCATCAAAAATTAATCACTTTTAGTTTTTATAGCTAACAACTTAATGTTTGCATAGATATTTTATTGTGTTAAAGCATTGAACACTATAATTCCATATAACAGAATTCTTTTAATTCTTAAAAATATTTTTCTTATTCCTTTAATTCTGATTTAAAAAGTTGTCAATAGTGTTTCTTTCTGTGGTAAGTGAACAGAAGTTGACGATATATTAGTTAGGCTACACAGAGAGTGCTGTCACAAAATGCACCCAAAATAGGTTGTCTTAAATAACAAAGATAATTTTTCTCTTGTGGTAAAATTTGACTTGCATCTTCTAAACTCTCAAGAAGGTCTTTTCTTTGTGTTCATTCAGGGACTCAAGTTCCTTCCAAGTTCTTGCTTCTCCATCTGCCAGGACAGGCGGGGCTCTTAAACATTTATTATGCCACAGAACTCTTTAGTAATCTGGTAAATTCTATGGACCTTTCTCAGCATAATATTTACTAATGCATAAAATAAAATGCATCAAATTAAAATGAAAACAAATTACATTGAAATACCATGATTAAACTATGCATTTGTGTTCTTTGACCTTTAAAGTCTAGATGTTTAAAGTCTATGTCATAGTATCATATCATAATTTTGATATGATTGTGAGCATAAATAATATTTTATATCTTTAATGGCTATAATATGATTTGAAAGTATCTGTGATTTCTATTTTTGCCAAACCCACAAATACTATTGGTTTATTGTCTACATTTTTAACAGAAGAAAGTCCTAAATTAATACAAATGAAGTTGATTTTTTTTTTGCCATATAAAGTTTGTGGACACATTGGATTGTATCCAGTGGTAACCCTTGGGTTAAGGCTGAAAAGCTCCTTCTCTAAAGCATTGATGTCATCTTCATGGTCAACTCCAAGTAGAAGTGGGAGGAGAATGTGGAGGTCTGAAAACTTAGGCCTAGGAGTTGGCACGTCTTCCAGTTCACTCCACTTGAGACAAATCAGTCACAGTCTGACATCCAACTGCAAAAGGCCTACAGAAGTATAAACCAGTCATACATAAAAAAGGTGAAAGGACAGAGCTAAGGGACAACCAGCAGACTGCCACAAAGGCCACACCCTTCATTTCTCACATTTCTCCTCCTTTCCCTTTGGTGTGATGTTTGTTTTGTTTTCTTTTAAAAATAAATTAATTTCCTTGCAGACAATTCATTCTGGGTAGTCTATCTATTAAAAAATGTTCTAATAGGATTTTCAGAAGAAGTTTCACTTCACGGTGTGGCAATCATGTGAACACATTTTTAGCATCACGTCACACAAACACCGCTGGGCAGATTACTCAGAGATATGAAAAATGTAAATATATTGTATATAATCAAGTGTGTTGTCCAAGTCCATTTTTTAAAATTCTACTAAATAAATTAGTTCTTGAAATGTATGCCATCTATCAAATATGATATTAACTATATATGGATGTATTAAAATTTTTTAATGTATTTTTATCTCATATATGTGTATAGATATATTTTACTTTTTTGATTCTAAATCAAAAATTCATTTTTATGCTCATAGAAATTAGTAGATAACAAAATAATCTTACAAACCAGCAATATGATCATTAAGCTGACCCCGTAACATTGCCCAAGGAAGAAGTGCCAGCTCTGTGCAATGAAGATGGCTATCCATCAGATTGTTCTCCTGGGATATCTCTGAGACCCAAGTAATTGTGCCTTCTGGGAGTTAGGTGGAAGAAAAGAAAATTAGTTTTTATTACTTTTTCTTTATCAGAATATTTAAACTTGGAAAAACATCATATCTCAGACTTTCTCTCACTTGTAATAACTTCAAATTTAAATGTATGTGTGTAAAAATACATATAAATATATAAATATAAAATGAAGGTGAAATGAACTGCAATACAAGGAAAAGTTTGCCACCAGCCAAGCAGTTCCATGGGATCTAGTTGCCTGAGGCCCATCTTGACTTCAGCCAGGGCAGAGGTATATAAATCAATGCTTATTTCAATGGTTTATATAGGCCATCTCTAAAACCATGATGATCTTATTTAATAGGGATTTATGAATCCCTTTTGTAATTATAAAACAATACATTGTCTTAGATCTATTTAGTATGGGTAGTTATATCACTATGTTACATCAGTGTTTCTTGATTTGGGGGGGGGAACCATTCTGAAAGTGGTAAAAGCTATGGGCTCCTCCCCCAACCACTGAAAAAAATACTTGTAGATAAATAAATGCAAATTTTGCATAGACCTTTGTTTACTGACACTCCAATATACTTCCAGAGGGATCTGTAGGGTTCAATTCAGGACCTGTTCAAAACCCTGCTTCTTCTACATTTTCATGAAATGGAATCTACAAGAGTGTGGCAAGACCAGTTTTCCACAAGCCACATCTATAACAAGTAATTTGTTCATTATAATCACCTTCTTGCTAGTAAAATGATCTCAGCAATATTTTCTTATTCTCAATGATTCTGTAGTAATCCTTCCTAAGGTATAAAGTTCATTAAGAAAAGGACTGTATTTTCACACCTCACTCTAGTGCCCAGCTTAATGACTGGCTCGTGAAGAAGTGCTTGATGAATTTTGGGTAAATAAACTAATGATATATATTGGGGGTGGACGTCTTCAATGTTCACTTGAAATTGAAGAGTATTGAAGAGGTTCACGTGGTCCTAAAGAAACACAAGTGCTGCATTAGCTAGGAAAGGAAAGGGTCAGTTCTGGTTAGACGAGCACAGGAGGTTTATCAAATAAAAGTAAGAATGGAATGAGAGTTCGAAGGAATGTAGATTTCAATAACCAAACTGGATTACGGATAAATGAATTTAGGAAAGCAAAACATTGTGTGGAAAAATAATAAAAGATAAACCTGTAATTGTGAGGAACTTGTCATTTTTACCACCTTTGATATGATGCTCATTATTTGGATACTTTCCCAAAAAGAGTGGTTAGGTATTGACATTTTAAAGCAGAGAATGACATGAAATATATGTTATACAAAGTTTAGTACAGAAAACCAAAACTGCTTTAGGTATTCTGAGCAGAACAAGACTTACGGAGGGTTAGGTGACTTAAAATACGCTGGAACTGTTGGAGAAGTGAGCTCCGGGATGAGCCTGGAGAGCGGGCTGTACAGTACTTCTCAGCAGCACAAGAGGCTAACAAGTGGACACTAAAACTGCAGAAGAGTTCTCAAACCAGTGCAGAAATTCTTCATATCAATATGAGTTTCCTTATTACCAGAAACAAAATAGGCTGAATATATAAAATGTCTCCATATTACTCCTGCTTTTCAAATACCACAGCACTGCATACAATTGTCAAAACCTAACATGTGTCAAGAAAGCCCACAGTGGAGCTTCCAGGTTGGCAGACATAGTGATGCACTGGGAGGCTGGTGCACCCAGGGAGGGCACGCTCTACGCATCTCTTCCATTTGGCTTTTCCCGAAATGTGTCCTTTATACTAAGTTAGTAATAGAAGCTGAATTTTGAACTTTCTGAGGAGAGCATCTGGGTTTCAGAATCCCTACCAGGTGTCCTTGCCATAAAAAACACCAGTAGTTACAATCACCTTCAAATTTCCTTACACCTTTGTGATGTTTCTCTCACCCAGAGAATGCACTAAGCAGTCTCAAGAATTTATACATGCAGCAAATTTTGGCAAGACAGAGCCACGTAAAATACTCACCGGATTTTGATGGCAAATGTGGTAATGCCGTGCCATCCAGCAGAACCACTTTCTGTGTTGTATGGACGCTTGCAATCGCAGATTGAAATAGAGTGGCATATGTCCTGTGTTGGTAGCATCGCTCCAAAGGAGTGAAAAGATCAGTCACCATTACAGTTGCTGTTATGCAGAATTGCTTCCAAACCAACCTGTCATCTAAGCACTCTGCTGCTCCTTATAGTGTAATTAAAGAAACAAACCACATTTGAAACCTTAAAAAAATAAGTAAACCCAGCTGCAAAGAAACCTAAGAAGTGTATTCTCATTATCTCTCTCTCTTTAATCTCAATCTCTCTCTCTCTGTCTTGCTCTCCACACTAAATTCTCTCTCACCACACTCTCAGTTAAGACAACATGTTCCTCACAAGGACTTCTTAAAATTAACTCAGTACCAAAGTACTAGTTGGTTTGAAATTAAGAGATTGACTGAATGAAGTTAATGTGGGACAAAGTCACCAATTACTTACCCGCTGGTTCGGTGTCTGCCTGAATGTGGTGCTTTCAAATAAGACAGAAAATTTAGTCGACCTAACAGGTGACACTGATTTTTCAGGGTTGGTATATAGTCATTTATTTCATTTAAAGGGTATAATTAATATATTTTAAAATTATTATATATATATTTTTGAATTTATTGGGGTTACATTAGTTAAAATTCTATAGGTTTCAAATGTACAATTCCATAATACATCACCATTATAGATGTATATTGTATTGTGTGTTTACTACCGGAAGTCTAGTCTCCTTCTGTTACCATTTAGCCGTCCTTTACCCCCTGGTAATCACCGTACAGATGTCTATGCCTATGAGGTTTTATTTGTTTGTTTGTCTGTTTATTTTTGCTTAATGCCTTCAACTATTTCACCCATCCCCCCAACACCTACCCTCGTGACAGCTGCCAATCTGGTCTTCATATCTGTGAATCTGTTTCTATTTAGTTTGTTTGTTTATTTTGCTCATTAGATTTCCACATATACTAAGTGAAATCCTATGGCATTTGTCTTTGTCTGGCTTATTTCACTTAGTATAACAATCTCCAGGTTTATCCATACTGTCACCAAAGGTAAGATTTCCTTCTTTTTTTAACAGCTAAGTAGTGTTCCATTGTGTAAATGTACCACAGCTTTTTTTATCCACTCATCTGCTGATGGGCACTTGGGCTACTTCCAAATGTTGGCTACTGTAAGTAATGCTGCAGTGGATATAGGGGTATCCATTGGATATATTCTCAGAAGAGGAATCGCTGGGTCATAAGGCAGATCCATTTTTAATTTTTTGAGGTAACTCTATACTGCTTCCCACCATGGCTGCACCAATATGCATTCCCAGCAGGAGTGCGTGAGGGTGCCCTTTTCTCCACATCCTCATCAACACTTTTGTTTGTTCATTTATTGATGATAGTCATTCTGACAGGTGTGAGGTTTTAATTTGCATTTCCCTGATGATTAATGACACTGAGCATCTTTTCATATGTCTATTGGCCAACGGTATGTCTCTTTTGAGAACTATCTATTCAGGTCCTTTGCCTATTTTTTAACTGGATTGTTTGTTTTTTTGGTGTTGAGATTTTATAAGTATTTTATAAATTTTGGATATTAACCTCTTACCAGATGTTTCAGCAAATATGTTCTTCCATTCAGTGGGTTGTGTTTTCATTTTATTGATGGTTTCCTTTGTTGTGTAAAACATTTTAGTTTGATATAATCCCCATTTGTTTATTTTTTTTCTTTTGTTTCCCTTGCCTGAGGATATATATCAGAAAAAACTGGCGCTGTGAAAAATGTTCAAGATTTTACTTTATATGTTTTATTCTAGAAATTTTATGACTTTGAGTCTTATGTTTAGTCTTTGATCCCTTTTGAGTTTATTCTTGTGTGTGGTGTAAGGAGATGATCAAGTTTCATTTTTGCGTGTATCTGTCCAGTTTTCCCAACACCATTTATTGAACAGAATGTCTTTGCCCCATGGCATATTCTTGCCTCTTTTTTCAAATCCTAATTGACTGTATGTGGATGGATGTATATCCGAGCTCTGCACTCTGTTCCTTTGATCTGTATGCCTGTTTTTATACCTGTATCATGCTGTAGTATAGTTTGATACCAGGTAGTATGAAACCTCCAACTTTGTTCTTCTTTCTTAAGGTTGCTGAGGGTTTTGGGTTCCATATACATTTCTGGAATATTTGTTCTGGTTCCATGAAATATGCCTTTGGTATTTTGATAGGAATTGCATTAAATTGCTCTGGATATTATGGACATTTTAATGAGGTTAATTCTTCCTATCCGTAACATGGTGTATGCTTCCACTTATGTGTACCTTCCTCAGATTTTTTTCTTCAGTATCATAATTTTCCAAGTCTTATTCCTCTTTGGTTAAATTTATTCCTAAGTACCTTTTCTTTTTTGTTGCAATTGTAAATGAGATTATTTTCTTTGTTCCTCTTTCTGATAGTTCATTTATGTATAAAAATGTCACCAACTTCTGAATACTAATTTTGTATCCTGCTACACTACTGAATCCATTTATTAGATCTAGTGGTTTTTGGTGGAGTCTTTATGGTTTTCTATATACAGTATCACATTTTCTGCAAATAATGACAGTTTTACTTATTCTTTTCCAAGTTGGCTGCTTTTTATTTCTCCTTGTCTGACTGCTGAAGCTAGGACTTCCAGTACTGTGTTGGATAGGAGTAGTGAAAACACACATCTTGTTCTTGTTCTTAAGGGAAGTCTTTTAGTTTTTGCACATTGAGTACGATGTTGGCTGTGGTTTGTCATATACGGCCTTTATTATGTTGAGATAGATTCCTTCTATTCCCACTTTGCTAACAGTTTTTATCACAAATCAGTGCTGGATTTTATCAAATGCTTTTTCTGAATCTATTGATAAGATCACATGATTTTATCCTTTATTTTATTTATGTGGCATATCACATTTAAATATTTGCATATATTATACCAACCTGGTATTCACAGAATAAATCTCACTTGATCAGGGCATATGGTCTTTCTAATGTATTGCTGGATATTGTTTGTTGTGGATGTTACCATTTATGTTTATTAGGGAGACTGGCCTAGAATTTTCTTTCTTTGTAGTGTCTTTATCTGCTTTTGGAATTAATATAATGCTGGCCTTGTAAAATGAGTTTGGGAGTCTTCCCTCCTCTTGAGATTTTTGGAGTAGTTTGAGAAGAACAGATGATAGTTCTTCTTTAAGTGGTTGATAAAATTCACCTGTGAAGCCACCCAGTCCAGCACTCTTGTTTTCTGGGAGCTTCTTTGATTACTGCTTTGATTTCATTAGTTGGAACCTATCTATTAAGATTTTCTTATTCTTCCTGATTCAGTTTTGAAAGATTGTATGTTTCTAGGAATCTACTAATTTTATCCAGGTTGTCTAGTTTTTCGGCATATAGTTGTTCATAATATTTTCTTACAATCTTTTGTATTTCTGTAACATCAGTTGTTACTTCTCCTTCTTCATTTCTGACTTTATTTAAAAATTATTTAGAAGCTAAATTCGTCCTTTGGCAACATTTCAAATCTTGTTTAGAAAAGAGAACAAAAGTTTAGTAAACCTTTTGAATTGTTTTCCACTGAAAGAAATGAGAGGAAGAGAAAAGTGGGCAAAAACAAAACTTATTTTAGAGTATATTTTATTGATTATGTTATTACAGTTGTCCAAAATTTTCCCCCTTAACACACCTCTGCCTGGTACTGCTCTTCACTCCAGCAATCCCGCCCTTAGTTTGTGTCCACAGGTCATGCATATAAGTTCTTTGGCTTCTCCATTTCCTATACTATTAACATCCCCCTGTCTATTTTGTACCTACCAATTATGTTTTTTAATCTCAGTACCTTTCTTCCAATTGTCCCCCACCCCTTCCCAGCTGATAACCCTCCAAATGATCTCCATACATATGGACTGTTCTGGTTCTGGTTGTTTGCTTGGTTTGTTTTTTTGGATTCAGTTATTGATAGTTGTGAATGTGTTGCCATTTTAACGTTCATAGTTTTGATCTTCTTTTCTTAAATAAGCCCTTTTAACATTTCATGTAAAATGGCTTGGTGATGATGAACTCCTTTAGCTTTATTTTGTCTGGGAAGTACTAACTTCCTTCCATTCTAAATGATAGCTTTGCTGGATAGAGTAAAATAGGTGGTAGGTCCTTGCTTTTCATCACTTTGGATACTTCTTGCCAGTTCCTTCCAGCCCACAAAGTTTCTTTTGAGAAATCAGCTGACAGTCTTATGGGAACTCCTTTGTAGGTAACTGTCTGCTTTTCTCTTTCTGCTTTTAAGATTTCTTCTTTATTTTTAACCTTTGGCATTTTTAATATGATTTGTCTTGGTGTGGTCCTCTTTGGTCCAACTTGTTTGGTACTCTCTGTACTTCCTGGACTTGTATGTCTATATCCTTCACCAAATTAGGGAAATTGTCTTTCATTATTTTTTCAAATAAGATTTCAATTTCTTGATCCTTCTGGCATCCCTATGATTCAAAGTTGGCACATTTTAAGCTGTCCCAGAGTCTCCTTATACTATCCACATTTTTTTTGAATTCTCGTTTCTTCTTTCTATTCTAGTTGAATATCTATTTCTTCCTTTTGTTCCAAATTATTGATTTGAATCCCTTCACTGCTGCTCCCTGTAGATTTTTCTTTATTTCACTTACTGTAACCTTCATTTCTTCTTTTATGTTGTTGCCATATTCAGCGAATTCGTTGAGCATCCTGATCGCCTGATCTACATCTGATAAGTTGGCTATCTCCATTTTCTTTAGTTCTTTTTCTGGGGTTTCGCTCTGTTCTTTGGGTCATATATCTTTGTCTCCTCAATGTGGTGGTCTCCTTGTGTTTGTTTCTGTGTATTAGGTGGAGCTGCTTTTACTCCCTGTATTAGTAGTATGGGCTGTTGTTGAAAAGGCATGTGTAAATTGTGTGGGGTGGAGCCTTATGTAATTGCCAGGGTGGGGCAAGCCTCTTCACTGCTCTGTGGTTCTGTGAGGGGAGGGGACTGTGCTGCTGCCTGACTTCTAGAGGTTTTCCTGGCACTCACCCCATTTCCAGACACTTAATCCACTCCTTGTATGCAACTGGCACCCATCCAGCTGTTGCCCTGGTGTTGAGTCCAAGAGTTGGGGGGTGGGTTGTGTATGCTTTAAGACCACACAGGCCCTTTAAGTGGAATCTCCTGAAAATCCAGCAGTTTATCCAGCTGCCCCAACCCCCACTTGTTTTTACAGCCAGAAGTTAAGGGGATTTATCCTCCTGGTTTTGGAACCCTGGGCTGTGCAGTCTGTCCTGGGGCTGGGATTGCTCACTCCTAGGTATTCCTCCTGATTTTTATTCACCACACATGAATGTGAAACCACCCTTGCCCACTCTGCCACTGCCACCTCTCCACACCACACTGTGCTTCTCTGCCTGCCTCCTCCTCTCTGCCCCTCCTACCTGCCTGGATGGATGTGGCTTCTTTAAATCCTTGGTTGTCAGACTTCTATACAGATCAATTTTCTGACAGTTCTGGGTGTTACTTGTTTGAGATTTAGTTGTTATTCTTTTTGTAGTTGCGTGAGAGGTGAAGCATGTCTACCTATGCCTCCATCTTGACCGGAAGTCTCCAAATACGTAACTTCTGAAAGCATGCAATGACATAGTTTTTGCTTTTCAAAGAGACACCCAGATATTTGATGTAATCACTAAAATTTCATAAATTTTAAGTATTAAGTTAATATTTTCTATGATTATTACATTTTTGAGAATAGCCATATTGGGTTAATCATCAATAATCCATTCATCTAGTATATGTATAGACATGGCCAGTCACTGCCCACACCCCTGCCTACGTTTTGCTTTTTTACAGTTCCATTTGGAAATGAAAGTCAGGATCCTTTCCAATAACAACCACCTCCAATGTTTTCAGTATTGCTGCCATCACCCTGGCAACACAGAAGACAGGACATAAATAGTTGCTCTGCCAAACATGTCTACTGCCTTGTTATATTTGTGGGAGTTAGAGTTATCAAGGGAAGTTTATACCAAAGTTAAAAGTAAATTTTGACTTATCGATGGCATGATTTTCCAAAAAAGTGCATTCACGTTTTATGTAAACAATTAAGTGGAGATGTAAATAAAATATAAATTCCACGAGGACCAAGAGACTAGTTATCTTGTTCTCCAACATGAGCAGTAGATGCTCTATATTTATTTGCCGAATAGGTGGATTTTTTTAATGCAAGTATGGGTTTCTCAAGTCAAAGCGTACAGTTTGATATTATGTGTAATACTGTGTTTATAGCACTAAAACGTTTTTTAAAAAAATCATAGTCCAGCCCTGGCCAGGTGACCTAGGTTACAGGTTTGAACCCTGGTTGGGGAGCATATGGGAGGCAAACAATTGATGTTTCTCTTTCACATCCATATTTCTTTCTCTCTCTCTTTCTTTCTCTCTCTCCCTCTCCCTCTCTCCCTTTCTCTCTCTCTCTCCCTCTCTCCCTTTCTCTCTCTCTAAAATTAATAAGCATATCCTTGGGTGAGGATTACAAGAAATCATAGTCCAGAACATTTTTTAAATAACCATTATAAATGAATACAGAGGTTTAATTAACTAGTTTCAGTTGAACTATCTGGTACATAAAGTCAGACAATATTATCAGGTGTCATTAAGGCTCTTGACACTGAATTAGGTTTTTCTTATACATTTGGGGCCTTTTAACTTCCCCAGTGTGCCATGTGGCAGGTGTTTATAGATAAAGCCTAGACTCCAATCAGCCAGCAAAGTTGAGCAAGGTTCTTCAGCTTGTCGGAGAGGGGCAAAACATGAAGCTAGTTTTATCTGGCTTCAAAGCTTGCTCTCCTTCCAGTCCCCAAACTGCATTTTTTGGTTTCTCTCCTCAATCTCTGGAGTTGTTTGGTCCTTTCTGGAGTCAGAATGCTAATCTAGAAATTGTACCTTTGTGTTAACCTGGTTTCCCTTTCTTAGAATGCTTGTTATCATCTTTCATCTCCCCTTGGAAGTGATTTCACACCTTTTCCATAATTCAGAAATTTCCCCCTCTGAAAGGGAGAGGGACTGCGGGAAGCACAGCAGTATGGGATTCCCCTCATGATTACTGAGGGTCTTTATCAAAGTAGCACCGGCATTTGGGGATGGTTTAACAGAAACCATGTGTACCACAGGTTTTGTGTCTCTTTAGAATGAGGATGATATGACATAAAAGAAGCTTTTAAATGAGAGACTAAGTGGGGAAACTAGTTAAATATATCACTGGTCTCTCAGATGAGAAAATACTGTGGCACAATAGAGAGACTACATGAAATGAAAGATTCCAGATTTGATTCTTAGCTCTACTACCTACCAATTGTTTTTCACTTGAACAAATAACTCAAAGCCCGATTTCTCTTATTTGTGAAATAGTTAATCACAATCTTTGGCTTTGAAGGCTATTGGGAGTTTAATTAATCATGCATGAAAGTGTTTTGTAAATAGTAAATTGTTAGAGAAATGAAGTATTGGTTATAACAATATTGTTATTATAGTGTTGGCCCTAGGACAGAACTCAGAATATTTAATCCAATAGTCTAATATATATTTTAAAAACTGAGGCAGGGAGGAGTCAAGTGGGGCAAAGGTTCCCAATAAAGGTAGAATAAAAGAATTTGGAAATAGATACAAATCACCATATCCTAGGATCCGTGCATGCCAACCCATTGTCTAACTCTATAATACAAAATTTAAAATGGCAATCTTTGCCCTGGCTGGTATGGCTCAGTGGACTGAGTGCCAGCATGCGAACCAAAGGGTCATAGGTCTGATTCCCAGTCAGGGCACATGCCTGGGTTACCGGCCAGATCCCCAGCAGGGGGCACTCGAGAGGCAACCACAAATTGGTATTTCTCTCTTTCTTCTTCCCCTCTCTGTAAAAATAAATAAATAAAATCTTTAAAACAGTAAAAGGATAGCCTTTGCATCCCATATTTCTAATTAATCTAAAGTTTCCTTAGAAACTGAAAAAAGAAAAACAATGGTTACAAATGGTATTATTCTACTCAGGCAGAAAAGTCCAATTTGTAAAGTAAAATCTGCATAAGAATCACGGTGTTTTGATAGAGTAGGGTGGAGAGGATGATCACAAGCACCATTTTTCCTTAGAGGACTGGTAGGGTTCACCAAATTCTTAAAAAATCTATTTGATGAGAAAATGAACCCATGAAGCATAACAACATGTGAAATAGGCCAGCACTTTAGAAATCTGAGAGGGCATAGAGTGTGTGTTAGGTTGGAATACTGTAAACAAAATACCATGGAATGAGGGCCTAGACAATAAACACTTCTCACAGTTCTGGAGGGCGGGAGGTTCAAGGTCAGGGTGCCAACGTAGCTGAGGAGATCTGGTAAGAGCTCTCTTCCTGCCTTGAAGACAGTTGCCTTCCTTCTGTGTCATCTGTACCAATAAGGGAGGGACAGCAAGCTCTCTGAATCTCTTCTTTGAAGGGCACTAATCCCATCGTGAGAGCCCCACCCTCTTGACCTCATCTAAACCTGATTACTTCCCAAAGGCCCATCTTTAAATACTATCCCATTGAAGGTTAAAGATGCAATGTATTAATTCGGGGTGGTGGGCACACAATCATTCATTCCACAACAGCATAGGAAATGGAGCGGCTGGCAGTTTCAATGGAATGGAGGTGAATAAATTCACTTTTTTAAAAAAAGGAAACAGAAACTCTCTATCAAGGTGACTACCTAAGCAAATGTGTTTACTTGTTCTTATGCAAATGTTTTTGAAAAGGCCAGATAAATGTAAATATAAAAATAAATTTAATTTACCTCTAAAACACTCTAAGAATAAAAATTTAAAATTAAATTAAATCCAAACTACCACTCCCAGCAACAGCCAAGACTGTTGGGGAGATTCTAGAAGTTGTAAAGCAAACAGAACAGCAGACAATGAGAGAAAATGAAGCTGAGGAACCTGCAACCTTTATAGGCAAAATAAAATGAACTTAAAAAGGGGTGGAGTACCCAGTAGACCTTAGAATAACATCAAGTTACAGAAAGTAGAAAGTGGAAGCTTCAGCTAGAAAATTAACTAGAGGAAGAAAGAATTTATCTGCTTCTGCAACAGCAAGTTACTCCAGCATTTGTCTCCAGGATGAAGATTTAATCAGAACTTTATGGATGGGCATCAATTCAGTTCAAACCCTATGATAACACCAATTTTGATATAAATGATTATAGCCACTTCTTGCTTTTTAAGCCAGAGCCAAACTTCCACCAGATGGCGCCAAACTGTAGCAGAAACGGGAAGGCAGGGCTTTGCCTACGCAGCCAAACCCTCGAAGCAGGTCAGGATGGGCACTTAACAAAACCTTGAAATAAAGCAACCCTTTATTTTATTCCGTTGTATTTTTAAGGCAAACTTCTCGAGTTCTTGCAGGGGTTTTACTGTAGTTAAGATGAATGCTGCTTCGTCACTGCTTCTAAACAGATATGCATTCCTTGTTAGAAAATAGGCATTTTTAAATTAAAAGTTCCAATGAAAATTCTTGACTTTTCAACTGAGGCTTCCAAATACTAAGTTATTCTTCAGTCTATGTGATTCAGTCACCTTTATTGACCATATGGTTGAATAGTTTGCTTTCCATTCTATTTATTTTTCTAACTTTTAAATAAACAAAAATCTTTAAGGATAATTTTGTTCATTCCCAGAGTTGAATCTATGTCAGCTCAGAGTGAATTAATGTAACAGTCCCAATCTCCATCTACATTCAAGTTAATGTTGATTAACCAAGCTGGGCCCACATTCCCAATGTTCATTATGTTCCAAGTTCTCCAAAGGATTCGAGACTTCAATTAACATCACAAAATGCTCTGCACATTCAACTTTCCCTTTATAGCTATTAGAAACCTGCTTCTTGAGACTTGATCTGCATAAGACACACATTTCCAAAGGCAAACCACCCTTCTCCGCTAACCTCATTGCAATCGAATCATCAATGTCCTGGTAGCCTCCTATTGCTTAGTCAATATCTGTTGAAAAAATGTAAGGTCATGCTTTAGGGCCACAATAATCTCTGTGGTATTCTTTACCTCTGCCACCCTGCTGACATAACAGGACTCCAAGTTTGAATCATCGGACCTGATTATCTTTTTAATATTTTATTGTAAAATTGGTTCTTGGAACTCCAACTGAAATACAAAATTGTCATATATATATAATTTACACATTTGGGACAAACATTTATAAAATAATTTTTTAAATGTTGAATTGAAAGTGTTCTTAGAGAAATAGGAATCAAAAACACTAATTTGACAAATGCGAAATCTGTGATATAGAAAGAACTTACTGAAAATTATACCCAATTAGTAAAAGAGAAAAGACTACAGGTTGATGTTTGTTCATATTTTCTTAAATCCTCTGTCTTAAACTAACAATTTTATAGACCACTTTAACAGGACACCTCGGGGAGATTCAGCAGTTATCCGGAGCCAGCCGAAACAAGTCTGTGATGGGCTTCTCCACTTTCTGATTCTGGGCTTGGATTCACCTAACCCCTGTCTTTGCAGGCTCCTTTCAAAGAAATACCCTTTTTGTTGTAGAAGAGTGTGGGGGTCAACACCAAAGCCACTGAAGTCAGATGGTTCTCACTCTGAATTCATGTTCCCTGATTTATTAGTTAGGCATTTATAGGCAAATTAATTAACCTCTTTATCTCTCTCCATCTCAGTTTTCTTATCTTTATAAGGGGACAGCATTAGTATCTCTTTGATGGAGATTGAATAAGATACCGTGCTTATGATACAGTCTGATGCACAGGAAATCTTTAATAGTGTTGGCATTGCTACCGTCATAACCTCTGTCCCAATTATTCTTGCAACACTCTTTTTAATGTAAGTAATTCCAGACTGCTTGATAACAATTTATCAAATCAGTAGAAAGTGAACACAGTATCTTAAATGCAAATCTAGACCTCAAGTGTTGGATCTTTAACTTCTCACACTGTATAGGAGAGGAAACTGAGGAATGGATGAGAAAACATTGAAGTGATAGAGATATTCCAAATAACATTTACTACAGAATAATTATATCAGTAGGGAAGAATGAATAACGTATTTATAATTCCCAAGACTGTTCAGATCATTTTTTTTGGTATGTCAGGTATTTATTGCCCTATAACAAACTACCCTAAAGTGTCTTCAGGTAACAGTGATTGCTTCCTTCCTATGGTATTCTCAGCCGGCGTGGTGGTTGCTTTGCTGGTTTTGCCTGGGTTTCTCAGGTAGCTGCCCTCACATGGCTGGAAGGTCCAAGATGATCTCGGGCCCATGTCTGGCTGCTGGTGATGGCAGTCAGCTGGGGTGCCTCAGTCCCTTCCACATGAGTCTCTTATCCTTCAGTAAACTGGACTGGATTTCTTATGTGGCAGCTCCAAGTCAGTGTTCCAAGATGGCAAGACACAGTGTACACACACCTTTAAAGCCTCCGCTTGCAATATGTTCACTGGTGTCCCGTTAGCCAAAGAGTGAATGTGCAGGCAAATATACAAGCTTTGGTTAAGGGAAGTCATGACTTTCTGAAAGACATTCCTGGACAAATCCTAAATGCCACGTTCTCTTTGAAGTTTTTCTTGAATTGTGTGTTCATTTCTCCTTGCTGTGGACTGAAATTTCTTCAGGACTGCTTTTGTTGTGGAAGTTTGAAGGAAGAGTTTGTTTCCTTGACTTTCACATATTCTAGAGTTTGCCTGCATCCCTTGGCTTGTGTCTGTCTCCCTTGGTCTGTTTATCTCCATATGAGGAAAAAAACATTTCTGTAGTGTGTTAGTTTCATTATTATATGTTCATGGAAAAAATTAAGAGTATACATCTTCAATTCTACCCTCTGGAGAGTAGTTTGTGTGTGTGTTTGTGTATGTATGTTCATTCTATAAACTTTAAAGATAACATTTGGATATTCAGTCTTTTATCCTTTTTTTCTATACATCCCCAGAGACTTGAGGAGAGTGAGGGAGTAGGCCATAAGGCTAACAAAGGGAACAGTGTTCAAGGCAGAGAAAATAATATGCACCAAAGCCTTAAATTGGGAACATGCTTGGTGTGTTGTGGGAGCATTGAGGTGGATGATACAGAGAGAGCAGACAGATGAAGAGAAAGAGTAAATTTGAAATGGTAGCTAGCTCGAAGGCTAAATGTGATGGTAGCTTAGATCAGACTGGTGGTAGTGGAATTAGGAATAATGTAATATTTGGTGATAGCTAGGTAGGTATATAGACAGATAGATAGATAGATAAATGCTGAAATTACAGACAAAAATATTTATGGTGGAATTAGAAATGAGGTGTGCTGGAAGAGAACAGTCAAGTGTGACTCCAAGTTTTGCGTGTGGATAATCAGAAGATGGGACTTTCCCCGACTTCACTTGGAAAGGATGTGGAAGAAGGCTTGGGAGGAGGTGAAGAGACGCCGGGGGTTCCCTTTTGAGCATATTAAGCTTAAGAAGTATAGAACAATTTCAGGAGGAAACATGAAGTAGGCAGTTGCAGGTAGTAATCTGGAATTCAGTGGCGAGATCTGGGGTGGAGATGTATATTTGGGAGCCAACAGCACATAGATGGTTTTTAATCATATGAACGGATACGACCCTCTAAGAAGTGGGGGCAGAAAAAGAGCATGAGCATCTGAGCAGTGGGCAGTTTGCCTTCCAGAGTTCAGGCAGATGCTGCAGAGCCGGCAGGGAGGCTGACACGGAGTGGTCCGGCAGTTGGGAGGAAGTGTGTAAAGAAATAAAGGGGAGGGAGTGACAAACTGTCAGCTGCACAACTGAGAAGCGACCGGTGGGTTTAGCGTTGTGGAAGTCATTCACTGCTTTTTCACCCTGAGGAAATTCATTTTCCTGTTTTTACAATTCTCTTCAAATGTCAAGTGCCTCCTCACTCTCAGCTAATGAGCTGTACTTATTTCAGTGTGGAAACAGGAAGAAACCCTGTCTGTAAAAGAAAGAAAGAAAGAGGGAGAGGGAGAGAGAGAGAGAGAGAGAAAGGGAGAGAGAGAGAGAAGAGGAGGGAGAGAGGGAGGGGGAGGGGGAGGGGGAGGGGAAGGGAAGGGAAGGAAGAGGAGAGTAAAATCAACAATCCAAATTCATAAAAAAATGTAAAGCAAATCTAAAGAGAGAGATTTTACACCTCTGAGGTCACAGAAAAAGCTGATCTTTAAAAACCACTCCATCAGCCTGCATACACACTGGCAGGATGTGTAGTAGTCACGTACCAGGGACTTGTGAATCAGAAGTAAAAGAAGATGGAGAGCAGAAGGCACCAGCCAAATAAAAAGGGGGGCAGACGCAGCACCCTAAAGCAAGTATCTGGAAAGCAAAGTCTTTCGTAGTTTTCTAATGGTCAGGTTTCCAAGATAAAAGTGTTTGAGTCTTAAGGCGCCATTTCTGGCATTCAGTTGCCTGAGCGGAAATTGGCTTGTCTGCATGCTGTCCTGGCAACATCTTTAAATGCAAAAGAAATTAATCAATAACCACAATATTTAATCCACATAATGTCAAACAATCAAGCCCTTCACTGAAATGGGGGATTGATTTGGCATCCACAATCCATCCTGTTGATAACCACCCAAAGAATCGATTTTGAATCAAAGGTACTTCAGGTGGAGTGTAAAACTGTGAACTACATCGAGTGCTCCAAGACACCAGAATGTAATGTGCCGAGAAACTCATTTTTTAGAGCTCTGACAAGGGACACGGCCAGCCTTGGCAGCCACGCGAGGTAGGCTGTCTGCCCAGAGTGCCCCAGGCTTCATCTTTCTGCTCACATTTACTTCTTCCTTGGCCTCGCTCTCCTCCCCTCCCATCGAAAACTTCCCTCCAGAGAGGATGTCATGTCAGTCAATTATATTTTAATTTTTGTTTAGATAAGGGAGTTCTCCAGCCCAGGATTATTTTGTGTTTCAAAGCATAAATGCTTCAACCTCTCTTAAAAGAATTTCAGGAATTAACAAAACAAGCAGGAGACTTTGTATAATGAAGGAAGATCCTTCCCAGCATCTCTGAAGGTTTACCTTCAAATCTAGTTGAACTAGATTTGAATCTAGTTGCCAAATCTAGTTGAACATGAGCCCACGTGTTACGTCTCAGAGGGGCACAGAATTATTTTTCTTTAACCATGATGACATCTCTTGTTGTTAGCTGGCCCTGATCCATATTCTCCTTTTTAGTAACATACCCAATTTTTCTCTTAGGGATTGTTAATCCCTTATTCTATCTCCACTGTTTGTGTAGGGTTAACCCCAACTTTGGCTCCCAAAATGAACGTATGATTTAAGTTTAATTTGAGCATCAGATTTCCCTGGACTGTCATTAGACTAGTGTTAAGCGAACCAAGAGGCATTTTCATCAGGGAAGCCAAGGCTCATTATGATCATTCTGGGTGGGGCCGGCCAGACCCAGTGAACCTCAAGTCTTGAGACATTGTCTGGACCTAATTGTGGAAGGAAGGTCTTTCTTTTCCTGAGCTACTGCGGGGACCACATGTAAGATGGAACTACTTGCTGTGAAGAGGAGGAGCATGCCTCGAAGGAAGCATGGAAAAGAAAGCGGAGTAAAGAATGACGAGAAAGTATTTCCAAAATTTACTTCTGTTGGAGTCACTGGTCTTTTCAGTTATGCACATTAATGCTTTTTAGTCAGTTTTAGTTAAACATAACTAAGTAAAACATCAAAGTATCCCAACAACGTCTGTCTATTTGTTTGGACTTCTTGATAAGCTGGAGCTAAGCCTGTGACAATGTTCCAGCTGCAGGGAGAGCCCTCAGGATTCCAGGCTGCTGCCCAGGCTCCCTGGCTACCCGGACTTTCTGCCCCTTTGTCCCCAAGACCTCATTTATTTTTGATATTATTTAACATATATTTACACAGTCATTACCACTGTCCTAACTACTTTATAAATATTAACTGGGTAATTAGTGTAGCAGTCTCACGGGGAGTTTAATAAAAAATATAATTTCCCAGGTCTCAACCCAGAGCTCTGTTTAATTGGTCTGGATTATGGCCTGACCATTAGTATTTCATAAAAGCTTTATAGGTAATTCTAATTTGCAATTCATATTGAAAACCACCTATTTACATAAAAGATCAACAATTATCATCGCCAGGTTCTGAATATCTAAGAGGGAACTTGCTCCAAAACCTCGTTGGCTTCTATTTTATGCTCACTAAAAAGTAATTCATACTTTAAAAAATTTATTAAGATAGCCCATTCTGATGTATTATACATTTAGGTTACCGATGAAATTTTCTAAGACTAGAGGTGGGACTTTGCTCATGGAATGGTGAACAAGCCCAGGGTGTGTAAGGCATGGTAGCAAAAGCAAGTGTACTTAAATTTAAATAACCCAAATTATATGTACAAATGACCCAAATTTCTGTTCTTATTCATGTTAAACTAAAAGTAAAATGGACATTTTTTTATACACAACTTGCACCATGCCCAGATAAACTTAATGGCAGCAAAATACTGTTCATTCACAAACTGTTCATCTCCGAGGAGTGCACACCATTTTAAACTTGACTCTCTCCTTTGTGTCTGGACTCTGCAATGAAGAAGACAGTAATGTCTAACTCTCCTTCCACTCTCTACCCCCTTCTCACTATGCCCAGCCCCTGGACTTTTGTGAAGTTCTCAGCGACCACAGACCTGTTATGCCTTCAGAGAAACATATGGGTAAAATGTACAAGTAAGGTTGCAAAAATAATGTAGAAAACCTTAAAAATAATGTAGATGTAAAAATATTTTGCTCAAAATAATCTCCAGTTACATTGCTCCTGAACATACTTCATTTTTTGGACTATTTGTATAGCATAATTAATACTCTCTAGTTCTTCCTTTATTTCCACTTTCAGAATCTCAATAAATATTGTCAGCCAGTTCAACGTAACTCAGAGATCTGAATGTTTGGGGCGGGAATAAACACTGAAGCTTGTTTATTTCTAATTTCTCCTTCCTTGGGGAAAAGGAGAAGCTGTTTTCTTAAAACACAAAAATGCCATTGAAATTTTTCTAAATAATAATTTATGATCAGCATCTAAGTTCATATTTCAGATAAATATAATCCTAGTGTCTCAGTATTTCACCTTTACTTTTTTTAAATAGCTTTTTTCTAAATAAAAAATTTTAAATTCTTATAAAAGTTTTACTAACCTCATCATATCCTAATACACCCCATTTTCACTGCTTCTTAAACTTTCCATAACTCATTTTGTCTTCTTAAAATATACATTTTAATACTTAGAAGAACATTGAGTCATTAAATTGAAGATAGAAAACAAAATGTTTCCATGTTCTGATTGTTTAAAGTTAGCAAGAATATGTAAACTTTATTAATTGTTCCTTAATTTGAGAGGATTAGTCAGGGGTGGTAAAGCAGGGTCCACTGCCTTAGATTAGCGGCAGGTAAACACAGAATTAATTCTTCAGACTGGTAGCCTGTCAGGGGAACGAACTGAGGTATCCTCGTTGTAGTCTAAAGCAACCCAAAGCTTTGTTGGTATTTTTGACCAGTGAAAGATAGCAGTTATATATTAAAATGTGCTTTTTATTAAGAGACAACAGAAAAAACTATATTCTTACTTACTGAAGGGTAATGCAGTATAACAAGTAGCATCTAGCAATCCTTTTGACACAGGATTGGTTCCTGAACCAATTGTTTGATTGATTGTTGAGGCTTTTGTTTGTATGTGTTGAGAGAATTTGGGAAGGCAGAGCAACGATTTTCTGATTTATACCACAGTGGGGGGCATGTTCAACAATTAGATTGCCCTCTGCAAAGTGGTTTCTCTTTCAGTGATGACTCATTGCTTATACTTCCTCTAAAGAAGTAAGATACTCCATTTTTTTCCTAAACACAGAAACTCCTAGCATTTGTACTGAACAGCCAATTACTTCCTCTCTGAGACTTCTGAGCGGATAGGGTCAAGTGGGTCTTGGATTTGTATCACATATGTGGTAATAAATACCAAGGATGCTAATAGTTCTAAAAATACAACAACGAAGTGGGAAATACATCTTCCCAAACCTTGTATACTAAGTCTTATGCTAAACTGTAAAATAGATAAAATATGCCGATTTTCCTCATAGGAAGTTGACCTCTTTGCCAGGGTCCTGCATGGTTCGGTAAGCACGTATTGAGTTTCCTGTAGACGAGACACTGTGCTGAGTACCTGGAATACGAAGATGGATGAGTCCCTGTTATTGCAGTGTGTGCCTTGGTAAGCCTAGAAAGGTCTTGTCCAAAGAGGGTGGCCGTAGCCTCAGTTTGCTTTGACCAGTCCCTGTTTACTCCTGTTGTACCCATACATATAGCTCCCCATTTTACCCAAGCAATCTGAGGGAATCTGTATGTTTATGTGTACATTTCCTTTATTAGTCAGTATTGCAAAGAAAATAATGTTGATATTAAGAGTCTGATGTTAAAAAATTTTAAATTTTTAAAATTTTTTTTATTTTGAAGTTATTCAGACATACTAAAAATTCAGTCTTAAAAAATTCCTGTTTACTTTTCAAACAAATTCCCCGAATGTCGACATTTTAAATAACCACAGTAAAATTAAAGAAGCCAGGAAATCAACATTGGTATAATACTGTTGTCTAAACGTAGACCTTACTCAAATTTTGTCAGCTGCTTCAGTGATGTCCACATTCTGGCCCAGCATCCAATAAAGGACCACACATTGCATTGAAGTTATAATTTCCCTGGTCTCCTTTTTTCTGGAATGGTTCTTCAGTCTTTTCCTTTCAAGTCCTTGACACTTTTGAGGAGTACTGGCAAATTATGTTGTAGACTATCCCTCAATTTGTTTAGGTGATTTTTTTCATGATTAAATTGGACCATGTATTTTTAGCAATAATGTCATAGAAGTGATATAATGTGCTTAAAATTATACTACAATGGCAAAAATTTCACTTTCATGTTTCATGGTGAGTGTCCTACTCACATATTAGATAGTTTAAACTTTATATAATAAAGTAAGTGCTTTATGATGCACTTCTCTCAGTAGGTTTTGTAATGTTCAGGTATATGAGGTCTGTCCAGAAAGTATCCAGACATATAATATGGAAATTAGAGACATTTACTGAAGAAGACACAATGTACAAGAAACATTGTACATAGGACAATGACGTGTCAGTCCCTTTCAAAGTGGTCAGTTTGGGACCTCACACAGTTCTCCCAATTGCCATCAGCTGCCCCACTGTATTTTCCTGAATCTCATCAGTGGTCTGAAATCTCTTCCCTTTCAAAGGTGATTTTGGTTTCGGGCAATGCCAGAAGTCGTCACAAGGTGCCAAATCTGGGCTATAGGGGGACTGAGTCACCTGGGTGATTTGATGTTTTACCAAAAAACTCTGCACTCTGCATGAGACATGATGCATGAGTGTTGTTGTGATGAAGCTACCAATCACCAGTTGCCCATAGCTACCGCCTTCTGAATTAACAAATAGTTTCTGTGGATGAATGTTCAAGCTTAACACAAAATTCGAGGCAGGTTTGTTGCTCTACTCACTCAGCTATTTTGAATGCAATGGCCACAATTACACATGCCCACTCAGTGGCATCTATCGCCCCCACTGACTAGTGCAGCCATAGTGTTCACTCATGGACATTCCAGTCCACTCTCCTTGGCTGCCAGGTTTCATTGGTGTCACACAAACTGTTCTCGTTATATTAACAATGGCTGGGCGTTTTCCAGACAGACCTCACATACTGTCCTCCTAGCACAGGGGTGTCAAAGTCATTTTCACCAGGGGCCACATCAGCCTCATGGCTGCCTGCAAAGGGCTGAAATAATTGTAGGACTGTATAAATGTAACTACTCCTTAACTGTTAAGGATCTGAAATCACATTCAGCCCTTTGAAGGCAACCACAAGGCTGACGTGGCCCCCGGTGAAGATGAGTTTGACACCCCTGCCAGGAGACTGACCAAGAGGACAGTGAATCCACCTACAAATTAAACTGACCGCATAAACTAGAATGGCCAGTATTGATATTGAAAAACTCTCCCCGGGATCTGCTTTAACTAACAATTCGGCCTGACCAGCAGCTAGACAGGGCACTTCCTACACCCTGCCCTCCAAACATGCACGACGCTGATGAGTCAATGAAGTGAAGTGGTTTTGAGCATTATTCAAAAGTGGATGGAGTGTGTAGGTCTGTCTTACAGGTTAAGGAGAGTGAAGGGTTTTGCTAGATTTAAACAATGTATCTAATAAGTAAATTGCACTTTTCAAAGAAAGTACTATTCTTCCCTTAAGGATTTACTCTTGAAAGTCCTACTTTTTAGGGAACCCAATTATTCAATATATATGTGTATAATGTCTCATTCATTGGATTTTTTTTTAAATCTTGGAAAAGATTTGGAAAGGAACACTAGCTACAGTTTCTGGCACAAATAATGCCCCTATTTATTACAAAACCTTTTATTACAAAATCATAAGCATGTAATTCTGCAACATAATAATATCACACTCAAGCACACCATATGACATGTTAGGTGAAATGTTCAAATTAAAACTATAAATTATTACACCCATATTATTACCCTACCAACCACACTCAGGACTTACTTCTGCCAGACCCCTGTAGATTATCTGCAGCTTCTTTCTTGACTCAGCAAGAATTAATTTAGTGTAGCTACTTCAAATTAAATTATCCTTAATGCTTTATTACAAAATTATTTATATATTCACTTGTTGGGGTGTAGTTTGTGGGGTTTTGTTTCCTTCTAAAAAAAGCTGTGGCTAGTCATTCAAAAATATGATAACATAAAATGCTGTTTAGGTAAATTAAGTGTTTAAGGTTTTAAAATGGAAAAGGAATCATTGTTTTCAATCCAAAGATTCATAGAGAAATATCATGATGAATAAAAAATCTTTGTGAAGATGCGTTTTTTGTTAAACATAGCTTTGAAAAAATATGTACTTTGTTTACTTAAAAATAATCAAAATGAAAACATATGTCGTATAGTTTTATAGCATAGCTGTGTCATTATTACTCAGCCTCCATTTTTTTGTAAGTTAAGGAAAAAGAAGAACACATCGTGCATGCGTTTGTGGTTGAGAACGGAGACAGATTTTTAGTGTGATTATATGGTCTGCATACGTACTCTGGTTCTCATAACCCACGCATAGCTAGAATACTGGACTGGAAAAAATTATTCCTAAAAGGCCTTAAACATTGTTAGCCCTTCATGTAAAATACAAATATTGTGAACTTTAAAATAAATATTAAAACAACTTTTTTATTTTACAAAGTACTAATAAACAATACTCTAATGATTTTATGCAACTAAATTTGCACCAAAAGGAACATTAAAATGAGGACCATATGTTCCTGGCGTAGGATAATCACATCAGAATAAAATAGTAGGGGTCTGGTTTGTCACAATTTAATTATATGTACTTAGGAGTGCAGAGATTAAGGATTTCCAGTTCTGCATTTTACAATAAATTTTAATTAGCTGCAACAAATCAAATTACTCAAACCTTTGGTTATATTAAATTCGCACGTGACCCTACAGACACAGCATAGAGAATGTGGTTATAAATTGACGTGGCTGCCAGTTGCTAGTGGTAACAGTTATTACATTACACATGTTTTCTCTTAAACTATGTCACACATTCTGTCTTTGGTTCTTACTTTCCACACTTTTAAATCAGCATACTAAAATAATAGCAAAAAAATTATATTTATAAGTGATTTAAAATTGTGTCTCTGAAATTGTGTCTCTGCTGAAATCCAGTAATACTACCTTAGATGGTCGTTAAGATAATTAAATAAGATAATGTATATGAAAGCATTTTTCACTTTGCTTCACATGTAATAGAAGTTTCTTTTTTTTTTTTACTACAACACACAGTAATATTTTTAACTTCATTGTCTTCTGATAATTTCACTGGATCCAAATTCACATTCACTGTTAGCAGTCTGAAGTATCTTTGACCTTTATCACTCCAATTATTCTTTTTTGTTTGTTAGACAGCTCCACAAACTATTACTCACAAATCATTATTTCTGATGCCATTCTCTGAGGTGTGAGCATCTGCGAGTTGCTAACTGAGGGTGCAGCTGTTGTTCAGGGACTGGCTCTGTTGGGTTGCCAAGCAACTGCCACAAACCAAATCCCAGGGCAGGTTGCTCGCCCAGGCGCACCTGCCTGCCAACCCAGCTATTTATTTAATTAAAAATCTGTTCCTGCACAACAGCATGGCCGGAAAGGCACCAGCAGCAATCGATTACAACTATATTAAATGACCTACCCATATGGTTTCATTGACAATTCATTGCAAAGCAAAGGCTTATCTGTCCTCTCCATCTTACTCTTAATGACTTAGGAAAAAGCGTTGGGGCAAAGAAACACATAGATTGTATTTGCATGTCAGAGAAACTGAAACCAATTTGTCAGGTACATCACTTTATGTAATGAAATATGCCCAAAATAAAACATTTCATCAACAAGAGAGCTTCTAACAAGATAATATTTCATTTCTTGTGCAACAGGGGGGAATGGGGTTTCAAATATGTACTTCCTATTAATTAGGAATTTGGAAAATAAATATTTTCAAAAATCAAGTTGCTTTTTTTCCTTTCAAATAAAAATAATCACTACTTTAGGTACATTAGATTTTACTCTTATATACACTGGTTTTCTCTTCCAGTTTTCTATTCCTTTCTTCATTTTCTGTCATCCAGATGATATTAGAAATAAATGTCAAGAATTAATACCAGCCACTGAAATTTCATTTAAAACCCAAGAGGCATCTGGACAATACTTATATACACATCAACTCTGATCTGACCTTCGAAGCTCATTCCAGCTCCCTTTTCTCTCTTCGGAACAACTAGATCTAATAAGGATTTCAAGGGAAAACAACTTGAAGGGCTCAGTGTGATTATATGACAGATTGGTTTTTAATATGTGAGGTGAAAACTTTAAAGTGGGGCTCTAATAACTGAAGTATTCCTAATTTGTATGGCAGCTATTAAAGTTAAAAAAAAAAGGTCTTTTTAAAGAATGTGATGTTTGTTATATCACCAAGAGCAGTGTCGTTTATTATTAATAAGCCTAAAATTTACTTTGAGTGATGTATAAATTACCTGTGCAACAGAAGCCTGTTCTCAGAAAAGGCACTAAATAAAATACAAATAATGATGATTCAATATCAACTGGAGCTCACCCTTAAAGAATATAAGGACTATAATAATGTAATTTTTAATATCCTGTATGTCTGTCTGATTTTAAACTAAGAATATTTGAAAATTAAAATTAGTCCCTGACCTGCAGAGCAAGAAGTTGAAGGTCCAGTTCCCGGTCTGGGCACATGCCTGGGTTGTGAGTTTGGTCCCCAGCTAGGGCACGTGAGAGAAGCAGCTGATCCATGTTTCTCCCCTTCCTTCTTCTTCCTTCCCCTCTCTCTAAAAATAAAAATTAAAAATAATTTTTAAAGAAAATTAAAATTGAGATACAAGTATTATAAAACCTGACAATGTACCAGTGTTTCTCATGGTTTAATGCATTTTATAATTTTACTCAGATACACAGCTCACAGGTGTCTATTTTCACAATCTGCTGCTTGACCCGCCATATTTATATTATACTTTTAATTGTTCACATAGAAGTCATGTGTATTAATTGTATAAACAGTAGTTAATATCACTAGGTATCTCAAGCCCATAACGTACTGAAATTTCACAGTATCTACTTCCAATGCAAATGTCAAAGAAAGATCTTCTATGTGCTTACCTGGTTTAATATTCATTTTATTTCTACAAAGTTGCACCAATCAAATGTTTACTTTTGTGGATGCTAACATCAACCAGTCTTATACAATTTCTATACTATACCTACTTATAGTATTTATTTTTTGCTTTTTTTGCCCTTCTCAATCCTTTTCCTCCTAATTGAATAACACATACACAGAATCGTCTATTGGATATAATTTGGAGACTTCAAAGTCATTTTAAATCCAGAACAGTTACAATTTCTTTTAATTGAGATTGGTGGCTTAACAGTATGAAGAAACAATATGTACACATTTCTTTTCTTTTTTAAGTCTGAACAGACCATTAGTAGAAACATAACTGAGTCTGGGACAATAAATACATGTAAAACTATTGTTCTGATAACAAGTTCCAAACTCTAATATTCTTCTGCTTCAGTGTGCTCATAACCTACCCATTCTTCAGAACTTGACTAAATATCGTCTCCTGTGTCACGTCGTGTCTTCTCTCGTGTGTTACAATTTCCCCTCCATCCAGTATCTAACAATTATGCCTCTATGTCTTGATTTCTTGAATTAATTGAAAAGGATAGTATACATTCATCCATTTAACCCCTCATAAGCCAGAGATTGTGATGAAAATAAAAAGGTAAATATTTCTCTAACATTAAAGATTTCGAAACTGTAACAGGAGTTATGTCCTAATGGGGGGTGGGGGGATTGATAGGGATCAGAAGAAAACCGCAAGGACATTACAGTTGGGTATTAGAAAGTGGTGCTCGGCTCACGACTGTATTCCTACAGGCCAGATTCTCCCGGATGCTTCACAGGTGCCGCAAACGCTCAGTAACCCAACCTGAACACTCTCTCAGCCTTCTCGTCCAGGCTCAGTGTCCATGTTACCAATCGCACACCCAGATGCACATTCCAGAAGAAGTGATCACTCTTCTCTTTTCCCACAGACGTCTTTACGGAAAACAATTACTGTCCTTCACTAGCATCTGCTGTCCGCCATTATTGCTACCAAGCAGTTGTTCATGTCCCCAGCAGTCTCTCTCTTTCTGCCCTTGACTTTCCCATGGACTCTGCGCTACTGCTAGACAGTCTTCCTGAAACACACAGCTGGTCAAGTTACTTGCCTGTTTAGACACCCAATAGCTTCTAACAATCAGCATATTTGGCAATGTTTGGAGGAATAGAACTAAAAGGATAATAATCAATATTTTTTACAGGTGTAGGGATTTCCTTTCTTATCTCCTCCTACACTCATGCTCTGGAGCCTGGCATGCATAAACATTAATACCAAGAGGAGTCTTGTGTAAGACATTGGCTAGATAAGGGCACCCTTTTAACATAATTAATAAAACCTATGCTAACCGGAGATTAACCTTTCCAGTGTGGAGGGAGTGATTTTATTTTGATATGTCACTGGAAGCCCTGACCAGCACGGGGCTCCTGTTCTTCCACGACTTACCCTCAGGGCCCCGAGCCTCACAGACACTACTTCGCTGCCACTCTCCCCAGCGCACAAGAGGATCAAGTAGTGATTGATTGCCAACCAAGCTGAAAGCAGGGTCTTGGGAGATTTGTAGGATAAGGAATTTCAGAGGGGGCAAAAGAGATAGAAAGCAGTTAGAGCATGCAGCTCTCTGCCCTTTGCAGACCCCCCTCCCAGCAGGGACCACTCTGTTATCTTAGAAAAGCTGCTCTCAAATGTCGACCACACTGTAGATTCAATTTAACCTGAAGTTAAAAAGAACAGAACAGAAAAAGCAAACAAAAAGAATTGATTTAACATTCTTCAGTATTTTATCATGTTCTCAATGAGCTGAAAAGGTATTTTACTTATGGGGTGTGCTGGCCGTTCGTTACACAGTAAGGTACAGTGTCAGAGAAATACATAATGATACCAAGTGCTAGTGCGTGTTTATCGTGTATCCTTTTGCAGACATAAGCTCCATGACAGGCTGCAGGGTGGAAGGTATAAACCACCAGACCCCTGCTCTTAGGGAACTCACAGCCTGAGGGAAATCACATCAGAAAACAAGCAATTCCAATGGCTTGTGCTAAGTGTCATGGTGCAGGCTAGAGGGACAAGCAAGACTGAGGCTTGAATGAGACTTTGATGGAAGGATGGATAGAAATCTTTCTGATGAACAAGAATAAGGACATTTCTAGCAATGGAGGTTGAACGTGTGCAGCAACAAGGGTGTTAAATAACATGGTAGTTTGTAGAAGGGAGTAAGAGACAGTGTAGATAGCGCTGAGTCTAAGAGTATATTCATAGGCTTGGTGTTGTGTGGGCACTGGAATCCTTGCAACAGCTACTGACAGTGACCCTGGAAACTTGACTGACTTTGCCTGTTTCGTTTTACTGTTTCCTCTAGAGTAAAATGAGGATGATGTAAGAATACCTCTGTCACAGTTGTTGTGAAGTTTCATACTGTGTATGGAAAGTGCTTATTAGCACAGTACCTACCTAACAGTGCTTACCAAAATTTTACTTAAGAAATGATAACTTAGTAGTAGTAGTACATTCTGTTAGGACCACAGAATAGATAGACTTGAGTGAATGGAATGAGTCTGACATTCCACATACAGTTCAAAAATGGCCTTACGCTGTGCTAAAGAAAACCACTGTTTTCAAATCATGCTAAAATATCTTTTTCCTTTTATATCTTACAATGGAATAAAATTGATTTTGAGTATTTCCCCTGATATTTAAAAGCAAAAAAATACCTCAAACAAAACAAGCCTCAAAGAGAAACCTGAAAAGGATGTCTTTTTTACAATGTTGTCAAATGTATTTACACAAAAGTCTCAGAGAAATGTATCTGTAAAGAAAATCTGTACTGTAAAGAGACCTCAGGGTAAGTAAACAAGAAAATGGTAGTATAAAAATTTCGCCATATGTTACCATGTGCCTAGTGTAAGAACCAATATAAAACCATGTGCTGTTGTGCGGTAAAACCATGTGCAATTCATGCAATATGGCATAGATGCTGCTTTTAAAATTCACAGCAACGCATGGCCCAAAGTTCCATTTACTTAAATATCATTATATCATTCCTGTTACTGTCTGGAGAGAACAGTAACGCCAGTCTCTGCCACTGGAATATCTGACCTTCCTGCTCATGAGACATACAGTTCACCTTAAAATTTCAAACACTGGACCTTTTATTACACTTACATCAGGGCTTTCCTTTCCTTTCACTTCCTGTTGATTTCTTTTATTTGTATGCAATCTATTCCCTACATCAAGATGCATGAGTATATTCATAGATATTCAGAGATTCTACAGGAAGTAAATGAGGTTTATTCCCAGTTTGCCCATTAAGTAACATTAAGCAACCATTTAACCTACATGAGTTTCAGTTTCTACACCTAGAAAACAGATCAGTGAAATATGGGGTTGCCAAAAAGCTTGCTTGGTTTTTTTTTTCCCATAAGATGGCTCTAGCAGTGCTTAGTTATTTTTAACTTCATTCAGAACAATATTGTTAGGTTGTATTGTGACAGCTGTCATATCAGTGTGCATTAAAAAAATCAAAATTGGTGAGCTTTTGTAGCCAGTTTAATATTGAAGATGAAAGAAAATATATAACATTTTCAGCATGTTATGCTTTATTATGTCAAGAAAGGCAAAAATGCAACTGAAATGCAAAAAATGATTTGTGCAGTACATAGAGAAGGTACTGTGACTGATTGAATGTGTCAAAAGTGGTTTGCGAAGTTCCTTGCTGGAGATTTCTCTCTGGATGATGCTCCACAGTTGGGTAGACCAGTTGAAGTTGGTAGCAATCAAGTTGAGACATTTATTGAGAACAATCAACATTATACCATGCAGGAGATGGTTGACATACTCAAAATATCCAAATCAATAAAGTTATTGGTGAAAATGAAAGATACATCTTTTATTTTATGGAAAAAACTAAATGGGCCTTTTGGCCAACCCAATAGAATATTTCCATCATCAAATTTACATGGAATAACATTGGCTTAAACAATAGAGTTCACTGAAAATCAAAACAAAGTAATTTTCTTGTCTCAAGAAAGGTATATTTGGAGTGAGACATGTAAGAATGAATTTGTAATTATTGTAGAGGATCATAAAGAAAATTGTGGGAAGTGGACATCAGGAACACAGAAACAAGAATTAGCTTTCCTAAGGAAGTGACATCTAAATTGAAAAAAAAATATTATCCAGAGCCTTTTCATTAAACCCAAAATTTTCCTTGCATACTTTTAATCTCTCTACACCAGGCCTCAAGCAACTAATGTAATGCTTTCTGACCAATGGAATGTTTTTTATCTTTTCCAAAATTTCATATGATGAAATCACAACATATATAATCTTTTATGTCTGGCTTTTTTCAATTAGTTTAATGTTATTTAGATAGGTTTATGTTATTGGTGTAAGAATATTTTATACCAGCCCTGGCTGGTGTGGCTCAGTCAATTGAATGCCAACCTGCAAACAAAAGGGTCACAAGTTCGATTCCCAGTCAGGGCACATGCCTGGGTTGTGGGCCAGATCCCTGGTGAGGGGTGTGCAAGAGGCAACCACACATTGATATTTCTGTCCCTCTCTTTCTCCCTCTTTCCCTCTCTCTAAAAATAAGTAAATATAAAAATTATAAAGTACTTTATGCCTAGTATTGCCAAGTATTATTTCATTGTGTGGATGTGCCACAGTCTATCCATTCATCTATTGAATGATGTTTGCATTCTCCTATTTTAGGTCATTATGAATAAACATACTATGAACATTCATATACAAGTGTTTGTGTGGACATAAAATTTACTTGAATTTCTTATGAATGAATATTGATTCATATAATTGCTCTTGAATAAATATCTACTAGTATAATTGAATTACACTTGAATAAATATATAACCTTTCCCATTGTCTTCTATGGACATATGTGAGATGAGCATTAAGGATGCTCCTCACTTCTGGTAACCATCACTTAGCTGCCTACTTCTAATTGATGATAACTTCAACTTAAGAACAAACCTAACTGTGCTGCACAGTGGCCGCACCAGTCTGCATTCCCACCAACAGTGCACTAGGGTTCCCTTTTCTCCGCATCCTCTCCAACACTTGTTTGTGGATTTGTTTATGATGGCCATTCTGACAGGTGTGAGGTGGTATCTCATTGTGGTTTTAATTTGCATCTCTCTGATGGCTAGTGATGCTGAGCATCCTTTCATATGCCTCTGGGCCCTCTGTATGTCCTCCTTGGAGAAGTGTCTGTTCAGGTCTTTTGCCCATTTTTTAATTGGGTTTTTTGTCTTTCTGGAACTGGAGAGAATTATGCTAAGTGAAATAAGCCAGGCGGTGAGGGAAAAATACCATATGATCTCACCCTTAACTGGAACATAATCAACAAAAGAAAAAAGCAAACAAAATATAACCAGAGACATTGAAATTAAGAACAATCTAACAATAGCCAGAGGGGGTGGAGGGGACTATGGGACGAAGGGTTTTCAGGGACTACTATAAAGGACACATGGACAAAATTAAGGGGGAGGGTGGAAGCAAGGGAGGGAGGTGGGTTTGGCTGGGGTGGGGGGCAGTGGTGGGGAGAAAATGCAGACAACTCTAACTGAACAACAGTAAAGTAATTTATGAAAGGAAAAAAACCCCAAACCTAAGTGTTATGGAATCGTACATTGTTGCATGATAATCTTGGTATTTTATTGGCAATATAACTCCATTAAGACTTTAAATATATATTGATGTTAGAACCTTGTGTTTTTATGTATTAGAATAATCCTTGCTAATGCTAGAATATTCTTCTCATAATTTTTTCCTAAAATTTAGAATCTGTCCTAAATATCTGTGCATTATTTAAATAAATGAAGGTCTTTATCTTAATTCAAATAATACTCATAACCGTAAATATTTGAGGAACAAAATATTACTCAACCATATAAAATTTACTTAACCGTAACTATAAATGTCTGATATATTTATGCATATAGATAAATAATAAATTGATAGTATATGCATGTGAAATAAAGTGATTTTATTTCATACCTTGACAGTCTTGTGAAAATTAGATATTCTTATATTCAAAAAAATAAAAAATAAAGTCTTCATTTCTCTGCATCAATACAGCCAGGTTGACAGTTTGCATTTTTATATAGCTCAGTTTTACATTTTGAAACATTCAGGATCTTTGGACTTCCCAAATCCTTGTCTGAGTTTATAGGTCCTATATTATGTATGCCATATACAATCACCACTTCTTTCTTTTTTTAAGTATATTTTATTGATGTTACAGTTGTCCCAATTTTTCCCCCTTTACTTCCCTCCACCTGGGACCCTCCTCCCCTCCAGTAATCCATCCCTTAGTTCATGTCCTTGGGTTGTGCATGTAAGTTCTCTGGCTTCTCCATTTCCTATGCTATTCTTAGCATCCCCCTGTCTATTTTGTTGCTATCAATTATGCTTCTTAATCCCTGCACCTTTTGCCTCATTCTCCCTCTTCCCTCTCCCAGGTGATAACTCTCCAAATGATCTCTGTACCTATGAACTGTTCCTGTTCTGGTATTGGCTTGGTTTGGTTTTTGCTTTTTTTTTTTTTTTTTACATTCACTTATTCATAGTTGTAAATTTGTTACCTTTTTAATATTCATGGTTTTGATCTCCTTTTTCTTAAATAAGTCTCTTTAACATTTCATGTAATAATGGCTTGGTTATTTACCTTGTCTAGGAAGCACTTTATCTGCCTTTCCACTCTAAATAATAGCTTTGGTAGATAAGTAATCTAGTTTGTAGGTCCTTGCTTTTCCTCACTTTGAATAATTCTTGTCAGTCCCTTCTTACCTGCAAAATTTCTTTTGAGAAACCAGCTGATAGTCTTATGGGAACTCCTTTGTATGTAACTCTGCTTTTGTCTTGTGACTTTAAGATTCTCTGTTTATTTTTAAACTTTGACATTTTAATTATGATCTGTCTTGATGTGGTCCTCTTTGGTCCAACTTGTTTAGGACTCTCTGTTTTTCCTGGACTTGTATGTCTATTTCCTTTACCAAAGTGTTCTTTCATTATTATTTCAAATAAGCTTTCAATTTACTGATCTTCCTCTTTTCTTTCTGGCATCCCTATGATTTGGATGTTGGCACGTTTTAAGCTGTCCCATAGTCTTCTTATAGTATCCTCATTTTTTTGAATTCTTGTTTCTTCTTTTTGTTTTGGTTGAATGTTTATTTCTTCCTTATGTTCCAAATCATTGGTTTGAATCCCAGCATATTCCCCTTTCTGTTGATTCCCTGTGGGTTTTTCTTTATTTCATTTAGTGTAACCATCATTCCTTTCATTATTTTGTGGCTGTACTCAATTATTTCTCTGAGCACCCTGATCACTAGTGTTTTGAACTCTGCATCTTACAGGTTGGCTGTCTCTTATTGCTTAGTTCTTTTTCTGGGGCTTTGTTTTGTTTCATTTGGACCACATTTCTTTAGCTTCTCATTTTGGAAGCCTCCCTGTGTTTGTGTCTGTGTATTATGTAGAGCTGCTTTTACCCCATCTGAGTAGTGTGGCCTATCGTAGAAAAGGTACCTGTAAGTTGTGTGGGGTGCAGCCTTAGGTAATTGCTGGTGGGGGCAATCCATTTCATCATTTTGTGGCTGTGTGGGGAGGGCTCAGTGAGGGGACAATGATGCCACCTGGCTTCTGGGGTTCACCTGGCACTTACCCCATTTCCAGTCACTTCACCTGCTTCCCATGTGCAACTGGTGCCCTTTCAGCTGCTGCCCCAGTGGTGAGTCTCAGAGTGGGTGGGTTTGTGTACATTCTAAGACTGTGCAGACTCCTTAAGTGGTGAAAATCCAGCAATTTCTTTTGCCACCCCAACCCCAATTGGTGTTTATAGCCACAGGTGACAGGAATCGACCTTCCCAGTGCTGGAGTCTTGGTCTGTGTGACCTGGCCGGAGGCTGGGATCGCTCCCTCCCAAGGTGTCCCTCCTGACTTTCATCCACCAAACATGAATGTGAGACCATCTATTTCACTGCTGCCACTCCCCCACCCATCTTTATGACTCCACCCCTCCTAGCCATCTCCATGAATATGGCTTCTTTAAATCCAGTTGGTTGTCAGTCTTCCATACAGCTCAATTTTCTGACAGTTCTGGGTGTTATTAATTTTGAGATCTGGTTGTAATACTTTCTGTGGTTATACAAGGAAGCAAAGCATGTCTGCATATGCCTCCATCTGGACCAGAAGTCAGAAAGTCACTACATCTTTTTTAGCTTTACATAATGGCATAAATATATCTGAGTTTATTTCAAAGAAGTTAATACATACCAGCTACATAATTTACTATGTAATAATAATATTTTTCCAACTTATGAAATCATTATTGACTAAATAATCAGTTTTTTCTCCAAGATCAATGTATTACCATGTATGACATCAGGTCATACATGACAAAAAGGTCTGGACAGTAATATTTCCATTGATTATAATGGTAAAATTCTTTGTACTAAGCTAAAACAAAAGTGTTCATCCTACAGTTAATAAGAATGGAAAATCAATATCAAAAATGCAATTTTGGCCCTAGCTGGGTGGTTCAGTTGGTTTGAATGTTATCCTGTGCACCAAAAAGTTATGGATTCAATTTCTGGTCAGGGCACGTATGTAGGTTACAGGTTTAATTCCCAGTCAGGGCATGTACAGGACACAACGGATCAATGTTTCTCTCTCATGTTAATATTTCTTTCTCTCCCTCTCTTCCTCTCTCTCTGTCTCTGTCTCTCTCTCAAATCAACATATCCTCAGATAAGGATAAAAAATCCAATTGTGATTCTGTTAGTATTTTCTTGATAGTATTTACTATCTCTTTAGAGTACTTTTATAAAAGAGAAATCATAATATATTTTATTGAAAATATTTATTTATTGAGATTTTTTAATTAATGGCTTTATTTGACTAGAAAATGTTCCACTTAGAAATGAGCAATGGGAATCAAGATGCTGTAATATATAATAGAATTATGAGAATGTAGCTAATTATTATAACATAAAAATAGCTCACCCAATAATATCTTTCTAACCCCCATATTTACTACTCTAATTTAATTTTAATGAATTCCTCAGGGATAAAAACTTTTTAAAAATACTGCTTTATCAACTGCATAAAGATTCCTTAATAATGGTGGTCAGGAATTCTACTTCCAGACTCCATTCACTCATTTTAACTAGCTGGTTTTAAAGAAAGAAAATCAAAGGTAAAATATTTTATTCCCAGAGTAAAAGAAAATAAAAAGTGTATACTTCTTTTAAAACGACTATCCTCCTAAGTAGTTAACTACCTGATTCAAACTATTTGTATGAAGGAAATTAGGATTAAAATTAGGTACGACTCTGTTTAACTAACATTGAAATTATAAATAGGTACGACTCTGTTTAACTAACATTGAAATTATAAAAGAGAAGTCAAAGATGGTGGAAGTAAGTGGATGCTACTATACTCACCTCCTCCCAAGACCAAACTGGAATACAACTAAAATATAGAGTAATCAACCTGAACAACCAACTAAAGACTAGCTGAAAAGAAGTCTTATAACCAAGGATTTACAGAAGAAGATAGAGACCTGAAGAGGGCTGATCCTGCTCCTGTGGGTGGTGGCTGAGATTCCAGGGGCATATCTCAGCTGCAGAAGTTCCCCCTGAGAATTGTAGAGTCTCAACCCCAAGCCAGGCTCCCAATCTAGAGCACTAGAGCCAGGAAGAGGGGCCCATATAACACCTGGCTGGGAAAATCAGTTATGATTCTGTCTGCCTGGGACAAACAAGAGGCTACTAGAGACACAGGTGTCATCTCAAAGGCCAACACACAAAATCTCATTCACAGCTACTCACCTTGGGCTCCAGTGAAGGGAGAGAAGAGCAGAGCAGACTAGAGTCATGTTAGGAGATACAGGGGTTTGTGGCTCTGAGGAGAAAGCTGAAGGGACAGCCACCAGGATCCCTGAGCTGAGTTCTTCCACACCATAGATGCCATCATTCTTGGGTGAATCCTGCCCCTCTATACACATTAGCCCGGAGAAATGCAGTAGCCGCATGATTTGGAACCCCTGTAGCCCCACCCTGTGGAGCTTGTGCCCTGCTGAGAAGTCAGCTGCATGGGCTGGGTTATAGAGGTTTGGAGAAACTCAGGTGGTTCAGTGACGGAGTTATGTCACTTTAGGGGTGGTTGATTCCCCTTACTTTCCTGTGAACCTGACTGGCACCTCCCCCTAAGGGGAGACATGCTAGCCCCACACTCCAGGGCCCCAGAAACCCCACACTCCTGAGTCCTGGTGGCTTGACCCTGCCAAGGTCTGGGCAAGTACAAGACAGACTGAATTGTAGGCTCTGGGGGTGAGGGAGGCATACTCATGCAACATAACTATTGCCAGAAACTCTTCCAGTGACTGAGCCTAACAGGCACCCTAAAAATGGAGGAAGGTAGAGGCAAATCTCAGGGTGCCTTAGGACTTTTGCTGACCTATACCCGAGATGGTGCTGGTAAAAGCCACGTTTCATGTGCAGCTTGGTCCTTCCTGCTTTCACCCAGGCCCAGCAGAGGCAGCCACAAACTGTGGATCACGCTGTAGCTCCAAACAGGTTGCCCAGAGTAAGTCACAGGCAGTGTCTGGCTATGACCAGCACCAGAATCCCTCCTGAGAGGCACCAGAGGAAATATACCCAGTGGCTGGCTCCAGACAACATCAAAGCAGGATCCAATTAGCTTCATAAGCAGAATTTCCAAAGGGACACCTTGGCAGCCACCAGACACTGCTTAGGCAAATTCCCCTTTGTGTAGTGAGCACCCGCACAGCAGCTCCTACTCTGAGGTGTGGGTTGATCTTTACAGTCAGCCAGCTTGAAGGTTGACACAATGACAAACAGGCCATTAAAAATCAAGACTCAATTACAACAGAAGGGCCCGCAAAACTCACATAAAATCCAACTGAGCACCTTGCTCAGGTGATCAAGAAGACTGTACCACTTGGTCCCTCAGAACATATACTACATAAGACCATCCTACCAAGATGGGAAGTCATGGCAAATTCTATCTAATCTATAGAAACAAATACAAAGATGTAGTGAAAAATAGGGAGACAAAGAAACATTCCCCAAATGAAAGAATAGGAGAAATCTCCAGAAAAGATGCTTAGTAAAGTGAGGCCAAAATTTTACCAAAATATAAAGTTAAAAAAATTGTTATAATGATGCTCAAGGAACTTAGGACTTCAAAAAGGAGATAACAAGCATAGAAAAAGACACAGGAACCATAAAAAAAGACTAGTCAGAAATGAAAAATACAATATCTGAAATGAAGAACACACTGGAAGGAATAAACAGTAGGTTGGATGAAGCAGAGGATTAAATCAGATTTGGGAAAAAAAAAGGTTGAATAAGAGCAGCGAAAAGAAAAGGGAATTTTAAAAAATGAGGTTAGTTTAAGGGACCTTAGAGACAACATGAAGCCTAACAATATTCGCATCATAGGGGTACCAGAAGGAAAAGAGAGAGAGCCAAGGACCGAGAATCAGTTTGAAAAAAATAATGACCCCAAACTGCCATAACCTGGGGAAGGAAAATGACATGCAAGTCCAGGAAGAGTCCTACACCAAGATACATCATAGTTAAAATAGCAAGGTTAAAGACAAAGGGAGAATCTTAAAAGCAGCAAGCAAAAGAGAGTTACTTACAAGGGATCTCCCATAAGACTCTTGGCTGATTTCTCAACAGAAACATTTCAGGCAAGAAGAAATTGGCATGAAATATTCAAAGTGATGAAAAGCAAGGATCTATAACAGAAGACTACTTTACCAGAAAAGCTATCATTTAAAATTCAAGGAGATAAAAAGACCTTCCCAGACAAGAAAAAGCTGAAGTTCATCACCACAAAACCAGTATTACGAAAAATGTTAAGATTTCTTCTTTAAGAAGAAGAAAAACAA
Source organism: Desmodus rotundus (assembly GCF_022682495.2). Taxonomy (NCBI): domain Eukaryota; kingdom Metazoa; phylum Chordata; class Mammalia; order Chiroptera; family Phyllostomidae; genus Desmodus; species Desmodus rotundus. The sequence goes on from NC_071392.1 coordinate 39,407,503, forward strand.
AACAAAACAGAAGACCATAGTTAAAAGAATAAAATGGCAATGAGTATGTACCTATCAATCATCATATTAAATGTGAACAGGTTAGATGATTCAATCAAAAGACATAGGGTAGCTGAATGGATAAGAAAATAAGACCCATATATATATCCTACCAACAAGACACCCATCCCAGAACCAAAGCTACACACACTAAAAGTAAAGAGATTGGAAAAGATATTTCATGCAAGTGGAAGGGGAAAAAAAGCTAAGATGGGAATACTTATATTTAAAACTTTAAAACTAAGGCTATAGTAAGAGATAAAGAAGGATACTGCATAAAGATTAAGGGAATAATCCAACAAGAGAATATAACCCCTGTAAATGTTTGTGCACCTAACATAGGAGCACCTAGATATATAAAGCAAATCTTGATGGACATAAAGGGAAAGATTGACAGTAATACAGTCAGAGTAGGAAATTTTAACACCACACTGGCTTCAGTAGATATATCTTCTAGACAGAAAATCAACTCAGAAATGGTGGCCTTAATTAACACACTAGAACAGATGGATTTAATTGATGTTTTCAGAGTATTTCATCCCAAAGCAGCAGAATATACATTCTTTTCAAGTTCACAAATAACATTTTTGAGGATAGACCATATGTTAGGCCACAAAACAAGTCTCAATAAATTTAAGAAGATAGAAATCATATCAAGCATATTCTTTGAACACAATGGTATGAAACTAGAAATCAATCACAAGGAAGATATTGAAAAACACACAAAGTTATGGAGGCTAAATAACATGTAACTAAACAGTGAATGTAATAACAATGAAATCAAAGAAGAAATCAAAAGATCACTTGCAACAAATGAAAATGAGAACACAACCACCCAAAATCTATGGGACACAACAAAAACAGTCCTGAGAGGGAAATTAATAGCATTCCAGTCCTGTCTCAAGAAACAAGAAAACTCTCAAACAAACATCTAACTGTACACTTAAAGGAACTAGGAAAATGACAATAAACTAAGCACAAAGTGAGTAGAAGAAAGGAAATAATATAGGTCAAAACAGAAATAAATAAAATAGAGTCTCAAAAACAATACAAATGATCAATGAAAAAAAGAGCTGCTTTTTAAAAAAAAGGTAAACAAGATTGACACACCTTTAACCAGACTCATCAAAAAAAAGAGAGAGAGAGAGAAAGAGGACATAAATAAAATCAGAAATAAAAGAGGATGGATGTCACCTCAGAAATAAAAAGATTGCAGGAAAATAATATGAACAACTATATACCAACAAATTAGACAATCTGGACAAAAGTGATAAATTCCTAGAAACATACACTCTTCCAAAACTGAATCAGAAAGAATCAGAGAATCTGAATAGACAAATAATAACTAATGAAACTGAAGCAGTAACCACAAACTCCCAACAAACAAAATCAAATGCCTTCACAGGTGAATTTTATAAACAGCAAAGAACTAACAACTATCCTTCTCATACTATTTGAAATAAATTCAAGACAAGGATAGACTCCCAAACTCTTTTTTTGAGACCAGCATTTTCCTAATTTGACAACCAGGCAAAGGCACTACAAAGAATAAGCCCTGGCTGGTGTGGCTTATTGGATTGAATGATGGCCTGAGAACCAAAGAGTCCCTGGTTCTATTCCCAGTCAGGGCACATGCTTGGGTTACAGGCCAGGTCCCCAGTAGGGGGTGTGCAAGTGCAACCACACTTTGATGTTTCTCTCCCTCTCCTTTCCCCTCCCTTCCTCTCTGTCTAAAAATAAATAAATACAATCTTTAAAAAATAAAGAAATAAAGTCCAAAAAATGCATTAAAAAATGCAAAATGTCAACATAGCTGACATAAATAAAATCTTTTTTAAAAAAGACACTACAAAGAATGAAAGGCATAGGCCAATATCCTGATGAACATAGATGCTAAAATTTTCAACAGAATATTAGCAAATCAGATCCAGCAATACATTAAAAAGATCATAAACCATGATCAAGTGGGATTTATTCTGCAGATGCAAGGTTGGTACATTTTCTGCAAATCAATAAATGTGATACACCACATAAACAAAATGAAAGGTAAAAACCACAAGATATTATCAACAGATACAGAAAAAGCATTTGACAAAATACAGCTCACATTTATGATAAACCACTCTCAGCAAAGTGTAATTGAGGGAATACACCTCCACATAGTAAAGTCCATATAACAAAACCACAGCCAATGTCATATTCAATAGGCAAAAACTAAAAGCATTTTAACATTGAGAACAAGACAGGGATGTTGGTTTCACCACTCTTATTCACCATAGTACTAGAAGTCCTAGCCAGAGCATTAGAAAGGAAGAAGAAATAAAAGTCATCTAAATTGGAAAGGAAGAAGTAAAACTGTCATTATTCGCAGATGACATAATACTCTATATAGAGAACCCTAAAAATTCCACCAAAAAATTTAAAACTAATAAATGAATTTAGTAAAGTATCAGGATGCAAATTAAATTTCTAGAAATCTGTAACATTTTTATACATCAATAATTAACTATCAGAAAAAGAAAGTAAGAAAACAATCCCATGTGCAGTTGCATCAAAAATACCTAGGAATAAATATAACTAAGGATGTAGTGTAGAAGATCTGTATTCAGAAAATAATGACACTGAAGAAAAGTTGAAGATACAAATAAATGGAAGCACATACCATGTTCATGGATAGAAAGCATTAACATAATTAAATTATCCATACTACCTAAAGCAATCTATAGATTCAATGCAATTCTTATCAGGACACCAATGACATATTTCACAGAACTATAACAAATTTAGCAAAAATTTATATGGAAGCACAAAAGACCCCTAATAGTCACAGTAATCTTGAGAAAGAAGAACAAGGTTAAAGGAATCATGCTACCTGGTGTGACACTATACTACAAGGATGCAGTAATCAAAACAGCCACATAGATCACTGGAGCAGAATAGAGAGCCCAAAGGTAAATCTACTTCTTTGTGGTCAGTTAATATTTGACAAAGGAGACAAGAACATCGATGGGATAAAGATAGTCTTTTCAATAAATGGTGCTGGAAAAATTGGACCACCTTCTTACACCATATGCAAAAATAAATTCTGAATGGATTAAAGACTTAAGTATTAGACTCAAATCCATAGATATCCTAGAAGAAAATACAGGGAGTAAAATCTCAGACATTTCATTTAGCAATATTTTTTCTGATATGTCACTTCAGGAAAGGGAAACAAAAGAAAAAAAATAAACAAATGGGACTACATCAACTGGAACATTTTTCTGCAGAAAGGAAACCATTAACAAAATGAAAAGGCAACCCATTTGATCAAAGAACATATTCACCAATGATACATCTGATAAGTGGTTAATATCCAAAATTTATAAAGAAATTATAAAATGCAACACTGATAAAACAATCCAATTTAAAAAAATGGACAAAGGGCCTGAATAGACACTGCTCCAAAGAAGACCTACAGATGGCCAATGGGCATATGAAAAAATTCTCAATGTCACTAATAATCAGAGAAATGCAAATTAAAACCACACTGAGATATCACCTCAGAATGGCTGTTATCAGTGAACTAACAAAAAACAAGTGTTGGCGAGGGTGTGACAAAAAGCAAGCCCTCACGTACTGTTGCTGGGAATACAGATTGGTGCAGCCACTGTGGAAAACATAATGAAGTTTCCTCAAAAAATAAAAAGTGGAACTGCCTTATGACTCAGCAATTACACTCTGGAAATATATCCAAAGAAACCTAAAACACTAATTTGAAAGAATATGTGCACCCCCATGTTCATTGCAGTGTTATTTGTGTACAATAGGCAAGATTTGGAAGCAGCCCTGATGTCCATTAGTACATGAGTGGGTAAAGAATCCGTGGTATATTTATAAAATGGAATACTGCTTGGCCATACAATAAAAAAGGAAATCTTATTTTCTGCGATGGCATGAAGGAGTCTGGAGGGTATTATGCTGCCAGACTCATAGACACAGAAAACAAGCTGACAGCTTTCCGAGGGGAGAAGGGTTTGGGGACTGGGTGAAAAAGTTGAAAGGATTAAGCACAGAATAAAATACTCATAGACTCACACACAAAAAAGAGAAAGAAATTATGAAAGATAAAGACAAAACATGTCTTGGTGCTATGATCACAGTATATTCTCGAATGATCGATTTAGAGATCCTCAGATGGTAGTTGTGTCCCACCAACAGTCACAATCGGTAAAAATCATTTATTTTGGGGGTCTCTTAACTAGCTGAGAGTGGTGGGGGGTTTTTTCCTTCTAGGTATGCCAAGAGCAATTCATCTTTTAACAAAGAAGTTTTCAAGAAAGGAGTCATCAGTATTGTCAAGTATTTCTAGGCACTAAACCAAGATAAGAACTAAGAAATGTTCATTTGATTTAATAATGCAGAAATTGCTAATTTCCTTGGCAACTGCAATTTCAATGAAATTGTTGGTAGGAAGAAGCCAGATTGCAATGGGTAGATAAGTGAGCGGGTGGTGAGAAAGAATTCATGATAAGTGTAGAAAAACTCCTTCAAAGTGTTTTGTTATGAACCAGGATGATAAAGATAGTTGGGGAGGGTTGAGGGACTCAAAGAAAGTTCTTTCATTATTTTTAAAATGGGAGCCTGTTAAAGTGCTAGTAGAATAAAAGGAGATACAAAATAGGTTGAACTAGAAGAGTGAAATAAATATAGCAACTTTTGGGAGAAGGGGTGAATGAGTCTTCAGTAGAAAAACCAGTATCATCTCTAATTTTTAACAAAAACCAGTGCAAGTGTTTATGTGGGTATGTTTACTAATTCATTGGCAGGATGTTGGGAGGTTTCCCTTCTAGTAGCTTTCGTTCTGAAAGCTGTTAGAGAAGTTATCTGTTGAACACAAAGTAGGAGATGAGAGAGGTGACACTGTTAGAAGATCAAAAGGATAAATTTTATGAAAGTGGAGAATGGGGGAGAGAACTGCCTTTATTTTTTTAAGGTAAGCATTCTGAGCAGTGGCATAATCAATATTAACATCTCAACCAAAAAAAATCAAATAAAAATTTACCACTCAGTCTTACCATCTCACAGGAAATAGAGGGAAATATTTGCTACCACGAAAATGTAAGCAGCTGAATTCCATGGTGCATGTAATCAAGTTGCTTCAACCAATAAATGGCATTTTAAAGGATAAGGGAAGACTGTATTCTTAAAACAATTAGGAAAAACTGAGTATTGGCTGAGTATTAGATCAGTCAGGAGTACTATTATTTTTAGGTGTGGCATTCGTATTGTAGTTATTTTTTTACTGCAAGTCAGTATTCTTTTTTTCTTTATTTTTATTGTTGATAATATTGTAGAAATAACTTTATCTGAGAGATACATGTTGAAGTATTTATGAGCAAAAATATATAATGTCTGACATTTGTTTTGAACTAAGTCAGAGAAAAATGTAGTAAAATTAGCAGCAAGAACCGCAAAATGCCAATCAATATTGATAAATAAGGTGGAGACAGTAGTCCCAGGCACCTCTTTCAAGCTGTTTTGTTGTGAATAGGAGTGATGTGAGGCGTTTGGAAAGTCTGGGGGACAGAGGGCTTTACTTGTTTTAAATGGCACTAAAGCATGTGTGCATGCTGATGAAAACAACCCAATGGATAGGAGGAAACTGATGATGTAGGGAAGAGAATAATTGTAGGTACAAAGTTTCTGAGGTGAGAGAAGACGGCATTCAGAATTCAAACAGGTAAGTGAGAGTCCACCTTTGCTAAAAGGAGGTTTCCCCTTGAGAAGACAGGCAGCTGTGTGCAGATGGAGGTAGGCTCTTAGTGGGAGGCCTTCCAAGTTCCTAAATGACTGTTTTTCATTTCACAAATCAAATATGAGGCTGGATACTAAGTAAAACTAAGGAAACAGGGAGAGACCAGAAGAGTTTGAAAGGAAAAATGGATCTTTCTTCCAAATAGCTCAATAAAATCATCTGTTTATACATAAATGCAGGTTTGTGATATGGTTATGTGTCTTAGATTATTTTCCTGTGAAATCAATTCAACTTACCTTAACTTTTGGTAGAATCTGGGTAGTGAACAACTCTCAGTGGTAGGCTCCAATAAAGCTACTTGCAGGTAATAAAATGGAGAGCAAAAGGTATCTGGGCTACTCATACTGCTGAGCTCCTAAGCTTCCCATTTCAACCTTCAAAACCGCACCAGCTGTCCAGGCAGTGCTGTTCCACTTCCTTGTGGGTTTATATGGAGAGTGCTACCGTAGATTTAAAGTCTCTCTTTACCTCCTTGGAGGATGCATCCTTCTATAATCACTGCAAGAGAAGAGGGGAGTGATTAAAGGGAAAATGTGGATGATACAATGAAACTTTATTAGCAGGTCTGAAACTAGGCCACAAAGCTCATATCATGTGAAATAACATATTAACCACACAACATCCTGGTGGAAGTGGGTGTTGGAAGGCGAATTGGAACATTTTTTTTCCTAATGTGTCAAAATAATGCAAGTGACTGGGCTAAATAAATTCATGCAGATGCACTGCTGTGAACATTGAACGATTAACACCCTGCAGTATTGTTTCTGCTTAGTGTAACACAGAGTAGACTAACTAATACTTAGACATTGTCAACCAACACATTTCTTTAGGGATGTTCCAAATTCGTTTTAGTCCTGACAGATGTGGCTCAGTTTGTTGGGCATCAGCCAGCAAAGCAAAAGGTTCCCAGTGTGATTTCTGGTCAGGGCACATGTCTGGGGTTCAGGTCTGGTCCCCAGAGGGGTGCACTTGAGAGGCCTGTCTCTCACATTGGTGTTTCTCTCCTTCCCATCTCCCTCTCTAAAAATCAATAAGCATGTCTTTGGGTGAGAATTTTAAAAAATCCAGAATCTAATTAATGCTTTCACATTTCAATGAGTTATGTTACTTTAGTTTACTTTAATTAATAATTTTCTATCTTGTTTTGTCTTTCATAATGTATCATGTTGGAAGAGTCCAGGCCAATTGTTGAATGATAAGAAAATTGCTGATGTTTGGTCACTTTTGATCTGTAAAAATGAAATTTCATATAATTCATTCGAATATGTCTTCAGCAAGCTTCGTGATCAGGAGACAAATGATGTCAGTTCCATTGTTACTGATTTTGTCAAATATGAGCAGTGGTTAAGGTTAATATCTACCAGTTTTTTATTGAAATTTTGTCATTTTACTTTGTGATTAATAATCGCAGAAGTGACACTATGAAATTTTCTGGCTACCATAGTCCCCAAACACCTTTATTAACTGGTTTAGGAATCCACTGATACCCTTTTCTGTTTCAGTTGTCATAGTGGTGGTTGGAAAATGGTGATTTTTAAATTCCTTCAATATTTAATAGTAAACTTTATTTTCATCTTTCTAAGCCTGTGTATTCATATTATAAATTAACTTGATAACTTTGATCTGACACATAAAAGCATTCAATATAATACAAATGATTGCCTTCAAAATGAACATTTTGAAGAAATTAAATGACTTTGTATGGTAGGCAAACCTCAGTGTGGCCCCATCGTCTTTGCCCTGGTGCACGCACTGAGTACAATCCCCTCCCTGGAGTTTGAGCAGGAGCTGTAATTTGTTACTAACCAATAGTACACGGTAGCAAATGGAAAGGAATTTTGCAGATACAGTGAAGGTCTTAAATCATTTGGTTTTGAATGAATCAAAAAGGAGTTTGTTCTGCCAAGATCAGACTGAATCAGGGGTGGGGCAGGGGAGGGGGAACCTTTAACACAGGGCCTGGGACCACTCTGGAGTGAGAGACTGTACACACTTGACGGAGCAATTGATCGTGTTGAAGCCCACCATGGAAGGCATGGCAGGCAGTCTTCAGGGACTGCGAGTGGCCTCTCACACCCCAAGGCAGCCTTAGTAGACAGACAGACAGGAAAAAGCTGGGGCCCTCAGTCTTACAGCTACGAGGAAATAAATTCTTACCAATCCCTGAAGGAGTTGGGGAAAATACACATATTCTTCTCTTTTTCTGACCTCCAGATAGAAACCCAGCCCAACTGTATGTTCACATCCTGCAGCCTTATGGGGCCTGAGCAGAGAAACCAGTTACATCATGCTTTGACCCCTGACCTACAGAAACCATATGATAATGAATATTTTAAGATGCCAAATCTGTGATAATTTGTTACACAATAACAAAAATCTAATATACTTAGTAAAACACAATTAAATAGAAAAAAATCAATTGTGCAACTTAATATCTAGTATAATCCATAAAATAAGTGTATATACTTATAGAGTTAAAATATTCAAAGAAAATACAACAAACTATTAGATGTTCATCTCAATAAACTGGGAGTACAGATGATTTTTATAGTCCTATTGATAATTTCATTTGCCCTGGCTGGTGTGGCTCAGTGGATTGAGTGCTGGCCTGCAAACCGAAAAGTCGCCAATTCAGTTCCCAGTCAGGGTACATGCCTGAGTTGTGGGGCCGGGTCCCCAGTTGGGGATGTGTGAGAAGCAACCGATTGATGTGTCTCTTGTACATCGATGTTTCTGTCCCTTCCCCTCTCTCTAAAAATAAATAAATAAAATCTTTTAAAAAATAATCTCATGGATTTTACATACTTAATGCAATAAAAAATCCAGCAGAAAATATTTTTTAATAAAAATCAGAGGCATATAATTGATCAAAAGGAAAAAGTAGTGATGCTTACATGGCCTGTGTCCCTACGTGGTTACTGAGTGGTTGCGGAGTCTACAGTAGTGTTTTATTTTTGATGGAGTGGTATCAGTTAATTTTTAACACCCATTTATTGTCTAATTCTTCGTGGTTTTACTGTCCCTTTACTAGTCCAAAAGATTTTCTTGCCATACTTATCTGATTTTATACATCTTCTGTAATATCTGTAGGTTTTGATCTTTTGAATTAAAAGTAGAATAAGAGAAATGGTGATTACAATTATCAGTCTCCTATATTAATATATAACACAAATGCATTGTATTACTACAATTACTACAAAAATTTCTTCCACCTCCAAAACACTTCAATATACACTTAAGTCTTACTTTAATATTGTTCCTATCTTAGTACACCATATAAGAAAAAATATAAATATAAATTTAATTATTTCATAAACCAAACACATTAGAATAGAATTTTAGAAAGTAAATGCTGACTATAAAGCTACAATATATTTTAAGATAATTTAAGAAATTGTTACAAAAACACCTGCCCTTCCCCTGGGGCTCTTTTGTTGCCCTCAGTTCTTTTGCCCGCCACCAATTAAGAACTATGGCTCTCAATGCCAGAGTTTGATATAAAGGAAAGGAACTATCTAAAGTTATACAGATTTAGAATAATGGTGGAATGTTGCTGTTAAATCCCAAAGTCCCTTTAAAACACCCACAAACACACACACACAGTCCTGCCTCCCCTTGCCAAACCAGGCCAGTCTGGGGTACCTACCTTAGGGAAAGAAATAGAAGTCCCTAGCTCAGCTAGGTTCCCGTTCTTAATTCAAAACTCTGTGGCACTTCCTCATGGCGGGCCAGTGGGAGTCCTTCTGCATGCCCTCAAACTGCTAAGAGAGAGAGCTCTGCATGGCTGCTACATCTTGCCTTCCTGCTTTCTAAACTGCGTGGTCAAGAGAGCCCCCTCTCTGCTCCCAAACCATGTGGTTAAGCCCCAGCATGGCTGCCATGCCTGGTCTCAAGTCCTGGTGCATATCTTCCTCTGTAACTCCCACATTTCTGATTCCTCCCACACTGGGTTACACCTGCCAGTAGTTTGGTTTCTTCTGCCTTTCTTGGCTGCCATAGTTAATCTGGACAAGTGTGGCCCCATGATGCAGAAGCCGCCTTCAAACCACTCTTGCAGGCACAGGATGCCCCTCCGGCTACATGACATCACGGGTTAGAGTCATGCCCATCCCCCTGGCTCTGAGCGTGGGCACAGGTTTTAACATTATTAAAACACTGGCCAAGCTACCCGCTACAAAATTATTCATCACCAACTGTGTAACAATGAGAGAAAGATTTTCTGATGTCATTACTCAGAAATTGTCCTACTTTTAGCCTCCTTGAAAAATAGCCATAGTAGTTAAATGAACACTAAATGTATGTCACACTCAAAACAGACTAGCAATAAACATGCATTTTTTTCTGAATTTTTGCTCAATACTAATCAATACTGCTTAAAAATATGGATTTGCAGTAATTGTAAAAAAGACTAAATTGATAGGATTGCCTGTAATAAGTCCATTCTACATCAACACACTGTTATTCAATTGCTTCCTATACGCCCTTTTTCTTGCTGTGGCTATGACAGAAGCAATCATGTTCTGAAATACTATTACAAAATCAAATTTTTGAGAAAATAGAACTAAAATAAAAAAGGTAAATTAAGTAGCTGGTTAGTTGTTTTCTAAATTTTGATGGCTTACAAAATTTGTCTCTATTGGCCATGTATTTTTACAGGAACGTAGCTCTAAATGTGTTGCTCTTTTTAAAGAATTCAGCTGACATGAGAATTTCCCACAAGAGAGATGTGCCATCAGAGTTCTTCAAATGTTTGGATTTTTGCATACACTTTTAGTATATGATATAATGATTTTGTAATCTAAAATTATGAAAGTAACAAAAAGATAAGTTTTGTCAGAATACAGGGAGAGTGGTCCTATCTATCAGTACTCTGAATGAACTTGATTTGGCTTCAGAAGCTTTATAATTTTAATTCTAAGTGCCTAAGTGATTTCCATTTGTTGATTATATCACTTCATTAAAATGCTAAATAACATGTCACTTATTGTCTTCTGTTTGCTTTTTAATATTTATTTGGCATGCCAAAACTCCAATTTTCCATGTAATAACTTTGAAATGAGACTATTAATCTATATGTTGGTTTATTCACTGCTGATAGCTCCTGTAAGGGAAATTAGCAAAGATCATATATGGTTTTGTTTGCAGTCTTATTTCACATTATTTTCTTGCAATGAGTGGATGATAAAAATATATATGTGCATCCAATTTTAGAGACATGACATAGCATTTTCTGAAATTTTTACCATAATTAAGAAAAATAAGTTACATCTTGTATTGAGAAAATTTTCCCAAAGAAAACTAAATGTGTCCAGATGAGGAAGGTAATTGTTGAGGTACCTCAAGAGCTAATATTTGCCATTTTTTTCCTTCAAAGTGTTGAATTCTCAAAAAAGGCAAGAATAAATATATTAATTACTGTAAAATTAGTAGACTCAAGTAACGCTTATTTTTAATACAAGAAGCTTTGAGTCATAAATAACCATAATAAAACACTACAATTTTGGAAGGGATTAAATGTTTTTTCCTTCATTTTCTTCTTCAAGGTTCCTTTATATCAAGTTGTTATAAAACAAGCATTAAGAGTAGAAACAAATACATGCATATTGCTATGTATTTTTGGCCCAAATTTTTGTGAGAATTTCAGGCACAGTGAATTTATTAGCAACCACTTCCACACAGCATTTTAGGTTATAGTTTCAAAACTTACCTTCTTTCAACTTTAGGGTGTGAACTTTCATGTTAAACTGCTGAAGACAAGAGCAGAATGTGGGATAATTTACATTTTTAAAAAAGATTTTATTTATTTGCTTTTAGAGAGAGGGGGAGGAAGGTAGAAGGAGAGGGAGAAAAACATCGATGTGAGAAATAAACATCAATTATTTGCCTTTCGCATATACCTCAACTAGGGACTGAACCCATAAGCTAGTCATTTGCCCTGACTGGGAATCAAACCCACAACCTTTCAGTTAATGGGACGTTGCAGCAAGCAACGAAACCACACCAGCCAGGGTGGATTTTGGATTTTTTAAAAACCTAATTGGAAAACTGGGGAAATTTGACAATGGAATATATATTAAGTGCACAGATCATATCCAAGATAAATATCTTGAATCAAGTACAGATGGTCCCTGACTTAACAATAGCTTGACTTAAATTTTTTTTTACTTTATGATGGTACTAAAGTGGCAAGTATTCATTAGAAAACATACTTAAAACTTTGAATATTTATATTTTCTTGAGCTAGCAATGTGCCGTATGAAACTCTTTCGTGATGCTGGGTAGTGGCAGTGAGAGACGGCTCCCAGTCGGGCACACGATCATGAATGTGAACAGCTAACACACAACAGCACAACGTACTGTATTGCCATTGTTGTTATGGATATTGTGTTGTGACAGCGAATAAAGTAGGGTAGGCTAAGCTTTGGTGTTTTATAGGTTAGATGTATTACATGAAGTTTTGACGTAATATTTTCAACTTACGATTATAAGTCAAGGAGCATCTGTAATTGTACTTTGATATCAAAGAAAACAGCCTAATTCTTAGGAGACATTTGCCAAAGTACTGAGAGCTATTGTGTAGTGTCATGATGTCTGAAAATTAGTCTCAATATGTAAATATAAATTGTGCATGTGTGTCTGAGAGTGTATGGGAGTGAGAGTGGGAAGGTGACTGCAAATCAAAAAACACCAAGCATGTGACATTGACTTTGGAATTTAGTGATAAAGGTTGAGAGTCTTCAGGAGACTGTTCGGGTTTGAAAATATTAGTATAAGATGAAGAGAAAGGAATTTTTGTTGTAAAGTGAAAGTTTATACTGCCACCTAAAATAAAAAGAATATAGAAAGCATACCTAATAAGTTTATCAATCTGGCTGGAAAGATTTCCAGGAAGAATTTAGAAAAGTGGCAGCTGGCTTCTTCTAGCTTGTTGTAGGTTGTCTAGATTGTTATAGGTTGAATTATGTCTCCCCCTCCAGAGGTACTAACCCCTAGTACTTGTGAACATGACCTTATTTGGAAACAGGGTGTTCGCAATATGACCAAGTTAAGATTAGAGTATTAGGTGGGCCTTATGAAGAGAAGAGACATAGACACACAGGGAAAATGTCATGTTATAATGGAGGCAAAGGTTGGAGTGATGTGTCTTTACACCAAAGAACATGAAGTATTGCTGGCAACATCCACAGCAAAAACAAAGAAATAAAACAGATTCTGCACTAGAATCTTCAGAAACACTGTAATGGAACAAAAATGGAGGTTCAGCTGCCTGTCACCACAAAAGCCAAACTCTTCTTTCTGCCATGAAAAAAATCCAGCCATCCTCAGGAAGGCCAAGATGAAAGCCAGCATCCAGAGTTCCTGCTCTATTTTAAAGTACAGTCCTTCAGAGCCCACAGGCTGCTGCTAAGTGGTGTGAGTCCCCATCCAGGCAGCTTGGCTTGTTCCCGGCTGCTCTCCACTTTAGGCTCCCTCCTGGAGCCTGCATGTGGAGACCACGTGGCCCATGGCCATGTGGGTACTGGGGAGTCAATATTTGACTCCCTGGTGAGAGAGCACATGAATGCACCAGAAGTGCATCACCAGGTAGGCAAGAGAGACAAAGAGGCTCCTCCCCAGAGGCCATGGGCCATGTGACTGCTAACTCCACATAACCCATGGAGAGAACAGACGAGTACACTGTGCAAGTCCAGGTCACAAGCAAGAGAGAGCCATGAGCCCCTGAAAGCAAGCCTCTTTCTTCCCCTGGGATTATATTAGCTCAGTACAGGACAGGCTAGGTGCTTTCTCAAAATGACCAATCAACTTCCCAAACTTCCCTGCACTTTTGGGTGGGTCCATATCCCAACCAATCCCTTCCTTCCCCCAGCTAGATTGACAGACCTCTTTGGTCCAACACCTCCCCCTGTGCCATTTTGACTTCCATGGCACATGTGCCTGCCTTCCCCTGATCCCATACCCAATCTGGTGAGAGTGGAAAGGCTTTTTCTCTATCCAATTACCTTGCTAGCTTTTCACACAGAGCTTTTCCATAGATATTTCTAGCTTTCTGTGCACTCAGTATAAGAACCTCCCCCTGCCACCATCTTGGCCAGTGCAGGAGACTCCCCAGCGCTCTGGGCAGACTGTCTACCATTAACAACACCATGGCCCTATAAACACTTGATTTTTAAATTCTAGCCTCCAAAACTGTGAGAGAATACATTTCTGTCGTTTTAAACCACCCAGTTGGTGGCAATTTGTTAAGATCATTCTAGGAAACTAATATACTGTCTGAGACAAAATACAAGAAGAAAGACATGAGTATGGAACAAAGAGTATGTATGGTTTTTGAGAATTTATAAAATAATGTAAAGGACCTAGATTTTCTAGATTTCAAAGTAAAATTGTTTTGTATCCCCATCCTTTACCATTAAAAAATCACAAAATAAGACATGACTTCAAGGCAAAGGCTAATTGAGGGTGCCTTGTACGACCTTTTGTGTCTGTGAGACGGAAAGATCTAATTGACTGTTTCAGTTCAGCAAAACACTTTCCAAGGATTAGAAGTTACCTTGTAATCCCTTTCTATTACATAATAGACTTGTGAGAACCTTAAGAGCTCTGGGTACCACATAGAGAAAGTCTTGTTTGAAGAAATCTGTTGGAATACTTTTAGATAATAGAGTATATCCCATCATTATTCACAGGAAATTATAAGATAGACAGTACAAAGTGAAAAGAGGCCTTTGGTTCTGAAGCCTTTCAAGGGCAGGAAGAGACACAAAAATCATTTCAGTTGCAAATACAAACTATTTCTTACCAAATGGTGGGATTACTTAGACAGCAGAGTCAGAACTCACATGGTAAATCCAAGAGTTCCAAAGATCTATTCCCAGGGAATAAAACTAGACCAAAATTAATTAAGTGTTCACCTGGATTTCAGAATTGCTGAGGGCCAGCCACTACTATGACTCAGTTTCCCATTACCCCCTATCTTTCAAGGAGATCCTAGACCAATGCTTCACTTTTATAAGACTTTGAGTTCTTGATAGGGGGTGGTGGTTAAGTGCACTTTGCATATTAGAGGTATATAAACAATTTGTGGACTTAAGCTGTGCTATGGCACACCAAGGATGCCCACACATTCTTTAATGTTCATTCCAGTAAGAGATGGAGTTTGTTCACTCTTCCCTTGAATGCGGGCAGCCTCTGTCCCTGCTTTGGCCAATAGACTGTGATAGACATAGCGTTGTGCTGGTTTCTGGGCCTAAGCATAGAGTGATTAGACGATTCCACTTCTGTGGAAACTCACCAAGCTGTCTAAAGCCTAAGCCTCATAGAGAGGTGTTTAAAAATGTAGGTTTTATTGTCATTCAGCTATGGTGAGGCCAACGGATCAGGAAAAAACTACCATTGAAAAGAGATTTTATTGCTCACAATTCCCAAAGAGAGAGGGTACACTATTCACACCTCACAGGGCAACACATGGAATCACCAGGGTAGGTCAGGAGGCAGAAGAAATGAGAAGAAAGCATGGAGGAAGAGTCGTTATTGTGGTCTCCATAGGAAAAGCAAGGAGGGCAAGCATTTTAGGAGTGGCTAGTTTGAATTATTTCAACAGGCTCTAGGGTCTAGCAGCTGTCTTTACTCATCCCTGGGATGGTTAGGCCAGAGGACTCTTGCTTCCTGAGTTACAGCCTGATCAGAGGGGCAGAAAAGAGTATGGGCTTTGGAATGGTTAGCATTCATACAAAAGGCATGCTTCCAGGCAAGTCATATGCGACCTCTAAGAACTGGCTAGCCCTGGGAGTGGCAAGGCTTCAGAAGCCAGGGTATCAAGAATATAGCAATTCCTCTTCTGGGTATTTATCTGAAGAAAACAAAAACACAAATTCAAAAAGATATATATGTGCTGTTATGTTCACTGCAACAATATTTACTATAGACAAGATAGTCTATAGGAAGCAGCCCAGGTGTCCACCAGTAGATGAAGAGATAAAGAGGATATGGTGTGTGTGTGTGTGTGTGTGTGTGTATACATGCATACACACAGTGAAATATTCAGCAGTAAAAAAGAATAAAATCTTGCCCCTTGTGACCAGGTAGATGGACCTAGAGGGTATTATGCTAGATAAAATGGCAGCCCCAAAATAACAAATTCTATATGATTTTACTTATGTGTAGAATCTAAAAAAAGCAAACAAATGAACATATAAACCAAAACAGAAATGAACTCATAGATACAGAGAACATACTGATAGTTACCAAATTGGAGGTGGATGGGGATATGGTGAAAAAGGTGAAGAGGAATAAGAGGTACAAACTTTTAGTTATTAAATAAGTCATAAGGATATAAAATATAGCACAGGGAATGTAGTCAATAATATAACTAATAATTTTGTACAGTGATAGATGCTTGCTAGTTTTATAGTGGTGAGTATATCATAAGACACAGAAACGTCAAATCATTATGTTGTACTATAATCAAAAAACAGAATACAGAAAATAAGAAAATACAGTTTAAAACAGGAGACCACTCTGGCCAGTGGATAATAGCCATACGACTGGGCCACCCTGAATGTTTAGTTCACTGAAATCTTCAGCGGACTTCAGCCACAGCCACTACGTAACATAGTCCATCACATGAAAGGCCCCCAAACCACCCACAGAACCATGAAAGATAAAAATCACTGTGCTTTAAGCCACTAAGTTTGGGGATGGCCGAATTCCAGCAATAGATGATTGAAACAGAATCTGTGTGTCTGTAGATATATGTAAGTATCTACATACACACAGGTGAGGAGGAGGAGGAGGAAGGAGAGAGGTGGCCAGTGTGGAAAATACTACCAATTGGTCAATCTAGGTAAAGTATTTATGAGTGCTCTTTTTAATATTCTTTTAACATTTCTGTGGATTTGAAGATTTTAATTAAAAATGTGAGGGGAAAAACATAAAGATACAGAAAAACTATCTTATTTGTAATATAGACATGAATTCAAATTGTATTAGCCAAGGCAAAGAAAGAAGTAAGTCTTTTTTTTAGGTCAGTGATTATATGAGAATAAAGGTATCTCCGCTGTGGGTGAAGTTAGTCTAATTAGAGGCCTAACTTATCTGCTACACTGTAAGAAGCTCTGTAAATAAAAGAAATGTGAAAATACTGCCAGAACTGAAAATACTCTCACATTAGGCTACTTTCCGAACTCTGGGAATTGTTGTTTCCCCCCAGCAAATCTTTGAGAGACAAAAAAAAAAAAATGTGTTAGTACATTTTTATAATTGCAAAATAAAAATGCCTCTAGCTCTCAAAAAAATAAATTAAATAAAGATGCACTATTGGCTCATGTAACTGAGAATTCCAGAGGCAGATGAAGCTTTGTATAAAGCTAACAATGATCTCTGAAATATGTTAACAAGGACCCAGTTTTTTTGTCTCTCCCTCTGCCTTTTTCGGTGCCAGCTCTATTCTAAGCCTGATTTCAATAAGGCAGCCAGTAGATCTCAAAACTATCTGCATCCTCATTCCTTCAGGAAAGAGCAAGTGTCTCTTAAAATTCAAAAGTTGCTAAGACCAAATATTATGCTCACAAGGCCATTTATGTCCAGAAGATGGAATGCGATGATCGGCCCTGCCTTAGTTACATGGTTTGCCCCACAAGTCAGAAGAAATAATATTAGCATCTCTGATACCGTCGGAAGGAAACATCTGAGAATTTGAAAAAACAAAATTGATGCTCTGTGGGATTCCAACCAACAACCACTGCTGCAAATATTTTTCAACTATTTCTCTTCATTTCTTCATTTTTCTTTTAGACTGCAAAGTGACTGCTGGCTACCATTTCTGAGTTTAGAATACCTTTTTGAAGAGGATAGCTGAACTTAGATTATAAGCTTCTTGTTCCAAGGCAACTTTGTAGGAAGGTGAACTGCCTTGCCTACTCTGAGTCACATGACCAAATAAATGCGGCCATACCCTTGAGTCAGTTCCTATAAGTAGGAGGTGTCTGGTGCTCCTTTTGGCCTCTGGTCTGTGTGAGTACTGTGGAAATGATGGAATGACATCTAAGGCCAGGTAATAAAAGGCACTGTAGCTTCAGCCTTGCTCTCTTGCATTGCTCCTGCTAGGGGACACGGGCACACTGTCATGAGAACACTCCAACAACCCTGAAAAGAGGATCACGTGGAGAAAAACTGGAGACCTTCCTCCAACAGCTAGTCTCTCCTTGCTAGCCAGGAGACTTAGCACCATTGGGAATGGAACCTTGAGCCCCACATAAGCCTTCAGATGACTATAACATCAACTAATATCTTGACTACAATATCCTAAGAGACTGAAGCAGTACTGCCCGCCTTGTCTCTTCTGAGGTTTGGATCCACAGAAACTGAGAGAGAGAACAACATTTTATTGTTGTCTAAAGCCACTAAATTTCCAGGTAATTTGTTATGCAGCGGTAGATGGCTAATACGGATTTAGATTCTCTATTTTGTTAAAAATCATTTAATTGCCAGTTGTGTGTGTGAATTCTGTCCTGGATTAGGTGAATTAGGTATTATAGTTTATTAATTGTTCTTTTAGAATCAAAGGAAGCTACTTGTAGTTTATCTGATTGGTTAAATAATTACTAATGTATCTTCCTCTTTTAATAATAATTAGCTAGTATGTGTATATATCTGTATCTATGTCTTTATATCTATATATCATCTATATCTATATTTTCAATTATTTCCACAACAGTACAAAATAGGTTATTAAAGAAGAATCTGAAGCTTAAAGAGATTAGGAAACCTATTCAAGTTCACCCAGCTTGTAAGCAGCAGCCCAAGGATTCAAGGCCACATTATTTTACCTCAGTGCTCGTGCTGTTAATCATTACCTTTTATGCAGACCTTCTATTCCTAGTCTCAACCTTAATTACTCATGATTTACTATGGGATTTAGAGTGGTGGTGTTTTCTTTAGGATTTTACATTATATTCATGGAAATAATTGCTTCCTATATCATATATACTTTATTTTGGCATTTAGGTCTCAGAATGATGGTAGCTTTGTAAAACAAGTTGAAATGTTATTCCTCTTTGTCTAGATTCTGTACTAATAGTGTAAAGGTCATATATTCCTATAAATTGTGAAATAATGTATTTTACAAGTGTACAATCAAACTATCTGGCTTAAGAATCATTTTGAGAATACTTTTGAGTAAATATATTTTGTCTTGAGATAATCACAAATTTACATAGGAGTAAGATTTTTTAATGAATGATTTGAAAGTTAGTTTGCCAACCCAATAGCTTACCAATTTTAAATAACTTATTGTGTAATTCTTATAAAGAAAGACTTTCCCTTTAGACAACAATACAACCATCAAAATCAGGAAATTTACACTAATAAATTTGTTCATATAATCTTCAGACCTATTCAAGTTTTACTACTTGTTCTAAAATATGTCTTTTGCAAAAGGATTCAGTTTATAATTACTGGCTTTACTTAGCTATCATATCTCTTTACTCTTCTTAAGTCTAGAAGAATTATTTAGTCTTTGCTTGACTTTGGCGACTTTGGTACTGCTATAGTTTGTAATTATTTTGTAGAATGACTCTCAGTTTGCATTTGTCTGATATTTCCTCATGGTTAGATTCAGATTCTGCATCCTCAGCAGAAATGTAAGAGAGGTGGCTGCGTCCTCCTCCTTGCATCCTTTCAGGTGACACGCAATTTCAATTTTCCCCATCAGTATTGGTGGTCCACTTTGACGGCATGATTAAGATGATATCTACTGAGATTGTGTGATGGAAAGCTACTCTGTTATTTTCAAAATAGTAGATGTTTTGTGTGGAGATAGTCTGAGGCTATATAAATATGTTTTTCCTCATCATATATTTATTAATTTATTTTGGTGTGGATTCATGATTTCTCATTTTATTCACTGTTTTGCAATCCATCACCATCATTATTGCATTGTTCATGTTGTTTCTAATGTAACCAATGAGAGCAATTCCAAGCTGGCTCTTATGCTTTTTCACATGACTACATCCTTTTTGAACAATGCCTTGTCCCTGGCACAAGATGTCCCAGCTTCACCCTGTAATTTCCCTGCTCCTGACATGATATTACCATTTCCTCCAGGAGCTTATTATGAAAGATTGCGGTTTTCTCTCTCCTAACACAACCCACTGTGTGGTGGGATCTTGCACTAACAGCTGTGGGAGTTAGAGCTTGGGGCACTGGCACAAGAAAATGATGATACTCTAGTCTATGAATAGCTGTGGGTAATGAACTATCCTTTATTTCCACCTAGGAGTCTTGTGTCTATTCATCACATTGTGGCAGGGTAACTTGTAAAGTTGCAAGTAGGGCCAAATATCAGATACCATATAGTTATCACAAGAAATGCATTTGGCTACAAATAACAGAAATCCAAATATCAATGCCTAAAATAGAAATTTATTTTTCTAATTTAAATAATGAATCAATCTTGAGATAAATGATCCAATAATGGTGCAATTGCTAAAACATATCATCAAGGATGTGGACTCTTTCAATTTTTCTGTTCTGCCCTCTTTCTCAAGCATGTTTTATTCTCATGATTCAGGCATTGTGTCTATTTGCCAGACCTGAAAATGAGAGAAGAGAAAAAAAGCAATGGATAGGACCGTTAACAGTACCAGAAAAAAATTTCCCCTGGGAAACCTGACCTGGGAGGCAGACTTCCACTTACCACTCATCACACTGACGGCCTGAGGACCTAAGGGCGAAAGTTTAAGGATGCATCGTAGGTCAGCCAGCGCATCATCTCTGCCATAAGTATCATCTTATGGTTGTTAGTCTTCTTTGAATATGTTACAAAACTTTTTCATTTCTATTTTGTGAATTTCTTTCCTTTGTTTGAACTTGAATAGATTTGCCAGCTATAGACCTGCTTTTATGATTCATTGTTTGTTTGAAAAAGTATCAGTGCAAGGGACTTCTGCTTCTGACTAAAATTAAGTATGAGAAACTGAATTTACTCTCTTGCCTAAAACAAGTAAAAATTGACACAAAATATATTAAATAATAATTTTCAGACTTTTGGCATTAAGTGGCACAGGAAGGTTACAGCTGAAGAACAGACATCATGTAATCAAGCTCTTTCTAAACCCCAGCATGGTGGCAGCTGCTAGGTTGATGTGCCACGTTCCCATAGATTGGGTCAGAAGGGAGTCAATGACCAAAGGGATGCAGACGGCTTGCAGCAATAGTAACAACTTGGAGCTGAGTTTTCCAATGTCAGCCCTCACAAGGCAACATAGATATGTGGGCTAAGTGTTACCTGCACGCACAATGGGGGTACATTATGAGAAGCATCCTGAGTTTAGGGGATCCCCCAATCTTATTAGGCGACTACTAACAAGCCTGACCAACTTTTGCCCCAGAGGAAGGCATTATATTTATTGTTTGGGAGGAGCAACTAAGACCTACCTTGAAGAACCTTCTGCCTGGTGTTGACTAGAATTGTTGAAATCACAGTTCTCATGGAGATCTAAAAATGAGCGTATGTTAAAGAATATATCTTGAAATCTTTTTTTCTTTTCTTTTCTTTTTAATTTTAATTTTTTATTGTTATTCAATTACAGTTGCATGCCTTCTCTCCCCATCCCTCCACCCCACCTCTTGAAATCTTTTAAATAGTTACTTACTCTAAATACCTCTAAGGGTTTCAAAAATATTAAATTAGATCATGCATTATATACTCCTGGCATATAATATATTGTATGTTTCTGGTATATTTACAAAATCTTAAATGTTTACCTTATAATAAACTGGAGAGGTCCAAATTTTTAAAAAATGGTTATTTCAGACATCTTTGCCTTGCCCCTGACCTTAACAGTTTTCTTTGTGATAGCCCTGAAGTTTTACCCATTGATGTGCCAACAGCAATCAAGGCTCAACTGCAACAGAAGGACATACACAACTTACACAAGCAACACCCCTGGAGTACCTGGCTCAGGTGACTAGGAAGGCTGGACCCCACAAGACACCTGCTATGCCAGGCCACCCTGCCAAGACTGGGAGACATAGCAGATATACTTGATACATAGAAACACACATAGGGAGGAACCAAACATGAGGAGACAAAGAAATGTCACAAATAAACACACAGTACAGAACTTCAGAAAAAGGACTAAAATTTTTTTAAAAACACACACTTTTAAATGGTGTACTCTTTCCTGGGAAAGGTTTCCTTTCAGAAGTTTCTTATTTATTGACTGTAAAATGTCGAGGACAAGAGCAATATGAACAGTGCTTCCATCACACTTCACTATTACTTAATGGGGAAAATTTACTAATATTTATTTTATACATAAATATCCAAAACTACATGGCACAAATCTGGTTTTATGTCATCCATCTATCAGCGTGAATGTATAGCATTGCTAAAAACTATGTGGCTGGGTAACCCTTATGGGAACAGGGATTAGTAATACACTACTTAACACTCATTTCCTGAGTTAAATTCAGCCATATATTTATTTCTACTGCCAGCTCAATGAATAGCAACCTCGATAAGAGTCTATAGGAGATAAATATTTGAATTTCACAATATATATATATACCAATTTGAATAATTCCATAAAGCTTTCCTGACAGTATTAAGTTACCATATGTGATTATTTAGAATTCAGCTGTAAACAAAGCTTTAGGTGATAAATATGCTGATAGTTTTTCCTTATTTACAATAAATGGTCTAGCTTGGAACTATCTATCAGAAATATGAGCAAAGTGTCAGTTTTTGAAGACAATTACTATCCCTTACTCATCTTTATGTTCCCCTTAGGGTCATTCAGAGTACTCTCTATATACAAGACCTTAAATATACTTGTCAAACGAATGCAGGAGGATGAATAATGTCCACTTCCCTTAAAATATTTACCCCACATTCAGTTACCATTTTTAATAATTATATTCTACACATTTACCACTGGAGTTAAAATTAACTCACTCATTACTATGTTTTGAGCCTTGATTTTAAAAAGCAATTGAAAAAGCAGTAAGGCAGCTTAAAACTGGTCTGACACGGACAGCTGAGACTCAGGCTTGTCAGAAGCTGGCCCGCTGCTCACAAGCAGGCCACGCTGTTGTTCTGTTGGACATGAACATTCTTACAGCATGTCGACATCAGACAAGTTCACTCTGAGATAAAACAAGGCCACTTTATAATTTTATTTAGACAGACAAAAGCAAGCTCTCTGTCTCACCTACAAACAACCAAACACCTCTCCCTGATAATAAGGGAGTTGCTTTTAAAATATTTTTAAATTTATTGAGTTTTAGGGAGAGGGGGAGAAGGAGGGAGGGGAGAGAGAGAGAGAGAGAGAGAGAGAGAAAGAGAGTTGTTTTTCCACTTACTCGTGCATTCATCCGTTAGTACTTGTGTGTGCCCTGACCAAGGATTGAACCAGAAACCCAGGTGTATTGAGACAATGCTTTCTAACCAAATGAGCTACTTGGCTAGAACTGTTGCTTTTTTTTTTTAACCAATTACAGCTTTATTCTTATTCTAGTTTGCTTTCTCTATAAATATTTATTGAGTTACCCAATCTTAAAATTGTCCCCACTTTCTGTTTTCTGAAATCACTTCCAAATCAGATGAGTCCTGGATTGTCAGGGGACTGAAGGTATTCAGTGGCACCTCTCTTTTCTCTTTTAAAAAATTTAAGGCTACAGAAGAGTTGAAAAACAGATCAAAATCAACTATAACACTCCATCTAATTTATCAGTTGTTAACATTTTGCTACATTTGGTAATATGTGTGTGATATATATTATATATGTATATGTATGTATATATATATTTGAGTTGTAGACACACCTATATAGTTATGTTTCTCCTAAGAATAAAAATAATTTCCTAAATAGCCACAATACCTGTGATTTAGGCACAATAGTGGTCCTCCCTCACTACCACCTCCCAAAGATTTCATTCTCTAATGCCAAAAATCTGTGAATAGATATATTATATGGCTAAAAAGACTTTTCAGATGTGATTAAATTAAGGGCCTTGAGATTGGAAAGTTATTCTGGATGATCTGAGCAGGCCCAATCTAATTACTTGGACCCTTAAAAGTAGAAGCCCTTCCCCTGCTGTGGTCAGAGGGCCATGTGCCTGTGGAGGAAATGGGGAGAGAGAGGCAAGATTGCTAACCTAAAAGATGGAGCAGGAGAGCCCTGAGCTAGTGAATGTGGATGGCCTCGAAAGGCTGGGAGTGGCAAGGAAAGGAATCTCCCTCATGACCTCCAGAAAGGTACCCAGCCCTGTCAATACTTTGATTTCCTCTCAGTTTGGCATTTGTAGTACTTCTAACCCATAAATACTTAAATAATAAAAATAAGTAAGTAAAACATCTTTAAGATAATAAATTGCTGTTGTTTTTAACCAAATAGGTCTTGAAATGTTGATAAGCTATAAACAATGGTAAGTGCAGAAAGAAAGAAAAATATTGGCAAAAATATGGCAATGCAATAACACAGGTTTACTGAGTACCAGGTTTTGAAAACCCTTCAATAGCAAACATTTTTCTTTTGAAAGTTTTGTAGTTGGTGATATTTTGGAAACTTTGTTTTCAGGAGTTTAATCTGACACATAATTAACTGATAACATAGAGTGTAAGGAAAACACACTGACTCTGGTATTGAGATAAGAGCATGAAGTAAGGGAGTGTAGTGGGAGAGAGAATGGAACAGGTAGGGAATGAATTCCCAGAGGACTGGCATTGTGTCTTACCTCTTGGGCAATCTAAGAAAGTGTGCAGCAGTACCGATCAGTAAATATGCACTAGTTTAATAAGGAAAGAAACCATTTAGGAAAAAAAAAAGACTCAATAAGACATGACTTGTGTCCCCAACTTAACTGTAAATCCTTCCAGTTCTGGGTTAACATTTAGCATCTTTCTTTTAATCTCAGTGTCTAGGTCAGTGTTTCCGTTAATGAACAAAAATACTCACTGTAGACAGACAGCAGGCTGACAGCTGGAAGGAGGGGTTAGGAGGTGGAGGGAGTGAGCAAAAAAGAAAAAAGGACTCATGGACATGGTCAACAGTGTGGAGGTAGAACAGTGTGGAGGTGGAAGAGGGTATATTGGGATTGATGGTAATGGAGATATACAATAAAATAGATAAATAAGTCTTTATTTATTTATTATTGGTGGGTTGTGTGATATTACTTCAACTCAGTAATGGACTGGAGCACTATAGAGAAGCCAAAGTGAGAGATATTTGAATCACCAGCCAGCAGGTAATTCAAATCCTTAAGTATGAATCAACAAAATCTTAGGAAACAGTCTCTATGTTGAAAAGCTGTGAATGGATGACCCAGTGATTTCTATGTTTACCCAGAATCTGAATCTCAGTTTTCTCACTTCTTCACCAGAGTCTTTATACTGTACCACAGTTGTCTGATTGAAAGCATTAAGAAACTAGTAATTATTAATAATTTTTAACCAAAAAATATAGCTACCTCCAACCTTACTATGAATACTAATTAGGAAACATTTCTAATTATGTAAATCTTAAAGAAGCAGGTACTGGAGAAGGAAAAGTATTTGGTAAAATGATTTAGAAGAAAATTAAGATACTACTTTTCTGTTAGCAATGATTCATATGCTTTTATTTGTTTCTAACAAAAGAATCATGATGTCTGCCCACTCACTAAATCATCTGTTTGCACATTGGGTCTTTTAAGAGTTCCCAAATGTCATGAAGTTTTAATATGTTACTTGTGTGTGTGAGTGTGTGTGCACGTGTGTCTTGTATGTACGCATTATTGAGGGAAAGGTGTGTTTGCGAACACACTTGAGACAGCATGGCTGCATTTTATATGGCACATAATCTCGGTACTGTGAAATATCGTCATGGTTACCTGCAAAGCAGCAGGGATGTATGTGGGTGAAAGACAAGGTTCAAACAGTACAAGAATAGGCGCTTTAGCAGAAGCCAAAGATTGTGGACAAAGAGAAGAAGAGGTAGGAAGATAGGAGGAAGTGTGAACAGATGTTCAGCTGGTTTTTAATATAGGGATTGACTAAATAATTATTTTTTGTAGTCACATTCTGATAATTATTAGTTTTAAGTGGCTACATCTCAGAAATTTCTTTCTTTATGGAAGTATCCCCCCCTCCACCAACCCCCTACAGATAGGAAGAAAGATGAGAGTAAGAATATATGTTAAGAAAGTAAGAGAATTGTTTAAGGAATTGATGAATGTGATCATTAGGACACGGTGTAGGCCCTTACTTCAGACATTTTGAGATTATCAAAACATTTAATAATCTAGCTTACAAACAGTATATTTACCTAGAATAATATTACTTTTTTGTGTTTAAAGTGTTTTGAAAGATAATTTGTTTATAAAGCTTCTCTTAACAATAAAATATATTTTTATAGACATTATAAGCTTTAGTTATTGCTATTGCTTAGATTTGTCAAAATCTAATCTAATTTAACTCATTTCCTCATTAACAGTTTACTCATTGTTTCAGTTTGTTTCTTACTTTTCAGCCACTCGGTCAGAGAGCAATATTCTCTCATTGTTTTTATAGTGCTGTACATATTGAAGGGAAAAAGAAAATGACTAAAAAGAACTAGTTTTCTTTTTAAAAAAAATCTAGATCATGCAATAGCAAATTCAGCAGCTATCTACCCAGCCCTTAACCATTACCAATCTAAGCCCTGGAATAACAGAAACTAATAAAATGCGATCTCTGTTACTGAAATCTCACACGAGCAAGAAAAATGCCACATGCAAAACACACACAAGCAAACAAACGTAATGAGGCCCGTGTTAGGCTGAGGAACAAAGGGACTCAGGACTAAAGAAGAAAGAGCAATTAAAAAGAGACTGAGTTTGCCAACAAAGATTATTCGAAACAAAAGGATGATGCAAATTTATTTGTCCCAAGTAGACAAAGCTTGTTTATTATTCCTATAATGAATATGAGAATTGATATTTAAAACAATCTTCTAAACATCCTACTTTCATGATAACAAAACTAGAAACATTGTGTCTCTAAAAAACAGCAACAAATTCTCACAAAAAGTATAGATTCTTTCAATCGTGTGATTCCAATTAAACTTGCACAATTCTGTAAATAATTTTAATGCTTTATGATTGGAAATTATTTTATTTCTCTTTCCATAGGCTTATAATACACATAATAGAAACATACGTTCAAAGACTCCATAAAATGAAAACAAGTTTGCCCAAATGTACAGAACTTCATAACATAGTATCAGATTTATGAAAGATGCTATTTAAATGAAGTTAACTTTTTTCCTTAATATTTTAGTACTGCCATCTCTGCAGTTTAAATTGATGCTAAAGATGTATAGGAATGAAATTGGTAAGAAAGGAGCCATTGTTTTCCTACCCCTAGGAGAAAAACCTTGAGCTGTGGAAGGATAGTTTTTCTCCCAGGTCCAATTATAACACAGTCAGTTCTGTTTTGCACTGTGTTTGTGCCTCCTTACAATTTTCCTATGTGCCCATGGAATAAAACTTCATTTGTCAAAATGTACTAACACGTATTCCAAATATTGCTTCATTTGTCAACAGCACCTTATCTCAAAAGGGGAGATGTGCTCTATGAATGTTTCAAATAATGCCGAGTTTACAGACATGTTAAGGAGTAGGCTGCTAACTCAGGGTAGTCTGGGGGCCCAAAGCAAGAACCAGCGAAGGTCAACAGTTACAACAGATGGTACAATTTTGTTCTTAAAAAATACTGCAGCTGCCTCTCTGTGTCCTCTGGAACTAAAACAGACTTTTCAGGAATAAGGATCCAAGATCTCATTTTCAGCCTACTGACCCAAAATCCATAACATTGTTGTAAACAAGCTGTGAACAAAAACAAATGTATTGCTGCACATTAGACATGCCCTGGGTCTCATAATTGGAAAAAAGATTCAGAGAACAATATGAACATTTACAAAGAGAGAATCTCTTCTTATGAGCTTTCGGTGTGACTTCTCTTTAAAGTGAATTGAGCTGTCATTCTTTTTTCCTATAAATAAATCCTTACTGTTTTAATACCAGCTAGTTTCCCCCGTCAGAATACAATTTATAATAAAAAGAGGATTTTTTGGAAGGAAAAGATTCTTTTTCTTTCTCATTTAATAACACTATCTTTGAGTTCTTGCTTTGTCTTTCCAAAATAGACTGTCAGAAAGCATTCTATGATAACCAGAATAATATTTTAAAACATATTTATAATTTTACAATAGTATTACAATCATAATTTTAGAGGCAAAGAAATTTAGAAATCCCTATAGCTGAACTACTAAATTTTATAGGCTTTGCTTTTGAGGTCCACAGAAGTTCACTGGCCAAGATCTCCTGTGAGGGTCAGAAATGACATTAGGACAGAGATCTTTTGATGGGCTTTTATTCTTAATTAGAGGGGAAAAACACTTGAATCAAACATTTTTTTAAAAAGCAAACAGCAACAATACATTAATGATTTGGGATCAACAAGGTAGATTGAAAACTTAAGCTTAGCTTCTTTCTCTCCCCAAATCACATTATAATGATAATAATAAAATTCTTTAAATTGTATGCAACTATACCAACAAAGAAAACAGGAAGGACCCTGGTTGGTGTGGCTCAGTAGATTGAGTGCTGGCCTGCCAACCAAAAGGTCACTGGTTCGATTCCTAGTCAGGGCACATGTCTGGGTTGCAGGCCAGGTCGCCTGTAGGGGGCACGTGAGACGTAACCACATATTGATGTTTCTCTCCCTCTCTTTGTCCCTCCCTTCTCTTCTATCTAAAGATAAATAAATAAAATCTTTTAAATAAATAAATAAATAAATTCTAGAAAAAGAAAACGGGAAGGAAGGCAGGGTATCAGCAGACAAGGGGTTTCATCAAATATCTTGAAGGCAGTAAGTAGATTGAAGGATGCCAACAGATACAGTAGGCTGTGTGAGCCCACTGTACAATTCTGACAGAGGAAAGGAAAAGGAGGGAAGCCAGGTTTGCACATGGAAATGTCATGTGCTGTTGCGCAATACATGACAGGCAATTGAGATATATATAGGCAATGCCTATAAGGCAACAGAGCCACTCCCTTCCCAAGCTCCCACAAAGGGAACAGCCTGCTACTGGCGTTTACCCAATAAAACCTCATACAGAATATAGGTCTCTAAACAACTCAATAGGGTTCTGGTGGAAAGTAAAAGACATTCAGTAATGTATTGCCCCCATGAATAAAATTATGTGTGAAAGTGGCAAGTAAAACATAGAAATAACTTACTGAAAATAAAATGTGCAATGGACAGACATAAATCCCATATTAAGTTTGGAGAGTAGAGTTAAAAATCTCCCAGAATACAGATCAAAAAATGTGGAGTGAGAATATTAAAAAATCTTAGAGATAAATTTATTCTAAAGCTCCCAATATCTGACTAAATGGAGCGGAGATAGAGATTAGAGAAAGAGGAATGTGTGAGAATAAGAGAAATTATCAAATAAAAATACAAAAGGGACAATCAAATGTTCAGACTGAATAGCCCTATGGCAGGCTGATTCCGATGAATCAAAAAAAGATGTCAGGATAAAGCTAAGATACTAAACACTGAGAGGGTGAGCTTGCTCTAGAGAGCAAGAGCAAAAAAAAAAAAAAATTGATTTGAAGATATAATTTGCCAGATATAAAATTAATTTGAAGATATAAAATAATGAATTAACTAAGAGTGATTAAGGCACTGGATTTGGAAACGGGTGAAGTTAGCCTGTAATGGAAATAAAGGCAAGTCATAAGGCGACAGCCACACAGCAAGCCTGGAGAGCAATCCCTAGCAACTGGCCAGGGGATGGAAAGCTCCTGGAGGGTATCTTCAGGGTAAAAATTCAAGACAAAGACAATGTAGCTGCAAATCTAGAACAAATTGAGTATATATATATATATATGTGTATATATATATGATCTATATATATGTATATATATGTATATATATGTATATATATATGTGTGTGTAATAGAAGTATCTAGGGGAGGGATAAGCATGGTAGTGGGAGAACTGAGAAAATATTGCATTTTGGTTATATTTTGAAGGTTCAGGAAAGATTTGACAGATTTCATATTCAATGTGAAAGGAATAGCAGGATCAAGTGTAAGTCCAGAATTTTCATTTTAACAGCCCAAAGGAATAAAAATGGCCCTCTGAAATTTCAAGGTTAGTTAAATATCTGTACAAGAATGAATAGTTAAATATGCAGACATTAATCCAAATTAGAGCCCAAAATCTGCGGACTTCAAGAAAAATAAAATTAGGGAATAAATGGAGCGATTAATTAAAGATGCTAGGGACAATGTGACTTAATCAAGTGCTACTTCCCAGCCCCCCAAAAAGGAATGTCAGAAACTCCAAGAAAAAGCAAACTAACAGCCAACTGTACAAAGTATCCATGATCCAAATACAAAACTAATTAAATGTAGCATGTTTGAATCATTTATTCATTCCTACATATTCATTTATTTAACAATGAGTTATTATTATGTATCAGGCATGGCTAGATAATGTGGAAAAAAATCCATAACTGAAACAGATATATCTTTTCTAAGGTTTCATTAAGTAGAGGAGATGAACAATAAACAAATAAGAGATAGATAATATAATGTTACAGGCACATTGCAGACAACTAAAGCACAGTTGGAGAATGTAGACTGATAAAGAATACACTTTTCAAAATGATGGCCAGGAAACGCATGCTTGAGAAAGTGACATTTTACCACAGACATGAGTTAAGTAAGGAGAGATTCTTAAAGATCTACAGGAAAAAACTTGTCTGAGCATATACTTTTTATGTCTAACTTTCACAACTTGACATAATTATTTCAAATTTTTATATTGTTTTGTGTGTCAATAATTCATTTATGGAACAACATGAATCATAACATTTTCATCATAGGGGTACCAGAAGGAGAAGAGACAGAGCAAGGTATTGAGAATCAATTGGGAAAAATAATGACTGAAACTTCCCTAACCTGGTAAAGAAAAAAACACACAAGTCCAGGAAGTGCAGAGAGTCCCAAACAAGGTAATATCAAAGAGACCCACACCAAGATATACAATAATTAAAATAGTAAAGTTTAAAGACAAAGAGATCATCTTAAAAGCAACAAGCAGAATACAGTTAGTTACTTACAAGGGACCACAGGTAAAAGAATAAAATGGCAATAAATACACACATATTACTAATTACTTTCAATGTAAACAGCTTAAATACTTCAATCAAAAGACATAGGGTAGCTGGATGAATAAGAAAACAAGATGCATATACGGCCAAATCTTGGTTCTCGAACATCTTGATTCTCAAACAATTCGGTTCTTGAACAAGTTGTTCATAGAAAAAAATGTCTTGATTGTCTAACAAAACTTCGGGTCTCAATTCTCTGCCCAATATCCCTTTCATGCTGTACCTGTATGATTAGTCACACATCTTTTAGGTGACAAACAAAAGACTTGGTTTAAAAAAAAATTCTCAAGTAGTTTTCTGGAATGAGTTAAGTTAAGAACCGAGTTCCACTGTATGTGCTGTCTATAGCAGACTCACCTCAGAATGAAAGATATACATAGACTAAAAGTAAAGGGATGGAGAAAGATATTATATGCAAGTGGAAAGGAAAAAATCTGGGGTACTAATACTTACATTCGGCAAAATAGATTTTAAAACAAAGGCTACCGTGAGAGACAAGGAATGACACTACATAATAATATAGAGAGCAATCCAACTGGAGGATATAACAGACATAACCCTTTTAAACATTTAGGCACCCAATGCAGGAGCACCTAGATATGTAAAGCAAATCACGATGGAAAAAAGGGGAGAGGCTGACAGTAATAAACTCATGATGGGAGATTTTAAACCCCATTGAAATTAATGGATAGATCTTTCAGGCAGAAAATCAACATGGGAATGGTGGCATTAAATGACACACTAGAGCAGATGGATTTAATTGGTATCTTCAGAGATTTTACCACAAACCCAGAATATATATTCTTTTCAAGTGCCCATGGAAATTTTCTAAGATAGACCATATGTTAGGCCACAAAACAAGTCTCAATAAATTTAAGAAGATAGAAATCATATCAGACATCTTTTCTGAACACAAGGGTATAAAACTAGAAATTAATGACAAAATAACCCTGAAAAACAAAGATATGGAGCTTACTAACATTCTACCAAACAATGAATGAGCTAACATGAGATCAAGAAAGAAATAAAAAGATACCTTGAAACAAGTGAAAATGAAAATACAACAACACCATATCTACGGGACACAGCAAAAGCAGTCCTAACAGGGAAATTCATAGCATTACAGGCCTATCTCAAGAAATGAGAAAAATGTCAAATAAACAATCTAAATTTACACTTCAAGATACTTCAGTAAGAACAATAAACAAAGCCCAGAGTGAGTAGAAATAAAGACCTAATAAAGATCATAGCAGAAATAAACAAACAGAGCCCAAAAACAATACAAAAGATCAATGAAACCAAGAGCAGGTTCTTTGAAAAGATAAAAAGCATTGACAAGCCATTAACCAGACTCATCAAGAAAAGGAGAAATGACCTATATAAAATCAGAAATGAAAGTGAAGTAACAAGTGACACAAAGAAATACAAGAGATTGTAAGAAAATATTGTGAAAACCTATATGCTGATAAAATTGGCCTATATTCTGGACAAAATTGATAAAATCTTTTTTTATTGATAAATTCTTGAAAACATAAAATCATCCAAGATGAAATCAGGAAGACTCAGAGAAACTGCATAAACAGATTGCAACAATTGAAATGAGACAGTAAAAAGAAAACAAAAACCCCCTCCCCCCCAGAGTCCTGGACTAGATGGTTTCACAGGTGAATTTTACCAAATATTCAAAGAAAAAATAATACCTATCTTTCTCAAACTATTTCAAAAATGTCAAGAAGAGGGAAGGCTCCCAAACTCATTTGATGAGAACAGTATTATCCTAATTCCAAACCCAGAAAAAGAAACTGCAAAGAAAGAAAATTATAGGCCAGTATCCCTGCTGAATGAACATAGATGCAAAGATCCTCAATGAAATATTAACAAGACAGATCCAGAATCATGCCATGATCAAGTGGGATTTATTCTGGGGATGCAAGATTGGTACTATATCCATAAATCTGTAAATGTGATACCACACATAAACAATATGAAGGATGAAATCCACATGATCATATTAATAAATGCAGAAAAAGCATTTCATAAAATTCAGCACCCATTTATGATTTAAAAACGCTCAGCAAAGTGGGAATAGAGGAAATGTACCTCAACATAAAGGCCACATATGACAAATCCACAGCCAATGCCACAGTGAAATGGCAGAAACTGCAAGTATTTTCCTTAAAATCAGGAATAAGTCAGGGATGTCTGCTCTTACCACTCTTATTCAACATAGTACTAGAAGTTCCAGCCACAGCAATCAGACAAAAAACAAGAAGAAGGAAGAGGAAGAGGAAGAAAGAAGAAGAAGGAGGAGTAGGAGGAAGAGGAGAAGAAGAAGTAATAAAGGACACCCAAATTGGAAAGGAATAGTAAAACTGTCATTATTTGCTGATGACATGATACTGTATATAGACAACCCTAAAGATTCTACCAAAAATCTACTAGAACTGATAAATGAATTTAGAAAAATAGTAGGATACAAAATAAATATCTAGAAATCAGCTGCATTTTTATATAGCAATAACAAACTATCAGTAAGGGAAACT
The DNA here is from genome assembly GCF_022682495.2 of Desmodus rotundus. Lineage (NCBI taxonomy): Eukaryota > Metazoa > Chordata > Mammalia > Chiroptera > Phyllostomidae > Desmodus > Desmodus rotundus. Next base: position 39,441,090 of record NC_071392.1, read on the forward strand.
TAAAAATATATTCACAATTGCTTAAAAATAATAAAGTAACTAGAAATAAATTTAACCAAGGATGTAAAAGGCCTGTACTCAGAAAAATATAATACACTGAAGAAAGAAATTGAAGAAGATAAAAATAAGTGGAAACACATACTGTGTTCAGGGATAGGAAGAATTAACATCATTAAAATGGCCATACTATCCAAAGCAATCTATAAATTCAACACAATTCATATCAAGATACCAATGGCATATTTCACAGAAATAGAAAAAATATTCCCAAAATTTACATGGAACCACAAAAGACCACAACAGCAACAACGATCTTGAGAAAGAAGAACAAAGTTGAACTAATAATGCTACCTGATATCATACTATACTACAAGGCCATAGTAATGAAAACAGCATGGAACTGGCATAAAAATAGACATATAGGTCAACTGAAAAAATAGACAGTCTAGCAATAAACTCACAGCTTTATGGTCAATTAATATTTGACAAAGGAGGCATAAACATACAATGGGGTATATATAGTCTATTCAACAAATGGTATCGGAAAATTGGACAGATACATGCAAAAAAATAAAACTAGACCACCTTCTTATACCATACATAAGAATAAATGCAAAATGGATTAAAGATTTAAATGTTAGACTTGAAATCATAGAAATCCGAGAAGAAAACATAAGCAGTGAAATCTCAGACATAAAAAAAAATAAACAAATGGGAATACATCAAACTAAAATGTTTTTGCTCAGCAAAGCAGACCATCAACAAAACGCATAAGAAACTCACAGAATGGGAGAATATATTTGCTAATGATATATCTGATAAGGGGTTAATATCCAAAATTTATAAAGAACTTATAAAACTTAACATCAATGAAGTAAACAATCCAATTAAAAATGGGTTAAGGACCTGAATAAATACCTCTCAAAAGAGGACATACAGATGGCCAATAGACACATGAAAAGATGCTCAACATCACTGATCATCAGACAAATGCAAATTAAAACCACAATGAGATACCATCTCACACCTATCAGAAAGATTATCATCCATAAATCAACAAACAACAAGTGCTGTCCAGGATGTGGAGAAAGGGGAACCCTTATGCACTGTAGCTGGGAATGCAGGTTGGTATAGCCACTGTAAAAAGCATTCTGGCATTACCTCAATAAGTTAAAAATGGACCTGCCTTATGATCCAGCAACCTGAAACGCTAATTTGAAAGAATATATGCATCCCTGTGCTCGTAACTAAGATTTGGAAGCATCCCAATTGTCCATCTCTAGATGAGTGGGTAAAAATGCTGTGACAGATTTGCTCAATGGAATACTATTTGGCTGTAAAAATAAGGAAATCTTATCATTTGTGACAGCATGGATGGACCTGGAGAGCATTATGCTCTATGAAGTAAGCCAGTCAGATAAAGACAAGTACCACATGATTTCACTCACATGTGAAATCTAATGAGCAAAGTAAACTAACAAGGAAAATGGGGACAGACTCATAGATAGACAGCAGGCTTACAGTTGTCGGGTTAGGGGGAAGGGACTGGGTGGTGGTGTGGAGGGAGGGTTTGAGCAAAAGAGAGAAAAAAACATAACCTCAAAAAATTATTTAACCTTCATGTGTATTGTCCATTTTCTAACTGATTTATTTAATTTTCTACTACTTTTCAGTCATTATGGTTATGTTTTTAGTCCTGCCCTCTCTCCACTCTCCCTTAGGTCTCCTGGAATAATAGGAATATTAAATCTCTTGCTATTGTCCTGGCAGCCACTGAGGCTCTGTAAATTCTTATTTATTTTTTAATTTAATCTTTATTGTATTTTTTCCATTACCTGTTAGTCCCCTTCTACACCCCTTGCCCCAGCAACCACCATACTGTTGTCCAAATCCATGAGTCCTTTTCCCTTTTTGCTCAGTCCCTCCACGCCCCCCCACCACCCAATCTAGGGGCCATACTGCTCTCCATCTATGAGTCTGTCCCCATTTTCCTTGTTAGTTTGGTTTGTTCATTAGATTCCACCTATGAGTGAAATCATATCGTATTTGTCTTTCTCTAACTGGCTTATTCCACTTAGCATAATGTTCTCCAGGTCCACCCATGCTGTCCCAAAGGGTAAAATTTTCTTCCTTTTTACAGGGGAGTGGTATCCATTGTGTAAATGTCCCATAGGTGTTTTATCCACTGATCTATTGATGGACACTTGGACTGATTCCATAGCTTGGCAATTATAAATAACACTGCAATGAACATAAGGATGCTTATGTTTTTTTCAAATTAGTGTTTTGGGTTCCTTAGGTTATATTCCCAGAAGTGAGATAGCTGGGTCAAAAGGCAGATCCATTTTCAATTTTCTGAGGTATCCCCATACTGCTTTCCACAGTGCTGCCCCAGTCTGCATTCCCACCAACACTGCAAAACGGTTCCCTTTTCTCCACATCCCAGCCAGCACTTGTTTGTTGATTTATTGATGACAATCATTCTGGTAGGTGTGAGATGGTATCTCATTGTGGTTTTAATTTGCATTTCTCTGATGATTAGTGATGTTGAGCATCTTTTCATGTGTCTATTGGCCATCTGTATGTCCTCTTTACAGAAGTGTCTATTCAAGTCCTTTGCCCATTTTTTAATTGGGTTGCATAGTACTGGCATAAAAACAGACACATAGATCAATGGAACAGAATAGATAGCCCAGAAATAAACCCACACCTTTGCAGTCAGTTAATATTCAACAGAGGAAGCAAGCACATATAATGGGCTAAAGCTAGTTTATTCAATAAATGGTGTTAGGAAAATTGGACAGATAAAAGCAGAAAGATGAAACTAGACCACCTTCTTACACCATACACAAAAATAAATTCAAAATGGATCAAAGACTTCAATGTTAAACTTGAAATCATAAAAGTCCTAGAAGAAAACATAGGCAGCAAAATCTTGGATATTGCTTGTAGCAGTTTTTAATTGGAAAAAAATCTCCCCAGGCAAGAGAAACAAAATAAAAAGTAAACAAATGGGACTACATCAAACTAAAAAGTTTTTGCACAGAGAAGGAAATCATAAACAAAATAAAAAGACAACCCACAGAATGGGAGAAAACATTCAAAGATATATGTGATAATGGTTTAGTATCCAAAATTTATAAAATACTTACAAAACTCAAGCAAAAAACATTTTTGGTCTATTTTCTCTCTGTTGTTCCCATGGGTAATTTCTTTTTTTTCTATCTTATCTAGTAGTTCACTGAGTCTTTCTATCTCGTAGTTCACTGAGTCCTCTATCATTTCTATTCTATTGTTAGTCTACTGATTGGGTTTTTATAGCAGTTATTGAATACTTCAGTTGTAGAGTTTCTATTTGGTCCCTTTCCCTGCTATTTATTTGCTGAGACTTTTTTTTTGCATGAAATGTTTCATATTTTTTCATCAGTTTCAAGTGTATTTGTAATGCTAATTCATTTTTTAAAAAAATTCCTGCTTTCAAATCTTTGTCAGCTATTTCCAACATTTGTTCACAATGTTTGTATTTATTGTCTTTAAAATTCAAATTGTGTTTTTCCTGTACTCCGCATAATGTGCTATTTTAAAATCAAAACCTGTATAGTAGTTCCTGAAAATGGACAAAACCAAGGGAGAGGGTGGAAGCAAGGGAGGGAGGTGAATTTGGCTGGGCTGGCAGGGAGGGGTGGGGAGAAAATGCAGACAACTGTAACTGAACAACAATAACGTAATTTATGAAACAAAACACTTTAAAAATAAAATGTGAAAGATTAAAAACTATTTTTTGTGAAGTTATTGGAAAATAAAATAAAGCTTTTTCTTCAAAAAATAAAAATTAAAAAAAACAAAATCAAAACCTGTACATTCTGCATATTGAGTTATGAGACTCTAGATTTCATATAAACCTTTTCTAAGTTGGCTGTCTCTGACAGTGCTGCATTATGGTAAGAAGGATACCACCTTCATACTGTCACATAGGGGTCAAAGTTGAAGTTCCCACTCAGCCTCAGTTGAGACCAGGAAACGGTGAAACTCCAGCTTCTCTCTAGGTCTTTGCTGATATTGCCCTAGCTGGTAGGGTTAAGCATGTTTTTTTTTCTACTGATTTGTGGGGGAACAGTTCTGGCCTCCAGTGACATCAGAGATGTATGAGCGACTTCTCATTATTAGTGGGTGTTGAGGGAAAATCTTGATTCTTCCTTAGTCTTCCTCTGATATGACCCCATTGGGGAAAAAGAGGGTGCCTAGTCACTGCAAGTAGTAGCGGAAGAACACTTTTCCCTCCAAGGTCTCCACTCAACAGGGCACTCCTTACTGTCCAGTGGGAATGAATATTCCAGTTCCTGACCTGACCTTCTCTGGCACCACTTTAGAAGGTGGGTCGGGGGGGCCTTTTTCTACCCTGGAGACCATTATCTTTAGTCTTTTCTGATGTGACAGGCAGAGTTGGAGGCACTGTTTTTCTATGGGTTTTGGCTGAAGTAGTGCAGTTAGTTGTTGTTTAAAATGTTTTTATCTGCTTAAGCTGCCCATATCTTTGTCATTTGCCTAGAGAGAATGAACTTTTGTTTTGGTTATTTTTGGTATATTTTATTGATTATGCTATTACAGTTTTCCCATTCCCCCCTTTATTCCCCTCTGCCCTGCAGCCTCCTCTTGCCCACATTCCCCACACTTAGTTCATGTCCATGGGTAGTACATATAAGTTCTTTGGCTTCTCTATTTCCTATACTATTCTTAACCTCCCCCTGTCTATTTTGTACCTACCATTTATGTCATTTATTCCCTATACCTTTTCCCCAATACTCACCCCTCCCCATCCCCACTAATAACTCTACATGTGATCTTCATTTCTGTGATTCTGTTCTTATTCTAGTTGATTGCTTAGTTTGTTTTTGTTTATTTTTAGGTTTGATTGTTGATAGTTGTGAATTTGTTTTCATTTCACTTCATAATTTTGATCATCTTCACTTTCTTAGATAAGTCCCTTTAACATTTCATTTAATAAAGGGCTTGCAGATGATGAACTCCTTTAACTTGACCTTATCTGTGAAGCACTTTATCTGCCCTTCCATTCTAAATGATAGCTTTGCTGGATAGAGTAATCTTGGATGGAGGTCCTTGCCTTTCATGACTTTGAATACTTCTTTCCAGTGCCTTCTTGCCTACAATATTTCTTTTGAGAGATCAGCTGATAGTCTTATGGGAAGTCCTTTGTAGGTAACTGTCTCCTTTTCTCTTGCTGCTTTTAAGATTCTCTCCTTATCTTTAATCTTGGGTAATGTAATTATGATCTGCCTTGGTGTTTGCTTCCTTAGATCCAACTTCTTTGGTAGTCTCTGAGCTTCCTGGACTTCCTGGAAGTCTATTCTCCTTCATTATTTTTTCAAATAAGTTTTCAATTTCTTACCCTTCCTCTTCTCCTTCTGGCATCCCTATAATTCAGTTGTTGGAACATTTAAAGTTGTCCCAGAGAGGTTCCTAAGCCTCTCTTCGTTTTTTCAAATTCTTGTTTCTTCATTCTTTTCTGGTTGAATGTTTATTTCTTCCTTTTGCTCCAAATGGTTGATTTGAGTCCTGATTTCCTTGCCTTCACTGTTGGTTCCCTGTACATTTCTCTTCATTTCACTTTGCAAAGCCTTCACTTTTTCCTCCATTTTGTGACCATACTCAATCATTTTTTTGAGCATCCTAATTACCAGTGTTTTGAACTCTACCTCTGATAGTTTGGCTATCTCTTCACCGCTTAGTTCTACTTTTGGATCTTTGATCTGTTCTTTCCTTATGGCCATGTTTTTTTTGTCTAGGCACAGCTGTTACATTGTAAGGGGGGGGAGCCTTAGGTATTCCCCAGGGTGGAGCAGCCCATGTCACTGTGTTGTGGGGCAGAATGTGAGAGAGGGGTCTGAGAAGGAGCAATGCTGCTTGCTTGGCTCTCAATAGGCTTTCAGTCACTTCCCTCCCCCCATCCACAAGCAAATTGGGCCCTTTTGGTGCTGATTCCAGGATGGGTAGGTTTGTGTACAATCTAGGACCCTGTGGGTCTCTCCAATAAACTCTCCTGTGAGGCCAGGGGTTTCTCCTGCCACCACAACCCCTCAGTCAGAGGTTTTGAGACTTTATTTCCCAGTGCTGGAACCCTGGGTTGCACAGCCTATCTTGCTGCCCAGTTTTTCCTCCCAGTTACCTGCATGCAAATGTGGGACTGCCTGGTCCACCAGGTGCTGCCTTGCCATGTGTCCTCTCTTCTCTAGCTGCCTGTCTCCACCCTTCTGGTCTGAATGAATGTTTCTTCTTTCAATCCTTGGTTGTTGGACTTCCATACAGTTTGATTTTCTGGCAGTTCTGGTTAGTTTTTGTTTTTAAATTTGTTGTCCTTGTTTTGCTTATGTGAGGAGGCAGTGTGTCTGTCTACTTACGCATCTACCTTGGCCTGAAGTCCATTGTTGGGGTTATGTTTGTCTGCTCCTATTTGTATCTCTAGGTTACTACTTTTCCATCATCCAGTCTGGGATAGAGGAAAAGTAAAACAAGAGAATTTAGCATCATGTTTTATTTTCCTCTGGTCCCAAGACAGACAGTGGTCTCCCTTCTTTTCTCCACCTTTGAGTCTTATTATTTTTGTTTTATATACAATATCCAGGAGTTTTCATTGTAATTAGTGGGAGAAATAGGAAAATAATACGTCTCCATTTTCCTTGGAATGGAATTGCAAAAATAAATTTATTTTCATATTCAAATTTGTTACTTTTATTAAAAATTTTATTAATGAGGATAGTGAGACTATTTGATAGAAGTCTTGTCTGACTGTCAGCATCCAATTTATTTTAATAGTTTGTTTTAGCATTGTATTGAGAAAACTTTGCTTGATACACATAGCAGCTACCATAATATCCTTTCTTATTGCCCCGTATTCAGAGGCCGCATCTCACCCACTGCCTGTTTTGATCGGCAAAGTTGTGTTGGATCACAGTCACATCTATTTATTAGCATGTTGTCTGGGGCCACTTCTGCAGTACAATGACAGGGTTGAGTAGTTGTGAACTTTCTAATGCACAACACTGAAAATATTTGCCATATGCACCTTTAAAGAAAAAGTTTGCCAACCCTCATTTTAAATGTTTTACTTCACCGTCCCATGACACTAGTGTGTAATTACAATCCAGAAGTTGGAATAAGGAAGAGTGGAACAACTTTATTTCAAAGACGAATTACTAACTATATTTAATAATTCATTATTATAGTCAGTAAGTGAGTTCTTAGCCGTTGCAATATTCATTAATTGATGAAAATATTTTCAGACTGTTTTTTTTCTTAATCTGACACATTCAATAGTGTCAAAGAAATAGTAGATGTCTCAGTTGGAAAGCCAAAATGTCCCATAAGTCCATTTATTAAAACATTTGAGTCTAAAATTTTAAATTATTTTAATTTGTTATATTTTTAGTCTCAGTTGAAGTACTGCACTACCCAGTGGAGTTTTACTGAGCATCATGCAAATGAGCGCAACTATGCCAAAGGTGAGAAATATGCTAAAGATGACGTAAGGGAAAATGCCACGGGAATAACTGTAACACTTTGTTATCATAAGCCTATACAGTAAATTTGAAGAGTAGGTAGGAAATTGTGATGGCTAGAAAAGAATGAAGAATGAGGAGATTGAGAGGAAATGAGGCCAGACAGGTGGCCATGGGCCAGGACATGTAAGACCTCATTTACCAGAGGACAACCTTGGGTTGTCCTCTCAGTAAACTGAGCAGCCACTAGAAGTCTGAGGGCAAAGGAATTACATGATTGAACTGAAGGTTTGAAAGGAACACTTTAGCCGATATGTGGAGAATGGTTTGTAAAAAAGGAAAATAAGAGGAATACCAGTTTAGGTAGTTAGGAATACCAGTTATAGTTCAGGCAAGAGATAATAGTGATTTTTGGCTGGGGTGGTTCTGTAATAAGGATTTTACTGGCATTGGTCCCTGGTTCCTGGATGGTAGCCTCTAAACCCTTGGAATTTTCTGAGTGAGAGGAATGTCTTTGTTTACATGATGAGCTCTGATAATTTATGCTCATTCAGCCCCTGCATTGTATAAGCTAGCAAGATGACTCTGAATAATGGCTCTCTAGACCCAGAGACCAACTGTGTGATTAGAGTATTGGGTCTTTGACCCCTGGGAAGGAGAGGAATCTATAACTTGAGGTCAATTATGTGGACAATGATTCAATCAATAATGCCTATAATGATACCCCAATAAATACTCTGGACATTGATGGTTGGACACAGATGTGTGCAGAGACATTTAATGAAAGGGGAACAAAGCCTATTTGGATACCATTTAGGTGAGTTAGTAAAACTGCTGTTATATTTAGAGAGTCACATTTACTTTTGACATTATGATGTTTTTCCCTCAAAATCAAGACATTATATTTAAAAAGTTGATATGAAAATAAAGTAAACACAAAATATGTAGCACTTTTGTGGATATAGGAGCTTTCCACAATATGGTATGTTGATATTTGTACTTAATAAGTAGTGGGGTATTTACAATGCGATCCTGGCCACATTTCTGTATATTACACAGTCTTGGAGTTTTAAAGCGTATGTGTTTACTTTTATAAAAGACTCCATGAACACTATGCTTTCCAATAACTACACTGTCACTTAAAATTAGAGAATTGGAAGCACTCCTGATGTGACAATGCCACGACTTTAAACAGTTTCATGTGTACATGTCAAATCACAAAGAACTATATTTATGTGAAGTGATCGCTTAGACTGGATGTTCAAATAAGTGCATAAAGCTTCAAAGAATCTGTAGATCTTAATTTAGGCAGAAAAATTATAAACTTCAAAACTTCAACTGAAAATTTCTTGAAAGTGTAGGAATAGCATGGGGTAAACAAACATTAGTGGCAAAGAAATTATAGATTTTCAATATCATTTTAAAGTTACTAGTGTAAGGTTTAGAATCACCAGTTAAGAGCAGAGGATAAGTTGTGAGCTATATAAAAAAAGAAGTCAGCTTAATTAAATCTTTGAGCTATGTGTGTGTATATAGAATAAAATAGTTTCAGGCCCAGACAACTCCATTACAAGTGACAGAAAGGAATGTGTAAATATCAATTATAGTAACATCTTTTAGCAAAAATTCTAGAATGTGAAGATACCATGACTAGTTATATGAATAAATTTTGGGCAGAAATAGATGTTTCTAATAAGATAATTACATGTTGCTTTTGGATTTTTCCCAAGCTCCTTCAAAGATTTATATAAAACCAGCCAAAAGCTTGATGATTTGTCAGCAACTGTATACTCTAGGACATTTAGGAGTGGTATACAGAGCTTATCTAATATAAAGGGACAAAAGGAATGCATTCTTTTGCATTGTATATAATGCAAACGTTGAAATTAATTGAATAATTCAAATGCATGACTCACAGGACCAGTAATTTTTTAAATTACCATCACTTTGATTTTCAGGTCCTTAAAGGACATTGAATTACATCAACTGGAGTCATGCAAGAGGAATGCACTCATTCTGAATCTGTAAAGAGATAGTGAGCTAATTGGCCTAGCTGGCTAAGATCCCAATGCTATTTAAAAGGCATGGGTACTTTCTTCAATAAACTATTAAAGATGGTAGAAAAGTTATTTTGCATATACATATATATATTTAAAAATTAGAGAGCATAGCAGTTATTTAGGCTTATCTGTAGATATTGATTATTGCTACTTGAAACCAAGGCTAGTATTTAATCAGCAAATAACAAGGCACACTGCTATAGAGTAAAAATGTTATCAGAAATAATTTTGGCCTTTTAGGATATTTATAATAATGTGGAAAGCATAAGATATTTCACATGAAATTTAATGTATGCAAGACAGTACAATTGCCTGATAGATTTATAAAAAGATAAATATCTGACATGAAATAATAAGATAAAATTGTTTACAGTAAGTGTAAGTTCAGCTGGCTACTGAAGGATATGGCAAAGCTGAATATAATAAGAAGGATGGTTTGAACAAAGACAAAAGATCAAGCAAATGCTGTGCATGTTTGGAATTGGCAAGTAGGTATATTTCCCAGAATGTTTGAGTATGTGTGGTGATAGAACAGTAAAAATAAGATTGGGTTTGGTTGTGGAGGATATTAAATGCCAGATTAAGATCGAGAAGTATAGATCTTCAACACTGTAGAATTATTTTCATTGGGCTCCTGAGTCAGTACATTCATAAATCAAAACACAAACTTAGTTCTGGATCAATTAAAAAGTGATGAACTTGTTTATCTGACAATAGCTGTTGTTTGTTACACGCCTCTTTTCTTTGACCTGAGAAAAGATCTTGCAAAAGCAAATTGATGTAAACATTTTAAACAATTTGTTAAAAACAATGGCACAAACACCCCATCAGTCTAAAGACTGAACTCAAGGTTTAAAAAAGGATTTCTCACTGTTGAAGCACCTCCTGAGATGACTCCTCAGCACTGCCCCGCGGTACATGTGGACATTTGTGGTTTTCCTTTCCAGCATCCTTTCCTTTTCCTTCACTCCAGTTTCACTTTCTTCCATGTAGGTGACTTAGCAGAAGTGCCGATGAGAATACACGGACCTTCCCTCACTGTGAAGGACACATAATCCAGGATAAAACAGGCCCTGTCCTTGGAACTTAGCAGAGTGCCACAAACAATAAAACTCTGAGGCAAAATATCCCAATTCATAGCATCCTAACAAGACCATTCATTAGTTTCTGTTACCTAGCCTCCAGGAACAGGACTACTTTCCGTGGTCTGGAGCTCTGCCTCTTCAATTTTCTCTTCACGTATCTCCAAGAAATTCATTTTTTGCTCGAGTTGTCCACAGAGAGTTTCCATGGCTTGCAGCTAATGATACTCACTGGTACCAGGAAACTTCTAATAATGGTTTGGAGATTTTAGTATAGCCTGCTGTTGTCGGTGGGTTATCCTTTGACTCATTATTGTCTTAGGTAAAGTAGCAATGTAATTCATTATCTTAAACTGGGACACTTTTAATGATGTCAAAGTGGGCATCATTAAAAATTAAGCTGTAACAACAGATGAAAATAAGACCAGGACATAGGTCTTACCTTTACTTAGAGTATTTTTGCTTAATGTGTAAAAAACTTCAGATAACTAGCTCTGGTTTGTATTTTGACTTTTTCTTTTTTCTTTCTTTTTTTTTTTTTTTTTTTGAGGTGTAAAGGAGTGGGCTGGTCATTAAGCAATCATCTCTTTCTATGAAATTTTGAGCGTGCCACCCCTGAGATTCAGGGATGGTGGTTTGTTGTCTTGGAAATGTATGTAGCCTTATATACCATATTTTTCAGACTATAAGATGCACTTTACCTCCCCCCAAATTTGGGAGGAAAATGGGGGTGCATCTTATCGTCCGAATGTAGCTTACCTGGCTCACAGGGGGTGAGGGCGGGTGGAGTGGGTTTTTTTTCCTATTTTCCTCCTCTAAAACCTAGGTGCGTCTTATGGTCCGGTGCCTCTTATAGTCTGAAAAATACGGTAGTTCAAGTTTTATGGACTAAAAAAATGTTGCTGAGGCCATTACTGTAGTGAGGTAAGAGAGGTCTGGGCATTTCTTTATATTCTACTGAATGATCAGTTTCCTCTAGTGAACAGTCAAAAATAAAAGTAAATAACAGACAAAAACCACCCACAAAGACAAGAAGTCATGGGTTATGCTCTCCAAGAGTGTAACCTCTAAGAATCGTCTTACTGCTGAGATCCTTTTAAATATGATACATGACAACAGGTCAGTAGGACCCATTGTTTTCTTAAGGAATAGAAACTTTAATGAACTCCTCCTAACAGTGAAGTTAGTTAGCTCTGCCTACTGTGTGTGTGAATATATGTTTATAGAATCAGTACTCATCTATGTCTGTGTGTGGATGTACTGATCGTAATTTTCATTTACCCAGGGATCCAATTCACACAGATATTGTATATAATTGACACAATAATATGGGAGTGTACATATACCAAAAACCCAACAAGAACCTAAGTATAGCTTTTTAGTGTCAGGAAAAATTGTAAATGTAACTCAGGAATTCATTTTTTAGCTGTTTTCCACATTAGAGCTTGTAAGCTGACAGTTCTGCTGCCTGGATAGTCTGTTCCCCATTTTTATCTGGCTGACTCTTAATTATCTTTCAGGTTTAAGTTTAAATATGTTTCCTCAGCAAAGTCTTAGCTAGTTGCCCAAATCTAAATCACATACTCCCGATCTTCATTATATCCTTCAATTCCCTTTACTGCAGATATTTGTAATCATGTTTATTTATATTATTATTTATTTTAGATCTTTTTAGAAGACTAGAAGATTCTTAGGGCAAAGGTCTTATCTGTTTTGACTGATATTCACTCAAATGAATGAAACTCTAGCTTATTTCCCAAACTGCCTAATTTTCTTGGTCATCTCTTGATTCTATGCCAAGAGCACATAAACAAGATGGTGTAATACACAGTCTTCTATGTGATTAAATTTTCTCCAGAAAAAAATTAACGTAGCTCCTAAGTACTATCATCAGTGTGGTACCTGTACTTCATATAAGCAATACATAATTCCCCTTCAATCAGAATAGTAAACATGATGTGAGAAAATTACAAGAATTCAAACCTATACCTTATCATCTGATAAGTAAAGGCAGGGCAGACTTTAGTGTTATTGGGACAATTAAAAATATGTGTAATATAATGTGACCTGAAAATGTTATCAATGATGCTATCAAATAATGTATGAACTCTGAATTCCCCAAAAAACTATTGGGGAAAAAAGTGTTATTTGAAAACTAAAAGGTTCACATAGACTGATTTTCTCTTTAATGAGTCTTAATGAAAAGTTACTTGGGTGGTTGTTTGCAAACAATCACCCTTTACAAATATTCGCTGCCATCGTGGGAGATCCAAGTAAATCTAGTGAGACTATCTCACCTTTGCTTACTTCATATTATGGTAAAAAAAAAATTACAAAAACCCACCACTTCCTTAAATACTAATAATGAGACTTCAGAAAAAAATTTTTAAAAATTCTCTTTGCAATTGCAACTGAAAGAACAATATACAATATATAGGAATAAACTTAACCAAAGATGAGAAGGATCTATATCCTAAAAACTACAAAGCATTATTAAGAGATTGAAAAAGAAACAATGAAATGGAAAGATACTCCGTATTTGTGGATTGCAAGAATCAACAGAGTTAAAATGACCATAGTACCCAAAGCAATATACAGATTTAATGCAATCCCCATCAAAATCCCAATGTCATTTTTTAAAGAAATAGAACAAAAAAATCATCAGATTTCTATGGACCATAAAAGATCCTGAATAGCCAAAGTAATTCTCAGAATAAAAGAATGAAGTCGAAGATATCACACTACCTGACTTCAAATTATACCCTAGAGCTATGGTAACCAAAACAGCATAGTATTTGTAGAAAACCAGACACACACACCAATGGAGCGGAAGTGTGAACCCAGAAATAAAACCACATGTATATGAGCAAATCATTATTGACAAAAGAGCCAGAAGCAAACAATGGGGAAAAGAAAGCCTCTCCCATAAACAGTGCTGGGACAATTGGAAAGCCACAGGCAAATGAATGAAAGTAGATTAGTTTGTCCCCATTTACAAAAATTAATTTAAAATGGGTCAAAGACCTAAATATAAAATTTGAGACAATAAATTACATAGAAAAAAACATAGGTACTAAACTAATGGACCTTGGTTTTAGACAACATTTTATGAATTTCATCTGAAAGGCAAGGGAAATAAAGACAAAAATAAACAAATGAGACTATATCAAACTGAAAAGCTTCTGCCCAGCAAAAGGAACCAACAACAAAATGAAAAGCAACCAACTGAATGGGAGACGATATTTGCAAAAACAGGTTTGACAAGGGTTAATATCCAAAATATATAAGTAACTCATACCAAACAAACACCACTTAACACCAAACAAACAAACAATCCAATTAAAAACTGGGCAGATGTCTCCCTGGCTGGTGTGACTCAGTCAACTGAGCACCCACCTGTGAACCGAAAGGTCGCCAGTTCAATTCCCAGTCAGGGCACATGCCCCTGTTGTAGGCCAGGTCCCTTTATGTCTCTCTAAAAATAAATAAATAAAATTAAAATAAATAAAAATTAGCAGAGGAAATAAACAGACACCTCTCCCAAGAAGACATACAAATGGTCAACAGATATATGAAATGATGTTCAGCTTCACTAGACTAGTTATTAGGGAAATGCAAATTAAAACTACAATGAGATACCACCTCACACCTGTTAAGTGGCTATTATCATAAGATAGGTAAATAAAAGCAAGTTTGTGGGAAAAAATGAACCCCTCCTTCACTGCTAGTGAAAATGTAAACTGGTATAGCCACTATTGAAACCAGTATGGCACTTCCTCCCATAATTAAGAATAGAGTTACTAAATGACCCAGCAATCCCTCTTCTAGTTATCTACTTGAAAAACTCAAAAACATTTATTTGCAATGATATATGCACCATGTTCATTGCAGTATTGCTCACGGTGGCCAGGACATGGATACAGCCAAAGTGTCCTTCGATAGAGGATTGGACAAAGATGTGATATATATATATACACACACACTATGGACTACTACTCAGCCATAGAAAATATGGAATACTGCCATTTGTGACAACAAAGATGGGCCTTGAGAATATTATGCTAAGTGAAATATGTCAGTCAGAAAAAGCTAAGAACCATATGGTTTTACTCATATGTGGAATATAAAGCTTAAACTCATAGAGACAAACAGCAGTATGGTGGTTACCAGAGGGAAAGGGGCTGTGGGGTAGTAGTAAAGGGAAAAGGGGGCCAAATATATGGTGATGGAAGACAACTTGACCTTGGGTGGAGGGCACGTGATGCCATGTACACATCATGTATCATGTAAATGTACACTTGAATCCTATGTGACCCTATTGACCAGTGTCACTCCAACAAATGTAATTAAAAATACCCAGTATCATATTAACATAAATGATTGAACTTCAGAACAAAAAAACAAAAAGCAAGTTTCTAATTCTTTAGCTATTTTGTAGAAAACTAAAATATATTTCAAGTTTGCAATTAAGTTTAGTAAAATGCATGACCTAGCTTTCTTTTGACAAGTTTATAATCTTTTACCACTTTATTATGATTTTAAAATTGATTTAAAAATAAGGAACATTCATATGAATGTAGATTACTTCTTTACAGCATATTTTGTAGTTGTAAAACACTCAACAAAATATTTAAGTAGAAAAGAGTAAGTGGATGGGACAATCCATGACTTGAGTCCTTAATCTATTAATATCATAAAGACAATAAAACAAATCCATTTATTTCTATGACTGTAAGCATAGTATCTTAGTATAAGCTAAAAACTGCTACATACAAACTTAGGAACATTGAACATTGCCATAAAACGAATGGTAAAGAAAGCAGAGGCTGCTTTGAAATAACTAAATGGGATAGTGCAGTATTGGCATTACGCCACTAGAGGGTGAAATGAAAAGCGCCGGCACAGTTTCATAGGAAAATAGTTTCTCAGAACAACACTTCATTTACTTAATATATGACAATTTATTATAATTAAAAGTACTATTTATATTCATAGAATTTTGTTATAAGAAAACAGTCATACTTATACTTTGTGATCATTTATAAACACAGATGATTTGATGATTAGATTTGAGCCAACTGACCAGAAATAAGCTTTCCTAGGTCTTTACTGCGACAAACATTTTGCTACCTATTTTAAAGAGATTCATTTAAAAACACACCAAAAGCTAAAACGACATTATGTTTAAGTTATTATAATTTTTATCACTTAAGTAAGTCCAGTAGATTTAATTCAACCTAATAAACCAATACTTCCTTTAAACGTATGAATCTGTTACTGAAGCATAACCACACACTTGAGATAGAAGAGAAACCTGGAAATATGCTTACAAAAAATCTTTGGATTGATTAGAGTCCACAATAAATCAAAATTCACCTTTCATGTATTAAAAAGTCTATCTTCTTTCAAGTATCTCCATTTTAGACATAACTTAGATTTATTTAAATCAACTTAAGTATTTGCAGCCAGATACCATTTAGTTTCTTTTTTTAATTTTGACCTGAAACTGCTGTTGGAAAATATATAATCTGAGTCTATGGTTGCTTTTCAAATTTTACAAGTATTATTTCCTGCACTCCGTGCTACTGTGCCTGATGACCAACACGCTGGTGATAATGGCTGACGTTACTGAACCAGGCACTCTTCGGAGGAGCCCGTAACAGCCTCATGAAATGTGCCCCGAACTATTTTGACTGTGTGATATGAATGAACTAATCCAGTCCTCAAAACAAACCTATACGGTAGGTACAATTATTATTTCAAGTCTATAGACAAAGAAACTAGGAAACACAGAGTATTAGTAACTTGCTCAAAAACTCATGCCAGTAGATGCAAGGGCCAGGATTTTAACTCAGCAGTTGAACAGCTTACACATTGACAGCTTTTAAGTTTAAATTACATACATTATTTACATTTTTTACACTTGACCCTCAACAATGCAGGAGTCAGGGAACCGACACCCAGCACAGTAAAAAATCCACATGTAACTTTTTACTCCCCCAAAACTTTGTTGTTCCTTGGTATCTGGGGGGGGTTTGTTCCAGGACCCCCTTCCATCTACAGATACCAAAACCCACACATACTCAAGTCCTCTACATAGTCTGTGTAGGTTAATGCATACAGTTAGCCCTTGCATCTGCAATCTCCCATGTGGATTGAAAACAGTACACATGTTTATTTTTAAAATTTTGTGTATAAGTGGACTTCAGCAGTTCAAAATTGTGTTGTCCAAAGTTCAATAGTAATTTAAGTTCTACTACCTGGAGGCAACAGATAATTAAAAGTCATCAAGGCTTTTCACTTTTGGCTAGGAGGTGGCCTAGGTACAACTTTCTTTGTTAGTTCAGAATCCAGGTTCATTTGACACCAGCTGGGTCCACCTCATTCAAGCTGAACCCCAAAAAGGTCAAAGTTGTATACCTGAGATGTACCATTGGGGAAGTTGGTGCCATGTCTGCCCTGGCCGTCAAGATCGGCTCTCGAGGTCTGTCTCCTGAAAGGGTTGGTGATGACATCGCCAAAGCAATGGGTGATGGGAAGGGTCTGAGGGTTATAGTGAAACTGACCATTAAGAACAGACAGGCCCAGAGTGAGGCAGTGCCTCCTGCCTCTGCCCTGATCATCAAAGCACTCAGAGAACCACCAAGGGACAGAAAGAATTAAAAAAACAAAACAAAACAAAAAAAAAACAGAAACTCATTCAGCATAGTAGAAATATTATCTCTTTTTTTAAAATCCTCATTGAAGGACATTTTTTCCTCACTGCTTTTAGAGAGAGAGGAAGTGGGAGAGAGAGAAAGGGAAACATTGATGTGAGAGAGAAATGTCAATTGGTTGCTTTCTCATAGGTGCCCTAGCTAAGGATCCAATCCACTACCTGGGTATGTGCCCTGACTGGGAATCGAACCCATGATCCTTCGGTCTATGGGATGATACTCCAACCAACTGAACTACACCAGCCAGGGTGGAAATACCACTTTTGGTGAGCCTGTCAACGATGACCTACAGATGCGGTCCACAAAGAACTCTCTGAAACCACTGAAGACATCCTGGGCTACAATGTTGATGGTCACCACCCTCACACCATCATAGGGGACTTCAGCGGTAGTGCAGTGCGATGCCTGGCTAGCTAAGAACTGCAAAGGAAAATATTTCAATTAAAGGTCATTGACAACTGAAAAAAAAAGCCATCAAGTTCTCATCCATGGCCATGCAATTGTGAAGTTTACACCCTTTGGGGGTTGTTATTCATTTCTATATCTTAAATTCATATGATTTAAACATTTCTCAATAATACATCTAAAAATCATGTTTCCTAAATTAGCAAAACATACTTTCAATTTCATGGCATGTCTAAGTGGTGCATAAACCATTGCTCCCGGTCTCAAGAGAACTAATATTTTTCTCAGTTTTCACATTTGTTTTTGCTTTTCTATAAAGGCTATATTAGTGTATACTTAAATTATTAATTATTATCAATATTGACTTAACATTTAATATTTAATAAACATTACTATATTTTGATTCTTTGCCTGTCTTTTTCCTTTTTATGCAATAATAGTAATGTTGATCATGCTGAAAGTATTATGTGATAACATGATACTAAGGCGGTTTGCTAGTGTAAAAAGTACCTAATGGATTTAGTGTCAAAGATGTGGATTCTATTTAAGTGACTAGGGACTCACTCAAGTGATATCAAATACTTGACAGCTTTCTTAACTTCAGGGTTGTTGTTTTTTTTTGTACTTGAGAACTGAAGATGATTCCAATTGCAGTAGACCATCACAAAATTTCCTGAAAATAAAAAAATAATATATTACATGACATTTAGTGAATTAAAAAACATGCAGCAGTGTGTTCATTATCATTGCTATGGTTAGTGTTACCTCAACATCCGAGATCAAAAAATACATATCAGGAGATGAAACAGAGTATATGACAGCTTATAATAAGTGCATAGAATAATTGAGTAATTTATAAGTTACTATTAAAGAAGGTAAGTTTTCATTAAATGCCTGAATGTATTTTTGCTACAAAAAATAGCTTATAGTTTAGTTCTATGAACTATTATAGCCCATGAAAGAAGGCAAAAGGGGATAAGGTTTGAAAAGGTAGTTAGATTCAGATTATGGGGGGTTTTGAAAGTCTGAGACATTTGCCCTTGTTTTCAGAGGAAACTAGCTCACTGAATGTTTTCCAACACAATAATGATACAAGAATTGTAATTTAGGGAAATTAATTTTATAGCAGTGTTTAAGGAGGACTAAGAATTGAAAAGAATGCTAATTATAACACGGTAGGAAACAGATATAGAATGCCTGTATGTATGTGCAAAGTATGGACCATAACTTTAATAATTTGCTTCAAAATCAGAAACAGTTCATAATGGCAGGTAAATTAAATAAAGCAGATAAATTTAAATATTGTCTATATTCTGGTTTATTGCAAATAACTTAAGCCAAGTTTAAAAGCAGGTTGTTTAGAGAAGCTAAACGATACATAGAAAGATCCTACTAAATTACAAACACATTTGCTAATATAACTTTCTACCTCCCATTTTAGTGAATTCTTTTGATAGTTTAAGTTTGAGCCCTGACCAGGGTGGCTAAGTTGGGCATCGTCCTGCAAAGCAAAAGGTCACTGGTTCGATTCCCGGTCAGGGCACATGCCTGGGTTGCTGGCCCAGTCTCTGGCTGGGGCACATGTGAGAGGCAACGGATAGATGTTTCTCTCATACATAAGTGCTGCTCTACCTTTATTTCTTCCTTCCTCCCCCTCTCTGTAAGAATAAATAAATCAAATACTTTTAAAAGTTTGAAAAAGCACTTACATCAATTTTTATAAGTGAATAACAATGTTTTAAGTGCTATATATTTATCCATTTATCAATATTTTAGAAATTTGATTTGCTATAATTTAACAATATAAATTAACCTTTATTGACTTCAGTATAAGAATGGCCCACAATATCAAGAGAGATAAACATATAAATTTAAATACACGTACATACATACTCTTTTAGTGGGAATGATGTGGATGGACAATTTTGTTTATAATGGTATGACGGGACTATAATGGCATAAAAACAAACACGAGTGAATCACAGCAGCTGAGAAGAGAGTAAGGGCATAAATATGGAAGCAATGGGCCGAGATATCCCCAGAGAGCCTGAGGTGAGCGACATTAAGGTGTTTTTACTTATTTTTGGTAGTGAAGAAATGAAACGCTGGCAGACTATCTTGGAGGGAGGAACCAGAATACAATCAGGAGAGCAGGGTCCCTTCTCCCTGGAATCTGAACATAAATGAGCAAACAGAACAGGAACGGACTTACAGATGCCGAGAACAAACTGGTTGGTGGTGGGGTGGTGGGGGGACGTGTGAAATAAGTGACGGGAAATTAAAGGGAGCAAACTTCCATGATAAAATAAGTCACGTGGAAGTAACAAACAGCATGGGGAAAATAGCCAATAATACTGTGCTAACTCGGTACGATAATAGAAGGTAACTAGACTGTAAAGGGTGATCACGTTGTAATTTATATAAATACCAAATCACTATGTTGTACATCTGAAACCAATATAATATTTTAAGAAAATTATACATGAGCGAATGACTGAATGAATGCAGGAGATATTACAAGACCGACAAAACAGAATGAGAAGCTTTTGAAGTACATACACACAATGAGGGCAAGAAAGAATACCACTTTTTGTTATAGCTCTTAAAATGTAAGGGAAACGTATGCTATGGTTACCCTACCCTACAGAGACTCACTTTAATTGGCTTCCTGAGAAATTCATTTTGGTTTGTTTGTCTCTTCATGAGTAATTGAGCTGCATCTAAATTTAGCTGTGCTGTGAAATTGAATCCCACTTATTAAATGATAAGTGGCATCTATTGGCAAATTTAGGAATAAGCATGTTAATATACTCAATCTCTCTTAGGGGCAACATGACAATTTTTTCTGCATATTTTTTGAAAAATCAGCTGTTTATACAAATAAGGATGAATTCAAGTTATGTTACTTTAAGTAAGCAAATTTTTCTATTTACCAATGAAATTTTAGCAATACAAATGAGAATATATTTAAACGTCTGTGAACCTCAGAAACACGACAAATGGTCTTAACTAGCAACAGGATATAATGCTAATGCTAATTTAAAGGAAAAAATAAATGTCCCTGTCATAGCAGCTGTTAACTTCTGTGCTCAGACTTCATGCTGTTGCTTCTTATTTAAACATAGAAGTGACTGATGTCAGTAAAAATAGTTCTCACTGTTTAGCTGGCAGTGGATAAACTTTCTAGTTACCAGCCAAATACCAAGAACTTGCTAGATAATATTTCTGTTGTTGATTAGACAGGGTAGCTCTAGAGCTCTACAGTTAGAGTAAGATCAGCAGCTCATTGGGGTTGATTTGAAACGAAATTCTCAAGGTTGGTTAGAGGGACTAATCAATCATTCTTAAAAATCAAGCTGGCTCTACAAACAGCACCATAAGCACGATTACTCATGAAGGAAAAAATGAAATTGAAGTTTATTTGTACACTTTTCAGTGGGTTACAAAGAGGAATTATAATGAACTTTAAAAGATTCAATAAAAGATTGTTATTGCACTTAAACATAAATATAAATTTTAAATGTGTGCCTTCTCTGCAGAAACAATTAAAGATAAAAAACTAGACCCAATCAAAACTGATTTATGGTCTTTTAAAACAGCTTGTGTCTTTAGTTGTCAAAGGATTTTTATGCTATGTCTATGTATGCCTAACAACATAATGTAAAGGAAAAAAATTGTGTGTTTGAATATCAAACACCTCAGCTTTTATCCTAAATAATTACAAGTTTGATTTATTGTCTCTTGACCAGCCCAGGGAACTAATTTAAGGAATAAATTGATATTGAAATGGTGGTAACAGTACCCAACGCCCCTTATTTGTCGATGACTTGCTCATAACAGCTTAGCCAATAGGATTTTTTTTTAATTAGCAGAATTATGAAATTCCAGTTTTGGATTTTCTTTTTCAAGTAGAATTTGCTGGCAAGAGCAGGCCATAGGAGACTGGAGAACCTTAGCTATAAACTTCACCCTTTTTCTCTCAGTTGCCTGTCATAGTTTTCTCCTTTTCAGTATATATTAGTTTTCAAAAAATTCCTCCTTCTTGGCATCAAGAGATTAACAGGGAACAGAACAGAGGAGAACACATATATAAACCACTGTGGAAGAAAAAATTATCTGGCAACCAGAAGTCTAAATTTAATCCCAGTATTATAATTAACAAAAGCAAGTTTCTTAACATATCTGAATTTTTGTTTCTTCATATGCAAAATTAGGAGTTAAAAATTATACTCTCTGAGGTTCTTTTCACTGTATGATGTATTATTCTGAATGTATGAGAAAGGATAAAAAAATCATATATTATTGAAGCAATATTTGTTACCATAGAATGGCAGCACTTTTTTCTTTACAGAAACCAATGAGTCAATTACAAAATATCATAATTTTACTTATATATCTAGTTCAGGAAAAAAAGTAGAATATAAACTGTAAGATTTGGGAAGATCTTTGGAGAGATTTAGAAATGCTATTATAAGATACACTATGTTCAAGATGCCTCATTTATCAAATGTTTACAAGTAACAGCTATTTTTCTAATGGAAATAGCAGTCAAATCATTTCATGGTTTGAAAGTACAGTTTGTATAAGTTGTCATAGTGCAAAAACTTTATGGAATGGAAGACTTTCTGTGAGCCAAATATTACAATCTGAAAAGAAAGAAATAATTGCTTTCATTATCTGTAGGGTTGATTACTGAGATTCATCACACACTGTGAATGAAGGACTGGGAACTTTTTCATACTTGCATGCTAACATGTTGGCCAGCCACAGTTCATGGTTGCTCACAAAAGACTTGAGACTCCTGGGTCAAAGACAAAGGACTTTATTTCTTATTGTGTTAGCTGATGCCACGGTGCCAGAATTTAAGTCAACATTCTAGTTCCACAGAGGATTTGAAGAGGGACAGATGTTACCTATGCATATAGTGGGCTACGTTATTGGAGAGGAATCCTGAGCTTAGGGAAAAAATCCTTTATAATGGACAGTAAGTCTGACTCACCTTTTTCCCAGAAGAAGATACGATATTTATTTAAACACAACAGTAAACAAACATGCTTTTTACTCCAGAGGGAGACACTGTTTTCATCATCAGATTGTTTCCTATACAAACATCTTTGGGAAGATAGACTAGAACAAAGGCCATCAGTTCCTGGACTAGCAAGTTGCCCAGAAATCCAAGAGACCTGTGGAGAATTACTCCCAACACTATGTTAAAGCATGCGGTTTAAAAATGGCTAATAATTAAGAGTTCATTACAATAAAACATTTATCATGTTATAATAAAACTGTTTACATTTTACAATAGATATCAATCACGGTTGGAGTTTGGAACAAGAATAAAATGGAAAATAAGACCAACCAGAATATTTTAACTCGACAGCTCTTTACAGGCAGTTGACTGTGTTAAAGGCTATTATCAAGTCATTGACAACCCCATTTTGCTGAAGTCATTGGCGTACAAAATCCTTCTCACTCCGCCACTCTGCGGCACTGACAAAGTTGACTACCTCTAAATCCCGAAGGACTACCTTCTATGATTTTTGAGATGCTACAATATCTTGATATTTTTTACCTTATTGATAATTCCTCTTTAGGCTATTTTGCTACACTTTACTCATATGACAAAACTGTACACTTTTGTGTGCCTTTGGATAAAGGTTCTAGCCCTCTTGTACATCGAAATTTTTTCCAGGTGATCTCAGTCAGTCCCACAAATTAAAGTCTAATCTATATCAGAATTACCTAAATCATATGTCCCGCTAAGGAACCTATCCAGATCTCTAGGCTCATATATCCAAATCTCTATTCGTATTTCTGCTAGGATGTAATTGGCATGAAAAACTCAACAGGTCCAAAAAGGCACTCTCAATTCCCCATAGCCCAACAAGATCAGTTTCTCCTTAAGAATTCCCCACAAATGTCAACTCATTTGCTCATGCCTCAAACTCAGAAGTTATGTTTATTTTCTCTCTTTCCCATATCATTGACAAACATACCATCATCAGTCATGTCAGCATTATGCCAACATAAATCTGGCATCTGTTCCTTCTTACCATCTTTAATACATTACTATTGTCCCAGCTATTATGATTTTTTGCTTGTTCTACAACATTAGCTTCTTACATGATTTGCTCTTGCCTTAATGGCATCCAGAATGAACATTTCTAAGTGGCTTGATAATTTCCTAGGCTTAAGAATCTTGCAATGACTTTGCAACAGAAATAAAACAACTCCTTATAGTGTGGTCTAAAGGCCCTGTGGCTTTAGTTAGTGCTTACTTCTTGGTCCTCTTCTCATATCACGTTCTAAGATATTCTCTGAACTTGAGTCACACTCTTTCTTATGTTCCGCAAGCACATCAAACTTTTTCCCATCTTGGATCCATTTCACTTTGCCTGGAACACTCTTCCCCCTGATTTCCACATGGCCGTGTCTTTCTCATCAGTCACATCTTCAATTTTATCTCAGGTGATGGGGAGTGGGGGGGGGTGGGGGGAGTGGAGACAACTGTACTTGAATAATAACAACAACAAAAAACCCTACAAAAAATAAAATATATTAAAAAAAACTTATCTGAGAGAGGGTTCTCAAAGTTCCCACTCCTACCAAACCAGTCCCTCAGTGCAGCAGACACTTTTGTGAGTTGTTATACAGCCGTTCTTCTTTGGTAACAAAATACTGATTGTATTCATATCCCCCAGAACAGAGTCTTTAAGGGATACTGGACCTTTCCCAGACCCATGGCATGACTTGGTTATTTTAAAGCAATCAGGATTATCTCAGATTACTGCCAGTTAATCATTTTAGCCATAAGCCTATCACACAATTTAGAGGAAGCTTTGGGTGGGAGGCAAGTCATTGCAATTCTAAAAAAATTTGTCTCTAAAAAAAAAAAATGCTCCATTTTACTACGCTACAGTATTTGACACTTGAGAGTCTCTGCTACTTTGGAGTCCTTAGTTTATCCAGGCAAAAAGGAGTGGCCAAACACATGTGGAAAATGACAAAGAAAGGATTTCTGTAAATGATGAGGTGACTGAGCCCTTGAATTAGTCATCCTGGAGCTTTTCTAGCACCTGACATCATTTTATATGAGATGATCAATGTGCTTACTGAGCAAAATTTTAGTTTATGTATTTTTTTCTGTAACTTGAGATAAGAAGCTTCCTCACTGCTCTAATAGATATCCTACTGTCCATTTTTTTTTCTTCCTAGAACCTTCCTCAGTGAGGCCAGCACCTCAACTGTCTTGTTCATCCCTATTTACATAGCACCCAGGATAGTGCCTTGACTACACTAGTTACTCAGTAAACATTAAGTTAAAGAATAAGTAAGTGAAATAAAATCAGTGTCCAATAGAGCTTATAATATAGTAAAAGGAATAAAATTATTTCACACACACTCACACATATAGTAGGTATAATAATCCTTTGACATATGTTAATATGTTTTATCTTTCTATGCTATGTAATATTCTCCCAATCAATAATTTGTGTGTTGGGGAAGGAAGGGGGGTGGAAATAAGGGATGGTAGGAAAGAGAAATAAGGGATGAAATAACTGTTCATCTTTAAACAATGAAAGTAAAACTTTGGGTGGTATCTTGTGAGACAACTGTCTAAACGCCAGGTGATTTTGAAAAAGGATTTTCTAAGTTTTTTAAATTTCCATCAGCATACTAAGATTTCAGCCCTCCCAGCTGCAGTGTTTAGATCTGCGGTAAAGTAGAGAAACATAAAAACAGTGACTCTTACCACCTATGGAAGAAGATGGCTTAGAGAGGTTTCTAAGGGGACAGTGTATAAATCTGAGTATACACTACCTTCTTGCCACAAATGTTTATCTCTAGTCCAAACCTTACCTTTGAACCCTAACAAGCATACCCAGTTGCCTGCTCAACATTTTTACTTGGCAGGACAAATTGGGATCTTAAAATTAGCATATGGCCCTCCCAGATTAGCATATCTAAAACAGAAATCTTGTTATATTTCTTACTGCAAACCAGCTCCTCCCTATCTTTTTTATCTCAGTAATTGTTCACCTTATCTAATTATTCAACTTAAAATTTTCAACATTAATCTTGACTCCTCTCTTAGCCATCAGCAAATCTGACCATCTGTAAATTCAAAATACAATCAAAATCTGGTTGCTTTCCACCCATTTCCACTACTGCCCCTTTAAGCCATTATCATCTTTTGCCTGAGCAATTTTAATGGTCTTTTAACTGGTGTCCCTGATTATAGTTTTGCCAATTTTAAACCTATTGTGCACACACACCTGTCTGTATGATACTTACAAGATGTGTGTCATATTCTGTCTCTCTACTGCTTACACCCTACAAGAATTTACAATGCATTCACAATACTATCATCTCTCACTGTAGTCTAGGAGGCTCCACTTCATCATCTCTGGGTAGCTCACTGATGCCCTCACCAAATGCTGCTCACTATTCTCCAGTCTCACTGGCTTCGTGATTATTCCTCTTCCAAAGCAGTGAGCATCTGCATTAGGGCCTAAGAACCTACAGCATGGAATCCTTTTCTCTTTGATAACCCTATGGCTTGTTCCTTCACTTCATTATGTCTATGTTCATCGGCAAGCTCCTTTACGACCACTACCAAAGGAGGGCAAACATCTCCCTTTCCTATCCTAATGCCAAACCTTTTCTTTACAATTACTTTCCCTGCCAACCAGGTCCCACTACAGAAAATACAACGACATTTAGACAATAAAAGATTATTTAAAACATGCAAATAGGTCATCATAGAGACCAAAATGAAAGAGAAGTCATTTTCAATGGATGAAGTCAGAAAAATCTTTATGAAGTAGTTGGCATATAAGATAGATCTTGATCAATAAATGTGGTTTATTAGGACCCAGTCAGAACTTGAAAACCAATCAGATATAAACAATTGCAAATATAATGAGAAGATACCAAATGTGTCCAATTTCTAGGTTATTGGATTCTGTTATCAAAAGACAGGTTTAGATTGGAACTGGAAGATGAGAAAAGGCAAAGTGACAAAAAGTCCTAGAAGTACCAATGCAAGATTATGGGGATCAAGTAACAAGACTTTTCTGTGTTTTGCAAGGCTCTGGTGCCTAGAATATGATTACCTGGTATATGAGAAAATGTAATAACCCAGTTCATGGATTTATGCAGGAAACAATGCATAGATTTGAGGCTGATTTGAAGTTGACATCCTCAGTTTTTGTACTTTTCCAACATTAGCCCTGCCAGGAAACAGAGAGGTTTCCAGGACCTAAGGTAGCCTGAACCTAGAGAGCAAGGCTAAGTATCTTGGTCTACTCGAGCTGGCTATAGACTGAACTGTGTCCTTCCACAATTCATATGTTGAAGTTCTATCCACCTATGTGACTATACAGGAAATAGAGTCTTTAAGGAGGTAACTAAGGTTAAATGAGTTCATAAGCATGAAGCCCTAATCCAATAGGACTGGTGTTCTGTATGAAGAGACACTGAATTTCTCTCTCCATGTGAGGGCATAGCAAGAAATTTCCTTTCTGCAAGCCAAGAGGAGAGATGTTATCAGAACCACACCCTGATCTAGATAGACTTCAGCGTCCAGAACTGTAAGAAAATTAATTTCTGTTGTTTGAGCCACCCAGTCTATAATATTAGGATGGCCAAAAAGTTCATTTGGGTTTTTTTCCCTTAAGATGGCTTAAGAAGCACTTAGTTGTCTTTAACTTCATTCAAAATAGTTTTGTTAGATTGTATTGTGACAGCTGTCATATCAGCGTGCATTTAAAAACAACTTATCAAAATTGGTGAATTTTTGTGTAGCCATTTTAATATAGAAGATGAAAGAAAATATGCAACATTTTCGGCGTACTATGCTTTGTTATTTCAAGATGTAAAAATGCAACTGAAACACACACAAAAAAGTTTTGTACAGTTTCTGGAGAAGGTGCTGTGACTGATCGAATGTGTCAAAAGCGGTTTGTGAAGTTTTGTGCTGGAGATTTCTCACTGGATGATGGATGCTCCATGGTCAGATAGACCAGTCAAAATTGATAGTGAGACATTAATTGAGAACAATTAATGTTATACCACGTGGGAGAGAGCTGACATACTCAAAATATCCAAATCAATAAAGTAATTGGTGAAAATTAAAAATGTGTCTTTTATTTTACAGAAAAAAAAAGGTGGACTTTTGGCCAACCTGATATTTTGTTACGGCAGCCCAATAACAAAACATAAAAACAATCAGAAGTCTGATTTCATGATTATCCACATGCCAAAATAACCAGACAAGAGTCAATTCCAGAATCATCTTGTAAAAAATTCCCCAGAAATAAGACAGTTCTGAGAGATAGCGACACAGCATTTCTGTCTGTGGCCTTTCTGCCTTCTGGTCCTGCCTCTCCAATGCAGAGGGGTGGCTCTACTGGGCCAACCTGGTCACGCCATTGGTTTGCTCTTCAATAGCAGCTTATCATCTATGGCATCAAGTTCATACTAACCCTGACAAACAAGGCCCTTCATAATTTGTGGTGTTCTTTTGATTCAGTTTTTGCCGCTACCACCAACATTCTAATTTTCATCCCTAAAAGAACTATCTCAAATTTTCTATGTTGCCATGGTGTCTGCACAACTGTAAGCTTTACATTCTGCCTGGGAAATGTTCTCTCCTTCCAAAGCCTCCTTGTCCATTTTTAAAACAACTACTCATTCTTCAGGTTCTGGCTAAAATTTTGCCTTCTTTCTTAATCCCAGAGTCATTTCACGTACCTACACCCATTGCACCTTGAATATTCTTCCTTCATATATAAACAACAGCCATATCTATTGCATATGCAGGGTCAGTCCAGAAAAAGTCCAGCCATTGTTAATATATCAACAGTTTGCATGACATCGATGTAATTTGGTAGCCAAGGAGAATGGGCTGGCATGTGCATGTGTGAACAATGATGACTTTACTGTACTAGTCAGTGGGGGCAGTAGATGATGCTGAGTGAGCATGTGTACTGTGTGGCTGTCAGATTCAAAACGGCTGAGCAAGTAAAGCAATGAACTGCATCAAATGTTACATTAAACTCGAACATTCCTCCACAGAAACTATTTGGATGATTCAGAAGGCCACAGTTATGGGCAACTGGTGATGGACAGCTTCATTATGACAATGCACCCACTCTTAAATCATGTCTCCTGCAGAGTTTTTTGGCAAAACATCAAATCACCCTGGTGACTCAGCCCCCCTAAAACCCAGATTTGGAAACCTGTGTGACTTCTGGCTTTTCCTAAAACTAAAATCACCTTTGAAAGGGAAGAGATTTCAGAGCATCAATGAGATTCAGGAAAATATGATGGGGCAGCTGATGGAAATTGGAACTGTGTGAGGTCCCAAGGTGCCTACATTGAAGGGGACTGAAGCATCATTGTCCTTTGTACATGTTTCTTGTATTTTGTATCCTCTTCAATAAATGTCTCTATTTTTCTTATTACATGTCTGGATACCTTCTGCACAGACCTCAGATATGCTTTTCTATACTGGACCGATTTGAGCCTCAACATGTCACATGCTATTTACTTGGCCTTAGACAACTCTCT
Source organism: Desmodus rotundus (assembly GCF_022682495.2). Lineage (NCBI taxonomy): Eukaryota > Metazoa > Chordata > Mammalia > Chiroptera > Phyllostomidae > Desmodus > Desmodus rotundus. Next base: position 39,470,441 of record NC_071392.1, read on the forward strand.
ATCTCTCTGTCTCTCTCTTTTCTTGTGCTTCTCTCTTTTGTTAGTGTAATTCCTGTTCATCCTTGGCCTAAAATTCTTCTGGAAAACTTTGTCAATCTCTCAAAATTAACTGGTCTCTGTAAATACCCTCATCATTTTCATTGCACCTCGATTGCATTGCACTTATTTATTTGCTATTTCCCTTACTCTGGAATAATAAATGAATATCATCCATCTGCTAGAACTGTCCCATCCAAAGCAGCAGCCCCTAACCACATGTGACTAATGAGCACTGGAAGTGCGGCTAGTGCAAATTGAGTTGTGCTGTAAAGGTAAAATATGCACTTGGAAATAGAACCAAAAAGAGAATACAAAGGATCACAATAAAAATGTTTATATTGACGACATTTTGAAATGCTAACATCTGACTATATTGAGATAAATGAAGTATGTTATTACATTTATTTTATGTTTTTGTTTTGGCTGCTAGAAAATGTAAATTTTTCATAGATGGCACACATATATTTCTATTAAATAGCACTATACTATATCATGGTCTTCAGAAGCAGAGAAAACATATGTTATTGATTTTCTACATATCCCAGTATGGCCCCAAACTATGTTTTGAGTGAATAAATTGATAAATGGTAAATAGTGAGTGAAAATAGCTGCATTATTTAATTAGCAACAAGTAAAGACACTTGCACAGATTCTTTGTTACTAATTCATCAAAGTGATCTTAGATTCATCATGAAAATACTCATTTTTTGTATGCTTGTAAAATGGAATAAATAAGGGAGAAGAAAAAGCTTGAAAACCTAATGATGGTAAAGTTCTGACTCTAAAAGAAATATATATCCTGACTTTTCTTTAATATATTTTTATTTTTTTATTGGAATCTGTTTTGGGGGGCCATTCCGAATGTGCCTGTCCCAGGCAGATGCTTCTGTTCTCTAAGACTAGAGACATAGGAATCAGTAGGTGGTGGTACAGATGGCACAGAGAGGGTGGGGTGACATTTCCAACTGTGGGCAGGACTAATGCAAATTTGGCAACTCGAATGGAATTTTTGTGGGCCTGATAATTTTTGCAAGACTTCTTACTTTTCAAGCAGTCTTCGACCCTCCATCCCATCCCCATGTACTTGTGTATATACTTTAACTGTCTCCATTGACAGTATTTTATGTTGCAATTCTGAAAGACCAACAGTCCTCAAAATTTTGGTTTTGTGACCAAACTTTATATGTCTAATATTGTATCACAGGGATTTTGTTTTAAAAAACCTTAAATATAGGGAATTAGATTTGTTTTAGTCATACATTTAATTATTAAAAGATATATACATCTAATTTTAATGGAAAGTAAAAATTATTTCCTCCGATTTTTTTTAAGCATTGTCATTGGACTTGCTGAGCCACAGAATGCAAATTGCCTGGGACCTGTCAGCCTCTACCCCAAGCTCTGCTGGTATGATTCAACTCAGTTTCCCACAAACCATGGCAGGTAAGTGTCATTTCTCTACCCTGATATCTAATCTTTCTGTTAAACATGCCCTCCACCTTGTCAACATCTTTACAGAGCAGGATAAGTTTCCAACTTTCTGGCCATAATAGTCCATTGTGTTTTTGTCTTTTTTTTTTTTTTTTCTCTTATGTGCTTAAACATTGAAGGACCAATTATGGTACTAAAAATAACTCTGGCAAACTATTATTTCCAATATTCCCATCTACCAATGTTGTAAAAGTATTAAAAGCTTTAAAGATGAAATTGTTAACAGATTATGGTAAAAGAGTACATGTCTTTAGGCCCAGCAAAATTCTATATGCTGTGATGTCCTGAATTCCAGCTAAATTTTGAGGTTTTGCTGTAGTAGAAAAAAAAAAAAAAGAGTGCAGAGGATACTATCACCTGTAAATGAGGCTCTGGATTAACCCATGTTCTCATTCATTGTTAGTTGGAATGTAAAGCATGATAGCCACTGTGAAAAAGAATTTGGTATTATCTAGTAAAAATGTGCATACCTAACTACCTAACAATTCATTCTTGGAATTGTATGCTAAAGAAATTCTCAAACATGTGAACCAAGAAATAGGTGCAAGAATGTTCACAAAAACACTGTTGGTGAGAGTAAAGAATGAGCAACCATGTCAAGTCTAATAACAATAAAATGGTTCAAATAATTGTGGTGATCAGAATATTAGCCAACAGTAAAACGAATGATCTTTAGCTAAAATTAGCATGAGTCTACCTTGAAGTCATGAGGTTGAGGGGCAAATTAAGACATGGAAGACTGTATACATTAAAACTCCATTTATATAAGTTTTGTACGTGCAATATTAGATAAAGACTACAAACATAGGAGATAAAGAGTATTTGGAGATAAGGAAAAGCATGACAAATGAATTCATGGTAAATTAGGAGAGGGGTTGATGGAACCAAGGCAGGGCAAGTAGGGGTTTCCAAGATATACTGATCATGCGCCATCTCCTAACCTAAGTTGTGGGTATGGGAACAATTTATAATTATCCACTACACCTAATAGCCTATTATAAATAATATTTTATTATTTTGTGCATATCAAATATTAAATTAAAAATAATTAAAAACATAGAGTTATAAAGGAAAGTAAGCATGTGAGGAAAGGAGGGAGGGTAGAATTAAAAATCATGAAAAATAAAGGGGGGGAATAATGACTAAGAAAGACAGAATAAATTAGTCAGTCTGAGTAAAATGGAAATCCCAAAGGGAAATTGCAAAGAACACAGAAATGTTGGTCACAATGACATCTTAGTAATAACGTTAAAATGATGATGGTGATGATGATGATGATACAGTATCCAATGTTTATGGAGTCACTGTTATGTTTTAGACAGTGTTCTCAGTTTTTGTGCATTAACTCATTTAAACATTATAATAAGTCCATGGGATAGCTTCTACTATGATTTCCATTTTTCATATTACTAAACTCAAGCAATTAAAATCACAGTAAACTTGTGAATGTCACACATTTGTTAAGTGGCAGATTGAGGATATTAATCCCATTTGACAGACTGATTTCTTTTTTTAAAAATTGAATAATTGGCATTTAACATTATATTAGTTTCAGGTGTTCAACATAATGATGCAATATTTGTATATATTGTGAAATTATCACTAGGATAAGTCTAGTTAACATCCATCACCAGACAGAGTTACAAATTTCTTAACACTATACTATCTAAAGTCTCCAAGCATCATGGTTCCCTGATAAGTAATTCAGTTTTCCTATCCCATCTGGCCAAGCCTCCCTGAACCTACCACAGTCTTTCCTAGAATATAACCAGGTCATTTATATGGAGTTTGCTTGGTCTCATGAAAACTAGGCAGATCGTGTCAGTGGCTGTAAGACTGAAAGTCTCTTCAGGTCTCTACTTTCACCTTGAAGAAATTCTAGTTTCCTGCCTCCTCTCAAGACTTGTCATCTTCCTTGAGATACTGAATTTGGAACCTGTAACAGAGTTAACAGGTGACTTTTATTAAATCTTTTCTTAGGCATTGCTGTACTTTCCTGTATTTCCTTTATTTTCTTCCCAAAGAACAAGTCTTATGTGATGCCAAGATTTTTCATGCATCACATAATATTTCATTAAAGGTTAAAATTGGATAATACTCTCTTTCATATTTTCAGCTTAGTCTTAATTGAAAATTCACTGGGGTGGTTCCAAATTTAGAGATGTTTATGCAGAAACAATCACAAACTGTTAAAATCAAGGCTAAGTGAAAAGATTCCATGAATTTTTCCAAAATGTCACTATATACTGTAACTGTTATTTTATTTCTTATATTATCATGGTGATCTTCTTCTGTGGAATTATATGCTTACGTGATGCAGACACCGGCCCGCAGTGTCCGCGATGTTATGGATGAGATGTGACAAATTCACACGGACTACAGAAATCCTGTGGAGGAAAAGGGATGACACGGCTGCTCTCTTAGTGAAAGAGAGGGCCGGCCCCATCCCTTGCCTGGACAGGCTTTTATTGGGTTTAATTTGAATACAGGGCATATATGTAAAGCTCATCAATCATTGTCAGGCAGAAATGATCAAATAATATAACACTCAAAGAACTCTGAGGGCTTATTTTGAGTCAGGGTCAGATAGTTAAAGGGCCATAAAACTTTGGGGAACAAACTCATTTTATGCTTGAACCCTTATCATTTGAATTGAGGGTATTAGCAAAGTAGGTTTCATAGGATTTTATGCATTCTTTCTAAGGCCTGATTGCCCTAGGAACCTGCCCTTTCCAGCATAGGGTCACACCCACCTCCAACAATGTTTTAGGCTTAGGGCATTGTTTCAGGCTTAAATCAGGGAGGGGAAGTAAGGCAGCCTAGAGATTAGGAGACTTTTTGCAGACAGAATGAGGACTCAGGCTATGTCAAAGCCAAGGGGCGAGGGTCCATCACCCCCTTTTTCTATAGCCCCCCAAGTCCTTCCCTAAGGTCCCCTTCATGACCATGCCTGTCTCAGGTCACCCCTCCTTTGAGGAATCTTACCTGTCATTGGCTAGCCGGTCATCTGCCAGGGGCCAAACAGGGTGAGGTGAAAAGGGGCAGAGGCGGTGCTCCTGCCTGGGAAGATAAACTTTGTCTCTTAAGTGGCCTATTGTCCCAAGGTCTTTTTACTCAGCCTTAACCGCAAGGGGTTACAGTTTCTGAAACCAGGCAGGACGGTTCCCAACACTTATGAATATTTTATCATTTGAGTTAGTAGAATTCAACATAAAACAAAATTATACATGACTCACCAATTTAGAAAAGCATCAGTCATAATAGTCATTGAAACTGAGTCACCATCATTTGATTACCTAACCCTGCAGTCCTGGGACACCACTGATAGCATCGTTATCAGCCCAACTTTCTGTACAGCCCATATCCCCCCTGAACCTCAGTCCTTACTGAAAAGTGTGAGTGAGGATGTGAAGATCTAGAGTGTTCCAGAGCAGGACGTAGTGACCACTCAGTCTTCCAAGTCAGTGACCTCAGTTTATTTCCCATGCTCCTGTTTGGCATTGTTCTTCCTAAACAATTTTCACAATCCCTGTTTCACTCTCCACAAATTCTTAAATTTCTTGCAATTTTCTCACTTGTATAGGGAGAATAAGACCTCCTTTAAATAATGGTTATGAAAATTCATTGAGATTATGTACTATATAGAAGATACATAACACTGTGTGACACTAATAAATGCCTAATAATTGATTATTTTCTTCAATTCCATTTACCCAGTTAGTTTTTTTTAATCCCCACCATAATTATGTGAAGCTTCAACATTTCTGAAATTATGTGGATAAAAGCAAAATAATGAACAAAATACCTTTTCAGTCCCCATGTCCTGTATTAAATTTTCTAGGTCCTCACCTTAGCAGCCTTCAGTTCCCCACCAATTTATGGCTGTTGATCATTGGACCCTGTCCAGAAATTTTAGCCTTGGCAGCATGGCAACAATCACTAGTTGGAAGCATTTTTACAAGATCTCATTCAACACATAGAGACCTAAGGTCAAGTAATCCTTGCTGGTAGATGTTCTCTGACCTTGTGCCTAGTTGTTTCCAGTTGTTTAATATCTTTTGATCCTTGTCTGCTAATCATATTTCTGGTGTCCTCTAGTTATTCTTCCCCTCCCCCACCACTCAATCCATTCTCTTCAGAACTGCAAAGTTCAACATTTAATTGTTCATATCTGACCATGTCATCCCCCATTTAAGTTCTTTGATGACTTTTCATTAAATTAAGTTAAACTCCAAACTACTTAACATGGTCTTCAAGATTCTGTATAACTTTACCTACTTCTTCCTTTTATAGCCTCATATTAAATCACTCCTTTAAAAAAAACAACTAAGGTCTAATAACATTTGCTTTTGAAATTTTTCCTTGAATGTAACAAACTCTTTCCTGTTCTTTTGTTTATTGGACTGCTTTCAACATTTTCTCATTGTTTCTGATTTTCAGCAGTTATGTGCTAAGTGTGATTTTTCTTTTTTATATATACTGATTGAATCCCACAGTCCTTCCTAACTCTCTGAGCTGACATCTTTCATCAGTTTTAGGAATTCTTAACCATTCGCTCTGCTTCTGCTCCATTCTCATTCCTTTCTTTGTAAGACTCCAATTACATGCATGTTAGACCTTCTTACTGTGTCCCATATGTCTATAAACACTTTTATATATTTTTTCTCTTTAGGATAGATGTTTTCCATAAATCTATATTCTAATTTTATAATCTTGTCTTTCCCATGTCCAATATGCAGTTAAACACGTATTTTTCAGTTCTCAAAATCCATTTTTTATAGTTTTCAATTCTCTTGAAAAATTTTGCAGCATTTAATTATTTCTCTATATTCTTCTCTTTTCTTGAAAACTTTAGTCATAATTATTTGAATGTCTTTGTCTGAATACTGCCAGTATTTGGACAACTATAAATCTATTTCTATTTTCTTCTTAAGTTTTTTTAAGGATTTGATTATGTGGTTTGCTCTTTTTGAAACTCTAGCAGGGGTGTCCAACTTGTGGCCCACAGGCTGCATGCAGCCCAGGATGGCTGTGAATGGGGCCCAACACAAAACTGTAAATTTATTTTATTTTATTTTTTAAAATTTATTTATTTATTTTTATTCAGTTACAATTGTCTGCATTTTCTCCCCTTCCCTCCACCCCACCCCAGCCAATCCCACCTCCCTCCCCCACCTCTACCCTCCCCCTTGATTTTGTCCTTGTGTCCTTTATAGTAGCTCCTATAGACCCCTCTCCCCACTATCCCCTCCCCACTGTAAATTTAATTAAAACATTATGAGATTTTTTTGTGATCACGTGTCACAATATATTTCATGTGTGGCCCAAGACAACTCTTCTTGTTCCAGTGTGGCCCAGAGATGCCAAAAGATTGGAATCCCCTGCTCTATAGTGTCTGACTTAAGGCTGGACATTGGGAATGGAAAACGAAAGGTTTCAAATTATGTTATCCTCCCCTTTCTTCTTCTAGGAAAATAGCTTAAGACTGATCTCCTTATATAATCAGTAACTTCTTTGTTGAGGTTTTGATAATATTTTTTCTGCTTCTAGACTTCTCCTGCTCCTAGGACACACCACTCACTCTGGCTTGAAATGAATGTATTACTCTTTTTTGGAAGCCCAAAGCTCTTATTCTTGTCTCCCCAAACAGTTAAACTACTGAAATCTTTGCTATGCCTTTCATACTCTTTCTTCTGAGCTTATTAAACTGGCTATGTGTAGGGTATAATTCTTCAAATCTCTGTTCTCATCAGGATATTGGCCCAACAGTCTCAGTCTCTCTCTCTCTTCTTTCAGCCTTGCAAGACTGCTGAAATCTCTTCTGATTTTTGGTCCTCCATCAATGATCTTTTGCCCAGGCAAATCCCAAATTCTCAATATTCGTAGAGGAATATTGGCTCCCTCTTTTCAGTCCCCTTTCTCCAGGCTTCTGGCCCCATTGACCTAGTTGATTTAGGAGATATTTGAGGCTTTTTAATATTTTATGTGACTTTTCTAAATTGTTCTTAAAAGAAGCTTTGGTCACAAAAAGCTAGCTATTTCTATCAGAATGGGAAATGTGCTTCCATTTCTTCATACGATTTTCCTCTTCCTGGGATGCTTAAACCTTACTGTTTACCTGGCAAACCATCATTCCTCTTGTATGTGTCTTTCTCTAAGAAACTATTTACTAGCTCATCAATCGATATTAAGTCTTGCTGTTGAACTCTTACAGTACCTCATGTTTTTTGTCTATAGCACTTCTCAACTCTGGTAAATATGTTATTTGCTTAATCCCTTTCCCTGACAGAATTCTAAAGTCTAAAAGGGTAAGGGCTATTATTTAGTGCTTTTCCCCAAAGCCTGTCATAGTCCTTGTATGTCACTGACCTTTTTTCCAGGTCAATTATTCAAACACTTAATTCTCCAACTAATCAGCATTTTTGTGCTTGCTGTTCTTCCTCCAAGGATGGTGCACCAGACCTCTAAAGTTTTCCATTTTGACTCAGGGCATAATCCTAGTTAGCAAAGCCTTTATAAATAAGAAAAAAATTAAAATACTCTGTTTCAAGTATGATGGTTAAGTATTAGAGTCATGCCTCCTTATCTGAGGAGGATTTGTTCTAAGACCCTCGGTAGATGCCTAAAAGTACAGATAGTACCAAACCCTATATATACTACGTTTTTCCTACACATACATAACCTATAATAAGGTTTAATTACAAATTAATCTATTTTACAGAGAGAAGATTCATTCTTACCATAGATCTCAGCAACATCAGCATACAAATTTTTTTTCTTTCCTTGAGAACTTTCACCTTTTTACTTAAAGAAAGCTTTTATGGCAGAGGTGTCCAACCTTTTGGCATCTCTGGGTCACACTGGAAGAAGAAGAGTTCTCTTGGGCCACACATTAAATACACAGCAACACGTAATCACAAAAATCTTATAATGTTTTAAGTAAATTTATGATTTTTGTTGGGCCACATTCAGAGCCATCCTGGGCCACATGTGGCTGGCAGGCCACAGATTGGACACCCCACAGACTGGCTTCTCTTTGGCATATGTGAATTGCCAGCTTAATTACTCCTGCACACAGCACTTGAATACAAGCCGTGGATAGCACAACAGTTGAGCTGCAACTGAGACTGTTAATAAGGAACTACTGGGTGGGAAGTGTATGTAGCACATCAGATACGTTAGAAAAAGAGGTGGGAGATAGCAGGGCAGCATGAGATTTCATCACACGACTCAGAAGGTGTACGATTTAAAACTCAGGAATTGTTATTTCTGGAATTTTTATTTAACATTTGTGGACCTCTGTGGACCAGGGTGACTGAAACTGTGGAAAGTCTAGCCATGGATGGGGGGAGCTACTCTATTATGTTTAGGAAATAACTTTTGAGTGTGGTTATTATATATTGGTACTGATGGAAGTAATTGCATCAGAAGCCTCTAAATTTCTAGAGAATTATAATTGTTAAGAACAGAACTAAAAAAGTGAGCCTAGCCTAAAAAAAACCAATCACCCTGAAACTATAAAAAAAAAGCCTTTGTCCCTCCAAATTTATAATAACAGGAATTATGATCTATAGTCTTTTGCTGCTATTATAAATTACTGCAAATATCTTACAGTTCTGTAGGTCAGAAATCCAAGAGGGTCTCACTGGGCTAGAATCCAAAGGTCAGCAGTGTTACATTCCTTGTTCTAGGAGAAAAATCAGTTCTTCTTTTTTTTCATTTTTCAGTATCCGGAGACCATTGCGGTCCTTAGCTCATGTTCTTCCATCTGAAAAGCCGGCAATGACTAGTCAAATCTTTCTCAAGTTATATTATTTTGACATTGGCTCTCTTGCCTTCCTTCTTCACTTACAAGGAACTTTCTGATTAATTTGGGCCCACTCACAGGATCCGGGACAATCTCCTCATCTCAAGGTTAAGTAGCAAACTTAATCCCCTCTGCAACATCACTTCTCCCTTGGCGTGTAATATAACATATTCATAAATTCCAAAGATTAGGAGAGAAATCTTTGGGAGGGGAGGGATATTTTTCTGCCCACCACAGTGGGTATTCTCCCTATTGTTCATTTCAGAAGAAGTCACAAAAAATAATGGTCAAGGACAAACCTCCCACAGGTTGGAACCAGCAAGCATCAAAAAACACAGATAATGAAGTCCTTATCAGAGAAATCAGAGCCTTATCATGAAACTTTCTCAAGAGTGTTTTGCACTCAGCAGGATTTGATCATTGGTGAGAAACAGTAACTTTTGTGTATACCATTCTTTGGCAAATAGGAATTTTTGTTACAGTAATCTTTGCACTGCCCAACTTCTATGTTGTCATTGTGTAGCTAGGGGAGGAGCCAGACAGCTGGTTAGAGGTTGCTGCGTCATGGAGAGCCATATTTTGATGAATTAGAGAGAATTGTGCATTGTATAGAGCTCCTTGACATGGGGCTGGAGGGAAGAACAGAATAGGGACTTAGAAGAGAGGAGGGTTCTTAGACGGAGGGTTCTGTAACTGGAAGGAAGGAAGCATAGAGATTTGGTGGTCAGAGGATAGCCTGTGACAGAGACACCTAGTCTGCCACCTAACTTCGTACTCCAGTTTCCAAAACTTTTATGAGAAATTAACTGCCCTGTCAAAGACCTCATTTATCAGTCTCCATGCGCATCTATGCTGGACCCTTTGACTAGTTAACCACACGGGAATGAGAGTAGAAGTGATACATTTCAAGCTCTTAGGAAGTGAAGATTACTTGCCCAGTTTCCACTTCTTTTGTCTGGATGCAAAAGTCTTCAAGGCGCTAGGAGACAGAGGAACCGTGAGAAGGAAAGAGACTGGTTCCTTAAACTATCACTAGGAGAAATCTGCTTGCTGACAAGCAAGCCTGCAATGGATTATTAAATAAGCAAAAAAAAATACATTTCTTCTATGTTACATCATTAAAATATAAGGTTTTACTTGCCACATAAAGCAATGTTAAACTAATATATTAGTTTAACTAATATATTCTGTTAAACTAACAGAATTACCTATATAACCAGAAAGAAAATTTAATCTTATAAAACAAAAAGTTAATTTTATAGTGGGTTCATCGTTCCCATATAAAAATACCAGAATTTACAAAAATCACAGCATCAGTGTATAAATAATTCTGTGACTATTTTAATCAGAGCTAAATATCTGTAAATATTTAGGCACAAAAATGTCTATTCTGTTAAATATTCCTTTAAAATTAAGACCAAGATAATTGATATAATTTAGCATGATCCTCAATATTTAGTTTTAAGGGTTGTTGTTCTATTAAGGTATATGTGAACACAATCTTGTTACATCAGCTCCAAGGTTGGAACATTTCTTGTATTAAAGATATCTATCTATCTATCTATCTATCTATCATTATCTATCTAGATATATGACTATTAACAACAGTATATTGTTTTATGTATAAAGGGGTATAAACAGAACCAAACATTATAAGTGATAACATTTGGAAATGTCAAGCATATTATAATAAGAATTAATTAACCTAGCCAGTTTTGTAAATTATTGCTAAAGTAGCCATAACATTTCAGAAGTTTTATTTTATGGTATCAAGGTAGTTTAGTAATGTTACTTGTAATTTAATTTAACCCTAAGAATTAGCTTGCTCAATCACATAATCTGATACTGAGTGTATATGAGTGAATTACCAAAGTTACAATAACAATGCAGTATTCGGCTTTGGAAATTGTTTTCAAATGTCATTATGCTTACAAAATTCTAATTAAACACTTAAATCTTGCAGTAACTCAACCCACATGTTTACCAGTGCCAACTTCTATTCTAGCGCTTCTTTCTATCTGTTTATTCATATTGACATAATAGACATAAAAAACACAAACATCTGTCTGCAGATGGTACAGACTTCCTTGGAAAACCCAGGGAATTGAAAGAAGAGGAAGGCTGAATTATAAATCTGTATTTTCTCTATTGGATTATTTTTATTTCCATAACCATATTTTCTATGGCGTACCCAGATTACTCTTCTCTCCTAGGCACTAAGATCCATTCTTAATTTTTAACCATAAAAAAGTTTTGCTTTTGTTTTGCTTTTGTTCTCTGAAAAGACTCTGTGGCCCATCAGAGGCTGTCTTATTAGAAGGAGTGAAAAATGAGTGTAACTGCCCTTCCATGTCCAATAAAGTAAATTTGAGAAACATCTAAGACTATGTTTTAAGTACTCTGTTAATAATGCTTTATTATTGATTACTGTTCTTGTAATTGATTTTCATGAGAAATTTAAAAACAAATTCTAATCATTTAACTTTGGAGTAAAGTAGTTGCAGTGAATCAAATCCATACTGACTTTTCTTACCAAAACCAACATATCTCTTCCTACCACCTGGGAGTCTCTTTTCCAGGTGACAGTTAATCTGATAAACAGATTTTTCATAGTGACAAATGGATACGTCTGTGTTAATGAGAGAGGTGCTTCCACCCTGATGGCTGGTGCGTTTGAATGCACTTCTTAACTAACCCAACATAATTACATTGATAGTGGAGTTCTGAGCCAAGCTGGGGAGGGAGATGGATTTGAAGGGTACATATTTTGGGAAGAATGGAGTCTTTGTGGTGTTTGACACATCCCAACTCTCATGCTGAAGAGCAGACTTCCAACTTGCCCTCCACCCCGCGTTGCTGGAGTTGTTTGGGGGCCAGGCTACTATCAGTAAATTTGAAATGTGAAAGGCAGCAGGAGATCTGACAGGCAATTTAACTCAGATAATAAAGCTCACCTCACTGAATAACCATTCTCACCATGTACCAAGATAATGCATGGTGTTAAAAGCTTCGCTCAGGAAGTTTATTGACTTAGAAAATTTGTCTTCAGTGTGTTGTTTCCTTTTATGTCTTCCTTTTTTTTTTTCTCAGCCCACCTCACATCATCTCCCACTTATAAACATTCACTTTTTTGAATAACCAGCAGAATTCCCCTGTGACAAGCAGAATCAGTATTACTTTTGAATTTGTTAGAAATGCAAATTCCGGGGCCCCACCCAAACCGCCTGAATCAGAAACTCAGGGCTTGGAAACAGTAATCTGGTTTTCCAGGTGTTTATGACTCATACTCACGTCTGAGAACCACTGAAGTATATGAGTGGTACTGTAGCTTCAAAGTTAGAGTCACAGCCTTCTCCTGGCAGGGTATTCTACCGGCAGCACCTCAGTCCAGCCTCGTTCTCAATTTCATGGTGCTAAATATGTGCTTTGAAACTGCATAGGGAAGGGCAAACCTTCATCTGTACAAATTCACCTTTCCCAGGAATTGATCTTGGCTCTTAGGAGGATAATTAGAACAACTTTCAGTTGGGGTTTACTTTAAGCAGACACGGTACCAAATTTTGATTAATTTTTCCTGCATGCAATGCTTTTGACTTGTCTATCTACCTCTCTTGTTCTTTAATAATATGTTTGTAGAGTGACTACGATGGCCAGGCGCTTCAATAAAGACTGTGTTGTCTATAAAAAATATACAGCTAAGTAAATTGTACCAGGTACACCATTATACACACACACACGTATATATATATGTTAAAGTGTACAAATAAATGGTTTCTAGTGTATTTGCAAAGTTGTGCAACCATCACTACAGTCAATCTTAGAACATCCCATCTCCCCATATCCACTGGCAGTCCATTGCCATTTACCAGCAATAACCCATCCTAGTCCTTGGCAAACACGAATATACTTTCTGTCTCTAGGGATTTGCCTATCCGGGCTATCTCATATAAATGGAATTAGACAATACGTAGTCTTTTGTGACTGGATTCTTTCCCTTAGCATGTTTTCACGGTTCATCTATGTTGTAGCATGTATCAGTAGTTCATTAAATTTTATTGCCAAATAATATTTCATTTAATAAATAAATATACCACATTTCATTTGTCTGTCTGTTAGTTGATGGGCATATGATGAGCACATGGCTTTTGGGCTGTGGACACTTCATGTGCATCTGTTTGTGTACTCATGTGTCTTCATCTTTCTTGTACGAATACCTAGGGGCATAAATGCTGGGTCATAGGGTAACTCTGTGTTGAAGCTTTTCCAAAGCAGCTGCTCCATTTTACGTACCCACCTGCCATGTAATTTACCAGGGTTCTTGACCTGGCATTCCGAATCCAAGTTTTAAGTTTTTAAACTTTTATTTTTAATATCAAAGGACATCATGCATCCTAAGACTAGAAAATAAATGGATAACTCATATATTTATATGTAACAAACACATGCATTTCACCCAATTTCTGCATTGTGAGTAGAAACATATATAAATTTATGAAGCACATGATTTTCTGTCAGAATGTTTAGTTCTTAGTAAGTTCTTAATAACAAATAAATAGATGACCAACTAGAAGAATCAATATATGAACAAATGAATAAAAACACATCTAAACTTCTAGTTTATATCAAACAAATGCAAAAGTGAGTTCTTCAGGTTGCTATCGTGTACTCTCACGTTTATGCTAAGCTATGTGTATGAAAGAAATTTCAGATTTAAAAAAAATGAAATATAAATTACTCCTTCTATTTTATTTTTTATTTATTGATTTTACCGAGAGGAAAGGGAGGGAGGGAAGGAGGACAGAGAAAGAGAAAGAGAAACATCAATTTTTGTTTTTCTACTTATGTACACATTCATTGGTTGATTCTTCTATGTGTGTTGAACGGGAATTGAACCCACAACCTTGGAATATTGGGACAACGCTCTAACTAACTGAGCTCTCCAGCCAAGGTCCTGATAAATGATTCTTAATGCTATCAATGAGATTAAGTGATGACATCAACCCACATTCATCAATTGACATTTCCAAGGTTATTAATTTAGATGTTATTTGAAGTTTGTTAGATTTTATAACTAGAAATGGTGATTCTAGATCCAGCAACTGAAACTAAGTAGAATTTTGAATTCATGCTCAGGTTGCTAACTAAAACCCACATGTTCTTTCTATGAGAAAATGCAGCTTGTATTTAAAAATGAGGATATAAAAATGACTGTTTGGAACACATACTTGTAAGTTGGAGATTGCCTGTATTTTTAGAATACAATTACTATTATAGTATTTAAAATATTTTTACTTAAATTTAAAAAATAATAAAAAGTATAAATTCAATTGTCTTAGTATTTCATTGAAAAATAAAATGACAAATCCTATCCATAGTGCACATTTGAAGATCTAATAACATTTTTCAAAATGAAATGTTTTCTTATAGATTTTATTTTTCTCATAATTTCATATTCAGCTTTTAAAGTTTCTTATTTGCTTGATAGTGATAATGGTTTATTTCTATAAAGTATTTTTGGCTCTAACTGGGTAGCTCAGTTGGTTACAGCATTGTCTCATTATACAAAGGCTGTGGGTTCGATCCCTGATCAGGGCACATACAAGAATCAACCAATAAATGCGTAAATACGTGGAACAGTGAATCAATGTTTCTCTCTCTCTCCCACCCTCTCTCTCAAGCCAGTAAAAAAAAAATACATAGTTTTGTCTTTCTCATCTCCATTGAAAGGGAAAAAATCAGTACCATGAAGGTACTTTACCGAGGTATTGCTACTAATGGAAGAAGAGTACATGAAGCTATGAATAGCTCCAGTGACTCCATGTAGAAGTAGAGTTGGTGTAGCTGATGAATGCGACTGCCATTTACAGCCTCACAAGCTTCAGTGTCATAAACACTATTCTCATCGTACAAGTACAAAAATGACAACACAAAATAGACCCCATAGGTGCCTATGCCAATTGAAATTGTAATTTTGTTGTTTTTGTATGAATCTGTATCAGTATGCCTAAATGATTATTTTTATATAACCTTAAATACAAACTTTTTATAATGATTAATTCCTTGAGGTGGACAATGTAGTAATAGAGAAGCTAAGGTTTTATATTTGGAAAAACCCTAGTCATCAGAAATACATACAATTTAAGTATCAAGGTCATTAAAATTTGTCTAACAGTTATGTTGAGTTAATATTTGTTACATATCCATATAGGTGTACTTGTAGGTCTCATCAAATACTGCACCAGTTTAAATATGTAATAATTGATCTTTTAAAATAAAATGATAGTGAAAATCTTTCTAAATGCTAAAAGACATTGGGACATACCCTTTGAACTCTATGGGTGAATTAGATATGTGAACTATATATGATATGTGAACTATATATAAATAAAGCTGTAAAAAAGAGGAAATTGTAAAAAATGTCCTTAGATGTTTCTGATTTTTAAAATTTGTCCACATAAATTGAGCCTTAAAAATGGTTTATTTATTCTCAGACGATATTTTATTATAAGCATTTTTTCCAAATGAATAATCTCCACTTTTATTGATCATTAAGTTTATTCCCTTACAGGGCCTGGCAGAAGTAACGCCATCAAGCGTGTTCGTAGGGCACGTGAATGTCTTGCATGAGACGGACAGCAGGTTGAACATTTCACCTAAAATGTCAAATGGTGTGCTTGGGTGTGGTACTGTTATGTTACAGAATTACAAGCTTGTGATTTTGTAATAAAAGATTTGGTACAGATTACCAGCTCATAAAAAAGGGGGCATTATTTGTGCTGGACCCCTGTATAGTGTACATTTTAAAGCAGGCACACATACAAATTACAAACGAATGAGCAAAATAACAGTACTTGTTTAGAGCATATGTGCACCATAAAATTCATTAAATGTATGTTACATGCCAGTTAATTGTTCTTACAGATAACTGTTTATTTAGCCTTCTTTAAAGTGACTTGCTATAAATAGATTTCTTTTCAATTCTTAAATCCATAGAGATTGAAAAAAATTTCATTTTGTATGGCTCAATGCTTTTTATCTGTTGTTCTGAAGCACCCCTGACTTTGGCCATGGCTATGGATTAGTGAAGGAACTATGCTGTAGTTTTCAATTTTCACAAGCTTTTCCCCATTTTTTTACAAATTGAAAGCTGAGGCTCAAGGAAGTGAAGGAACTTGGCCTACGTTTCTGAAGTACTAAATGACAGAGCTAAGATTTTTCGTTAGATATGTCTGTGCCATTTCTAGCATACCACTGCATGTATTTCTAATGATTTCAAGAGTCATCAGAAATCTGGGGTCAAGAATTTGAGTATTTGATGGAGATTAGAGTTTTAGAAATTAATTGGTTCAAGTTTTGTCATTAATTAAGAAAAAATTAATGTAAAATTAATGTAAAGCATGGAAAAGAGACTGCGGCATGTGACATTGAGTTCAGGGCTGTTGGACATTTTTTAAATGCAGACAGTGTTTCAGGGTAGAACAATGTCATTGAAACAGCTAAGTCACTGTTGACTTCCTCGTAATCCCATTTACACCTTCCTGTTGTGCCTGAATTTTTCTGAAAAAAGGAATTGAGAGAAAGAAGTGGTTCTAAAGGTTGAAAGTAGAAAGAATGTTCATTCATGAAAGTATGTGAGTGATTTACTATAAAAATACTTGTAAATAAAATCAACATTCTATCCAAAGTGGATTATGCTATTTTTCAGTAGAGATCATATAAAAACTCAGCATGTCAAGTGATCAAATTGTTGCCTACGCATAGGGAATTTGACAACATGTTTTGGTAGTTGTACTTTATGTAATGCTTTAATATTTACTTTTTGATTTTAAAAGGTGGTTATATATTAATATCAGAGACAAAATCTTGAAAGATAATTCATATTTTCTATATGTAGGGAGACACTGAATATTGCTACATTTATTTAGCAATAAAATTTTTAACTGATTGAATATTGAAGTAAATTAAATTGCCTTAATCTTTTGCCTCATTTATACTGTGTTTCTTTCCAGGCACTTTTGGCTTTCAGGTTTCTTGCTGTCTCTGTTTTACCCTTTTCTTCTTTGCATTGCATTTATCTATGTCCTAGGAGCAAATTCATCTTTTCCTTCACAGCATTCTTCCTTCATGTTTCTGTTTTCCTCTTCTCTGGGTAATTTCCTTCTGTAGTCCCTAATATTTGTATTTCCTTTTCTCCTTACTACTTACAAAAGGTCCCTCTTTTGGTAATGTGTTGAAGACACTCAACTATTGTCTGTTGGGGAAGAAAAAGATCAAAAGAAAGGGTAGAACGGGCAGACTGAAGCTGGCTAGTTAACTTGGGGAAGCAAAGGGGAAAACAGCAGAACTGGCTTGTTCCCACACTCTGATGCATTATGGACCTTTGTTAAGGCTTCCATGTGCAGCGTTATCACCGTGCTGTAAGTAACTTTATGAAGACAGTTAATCTTTGGTAAGTATTTGGTGGTTGTCCACAGGAAAAAGTTCTGTGTACTTTGAGAAATAAAAATGAAGTTTAAAGAAAATGTATAATAAATCTAATATATATAGGAAGTACAAATCATCCTAATAATCTTTTGAAAAACATCAATTCCTGAATATATTTTCAAGTACCAACAGGAAAAAAAGACATGCTGGCTCTC
The DNA here is from genome assembly GCF_022682495.2 of Desmodus rotundus. Lineage (NCBI taxonomy): Eukaryota > Metazoa > Chordata > Mammalia > Chiroptera > Phyllostomidae > Desmodus > Desmodus rotundus. The sequence continues at coordinate 39,488,417 of NC_071392.1, forward strand.
ATTATATAAATAATGACTACTAAACAATTGAATGACATAATTAAATAAAATTAATATTCTTAATGGCTGCTAGATTATGAAATGTTATTAGAATATTATAGAAACAAAAACATTCATTTTTAAGTTATTCATTTAGTTTATACTTAATAAAATTAATCTGCATGTATCCTGACAGTACAAATTATATCAAAAAAAGTGAATAGGTTGGCAAAAAATAGATTGATCTCTGCAAAACAGAAAGACTTGCAGTAACATCTAATAAAGTCGTTCATGGAAGATTACTTCCAGGATCTCCATGGATAGCAAAATCTGACGATGCTCAAGTCCCTTACATAGCATGGTGTAGTATTTGCGTATAATTTGAGCATATCCTCTGGCATACTTTAAATCATCTCTAGATTACTTATAATACCTAATATAATGTAAACACTATGGAAAGAGTTGTTGTACTATATTGTTTAGGGAATAATAAATAGAAACCATCTGTACATGTTTATTACTGACACAACCATCATAGACCTCACTACATAGTAGTGTATGTCAGCAACAACATAGCTTTTTTCCCCCAGTACTTTTGTTCCTCTCTCAGTTGAATCCATGCATCGAGGACCCCCAAATAAAGTGGGCCAGCTCTATACTCAGTTTGAAACTCAAGACTCAAGTTTATTGTAGTTTTACTTTGGACTGTCTTCACCTAGATTAGCAAATTAATGAATGAAATCAGCTCTTTTCTTCTAGAGAGCTACGGATATTCTGAGAGAATCTTGTTCTTAAAGAAAGGGTCACCTTGAAGTATACATTAAAGGAATTGTGAATAAGAAAAAAAAATCAATGTATTTAAATTCCAACTGTAGACAATGCAAGTTATTTTTAGAATAGGATTATTTAAATCCCTGTTCCTAGCTTTAAAAGTATAAAATGTTGAAATATTGTTTCAATTATGAAAACTAGAACATTAGATGGCATACAACAATATCCTTCAACCCATTCAGCATCACAGGATTTTTTCCCCAAATTATCAGGAACCCTTAGAAATTATACCCCATCATCCTTTTTATTTTGAAGAAAATACTATTGCTATATACAAATATTTGATGTATGTTGATTTTCAAATGTTTCCAAATATCAAACGTATAAGTTTATATTTCCCATACGATGGATGAATAAAATGAAGTCATCATTGACATCTATCAGGGGACTGGAGGTTTTAACTCCAAATTTACTGATAAATCCAGTCAGTCAGGGCTCCTTTGCAATAATAGTAGGCATTTTAATCATAAAAATAAATGTGGCTACAAAAATAAAATTATTGTTCTCCTATTTTCCCCCCAACCTCATTACTACAGAGGGAAAAACTTCTAAATTGATGCTTTCTGTGGTGCTTCTGTGGACACTCATCTAATAGATTAATTGTGTATTGTATCTATACAGGAGGTATATTTGATCCATAACCTGTCCAAATTCTTATAGAAACATGCTAGGTTATAATGGTGTTTACTGTATTTAAAGTACAGTAAAATACCTAGTGTGAGAAGAATAGTATGAACAAATGATTTCTCTTTTTCTCTCGTGGGAGATTGCATTCATACAACTAAAAGACCTGGAAAGAGTGCCAATAGTTATTAAGTGTCATCTTTTCAGATGTTACTATCTACCTGCTATTAACCACGCCCACTGCATTTTTCCTTCGAGTGAAGACTTGAGTCACTGAACTCTCTACTTCCCTTTGACTGCAGGCCTCAACAAATGGATTCCATAGAGTGTGCTATAACTTAAGCGTTCCAACAACAACACCGCTCCAGCCTTATTTATGGAATGAAGGATCTCACTGACCTTACTATGCAATTTAGATTTAGCGTCCACTAGTTTTTATTTTTTCATTTTATTTATTTATTTTTAAAATTTTTATTGTTATTCAATTACAGTTGTATGCCTTTTCTCCCCATCCCTCCACCCCACCCCAGCTGAACCCACCTCCCTCCCCCACCTCCACTCTCCCCCTTGATTTTGTCCATGTGTCCTTTATAGTAGTTCCTGTAATCCCCTCTTCCCACTGTCCCCACCCCACTTCCCCCTGGCTATTGTTAGATTGTTCTTAACTTCAATGTCTCTGGTTATATTTTGTTTGCTTTTTTCTTCTATTGATTATGTTCCAGTTAAAGGTGAGATCATATGGTATTTGTCCCTCACCACCTGGCTTATTTCACTTAGCATAATGCTCTCCAGTTCCATCCATGCTGTTGCAAAGGGTATAAGCTCCTTCTTTCTCTCTGCTGCGTAGAATTCCATTGTGTAAATATACCATAGTTTTTGGATCCACTCGTTTGCTGATGGGCACTTAGGTTGCTTCCAGTACTTGGCTATTGTAAATTGTGCTGCTTTTATTTTTTTAATGGGAAGTCATGCTGTAGGTACCATTTTTTTTTTTTCTGAGATGTGCTTAATGGAGGATGGAGGTAGAAAGAGCAAAAATAAAACAGACAGGGATAAATTAAAAATTTTATGATTAGCAGAGATTCAAAAATAGAACAGCATAAAAGCTATTGCTTGGTTGAAGATGTTACGGTATTTAATATAACAGCTCATATTTCTAACTACTTAAGTTAGCAGAAGTTTGCCCATATGTGATTCTGATGGGTTAATAATAAACTTCCATTAAGTACTTGTTTTATGTTTCTTTGTTTCCATTTAGAAAAAGTATAGTTTTTCCTGAAAAGTTAAATGCAGTATCTGGCAACAAGAGTATTACTTGGGCCAAGGAAAGATTGCTTCTTATTTTCATTTTTCTTATTGTTGTTCACGTATAGTTGTCTCTATTTTCCCACCACCACTCTGCCCACCTCCCCAAAGGGAAAAGATTGTCAAGGAACTTGTATAAAGGACACATGGACAAAGCCAAAAGGTGGAAAAATTTCTTCTAAATATCTGTCGTTTGTAGGAAATATTTGACCACATCTCTTTGCCTAAGATAGTGTCTTCAGTGTTGCTTTCTATGATGGTCTCTGTGTGCTGCTTTAGTTTAAAAATACTTAATGCTGCCTTAAAAACCTTTACACACTCCCTTACCCATTCATTCTCCAGGGAATTGATACTTCTGAATTGCTTTCTTTCTTATTCCCATCTCCTGAAAAGATTCCGCAAGGACACAGATATTCGAAGCTTTCTGCCCATTTTTATTTAACTTTGGCTTTCTCTGGCACATATCCGTGTGTGCATACAGGCATGATACAGCCTCAAATCACAAGCATTTTCAATGATGACTCTTACCGAGTATCTTTATCTCAGAGACAGGTCCCATACCCCTATCTGTACATAAACAAATGAGGTCTGTTGTCATGGTATTATTCTCCTTATGTTTCTTAAGATATGCCAAAAAATCTAGAAAATTAATTATTGTCTTTTAAGTTATGTTATTTTGGCCAAGAGGAATTGCTTTCTTTTCCAGTATTTGTATGTGTGCATTTGTAGGGGAGAGAGGGTGTGGGGGGGGGGTGGAGAGAGAGAGAGATTTCAATTAGGTTACTTTATCCATTAAGCCAAAATGTTGAAGGATTTGGATTTGAAAAAAAAAATCAGAAAAACATGCTCATACATAATACAAATATACAATAGAATTTTATGTTACCAGTACATATAGTATAATCTAAAGCAAAAAAAGGGAGTAAGAGTGAACCTTTCATGGTTACTAGATGAATACTATTCTTTGTTCACTTATAATAAATAGTGAAACATATCTGAACAAATTAAGTATTTACATAGGATAACAATTGAGAGCAAAAGTTACAAACCATAAATTTGTCATGAAAGTCACTGCTTACAGAGACTTGACCGGGGGTCGTGAACACACAACAGAGTACACAGATGATGTCTCATGGGGTTGTGCACCTGAAACCCGTATAATTTTGGGAACCAGGGTCACCCCAATGAAGTCAATAAAAAAGGGAAAAAGTCACCACTTTGCATGAACTAAATCTTCTTCAACTTTCCTCTAGAAATGATTAAATACAAACACCTGCAACTCTTCACTTGTCTTTATTTTCTTATTAGAAAATTTCCTCTTAAGTGAATGGTAGATATTGATTTCTGACATTTTGCTCATTTATAGTCCATAACACAAATTTTATTATCAGTCCTTATGATTTATAAACTGTTTATCTTGAATTGAAAATTCTGGTGGTTATGCAAAATTTTATTAAAATCAATGGGATGAGACCTGATATTTGTGAATTTCTCCAAAATCACAGAGCTAAGACGAGACAGTGCATTGAAGATGGCTACGGTTAATCCAATAGGTGTATTGTTATGTGGATGTTTTAACTACCACACATGAGAAATAAAAGCCACATTAGGAATATCTTCATTAAAAAAGTTTAGGTTGACAAAAAGCAATACATAGCAAACCTTACAACAGAGCACTAAGCAGTGATTTAGGCTTACAGTTGATAACCAACCCTTTCAGAAAGAATTGTAGAAGCAATATCTTTCTTCAACAGCTTTGGATATTAGAGAACAGAGTGCTTCATCAGAGCGATCCAAAGAAATTGAGATATGGCTCAAAGGCCAACAACATTAATAATGAAGCCCAGCTTACTTTCTCTAGAAGTTTATTATGTTTTTTTATCCTTTAAGCTCTTTCTCTTAAAGATATACAATTGGAAATGATATACCTTAGTAGGAAGTCTGAGGTCATTACTGAAATAATTGACAGAATACATTATAAAAATATTTTTATGTAGTGAGGCTATTATGATACCAACATATCATGTAGGCAATAATGGGCATCTAGTTCTGCTATTTGTAATCCCCATGCTGGGGAAGAAAATCTGCTTTTGCAGCATTAAAAATTGGAAAAAAATGATGGATTTGACAATTTGGTTATCTAATTTTGGAGTGGAAAGCTATCTTCAGTTATATAAAATATCCTTCCTGAGCTCTCTTTCTCAATCGTATCGCATCCCACTTCATCTCTGTTTGCTACCTCCCGCTGCCACGCGCTCTATGCTTAGCATAAAACAAAGTTAAGTCCCGGTGGGGTGCCTTTTGTGAGGCCTTCAGAGTAGGAAGAAAGAAACAAAGAGCAATAAAGAGAGGTAGATAATATAAAAACAAATAAGGCACGAAAAAGGAGAGGTAAGGGGGAAGAAAACATCACTGGGTGAAGAATCTTAACATCATACACTTTTTAAATTTTGCTAGTAAGTAGTATTACGGTATGTCCTCTCTGTTTGAGGATGTTGCCTTCATATAGATGCAACATCAGTTTCGCACATATAAGGGTCTTCCTCCTTTCATAAGCTCCCCCTGAAACTAAAGAAGGGCTATTATTGCTTTTATGCATATGCAGGATGGTCATCCCCCCGCCCCCCAATCAGGGATCGTGTTCTCTGCGTTTCATGTCAGAAGTGCTCTAATGCACTTAAGAATTTAAGATGTTAAAGGAAATCTTTCCACTCCTGTCGCACCAGTTCCCTCCTAATGAAGGCCCGTGCGTTTGGGAAAGGCCTATTCCAAGACCCTTCCGTTCTTTCTACTAGAAGGCCTGAGCAAGCCCTACCACTGCTTCTCCAGGGGTGGAGGTGGAATTGGTTCGGCATTGCTCCTCCTTAGCTCGCCACCCCTTCCTTAATTTCTCCTCCACATTTCAGGCGCTTTTCTCACACTGCCAAAGTGAACTCACCCTGCAGCAACCTTGTCAAGGCAGGGCAGACCAGTGGCCAAAGCAGGGCGTTTGGAACCTTCTGGAAGTAGTCTCACTAGGTTGGTTCAAAAGCCCTTTTCGCAGCACTGTCCTCCCCGGATGGATAATTCGTCCCTCCACCCCTTCGTCCTACTGAATAACAGGACTGGAAAGATTTTTACAGCATCAGGTGCTTCTCTGGCCGCCCTCAGCCTGGGCCCCGAGGCTCTGTCATCGCCAGGTGAACCGTACCTGGGGTGTGGCCGCTGGCGCAATTGGCATTCAGCCACTTCAGAGGCTCTAGCTTCTGGCACTGCTGGGCAAATAAATAGTGCCACCTGGTTGAGAGTCAAAAACGGTGCTTTAAAATGCAAATACAAACCCCTCCTACATTTCTTGTCAAATGACTTATTCACGATTCCCAGGCTTGGCAATGGATTCTGCGCCCGGGAAAAGGGCTCGGGGCACGCTGCCTGCATGTGCAAAAATAAACCCCGAAGACGCCAGCCAAGTACGGGGCTGGAGCCTCTGCAGCCTGATGCCCGCTGGGCGGCTGGCTGTCCCCCGGGAGCTCGCGGGGCTGGGCCCGCTCCTCCTCCGCTCGCCGGGCGGCGGGAGCCAGCGGGCGCCGACTTTAAGAGTTCCTTTCTGCCTTGTAAGGAGGGCCGCTCCCGGCCCGTCCCCGCCCGATCGCTCTGACGCCCAGCCCTCCCGCTGCCCACCCCCAGCCGCCTCCCTCTGACTTGCCGGGAGAAGCCAGACGGAGCCTCTCCCTGCCACAAGTCTCTCCGCCTGCCATCCCCCCCTTTCCTACATCCACCCCCACACCCCTCCCGAGCGCCGCCACCCCTCCTCCGCCCCCGCCTCCGCCTCCTTCTCCTCGGCAATCGGGGGGATAAATCAGGGACGAAATAGAGAGGGGGAAAGAGAGCGGAGAGAGGGAGAGCGCGCGGGCGCTGCAAAGCTCGCCCAGGTCGGTTTCCAAAGTCGCCCTTGATGGCGGCGGAGGCCAGGCAGCCTCGGCGCTGAGCGGCCGACCCGCGCCGGAGGGTCCGCCCGCCGCCGCCCCGCGCCCGCGCCGCGCGCCGCCCCCGCCCCAGCCCGGCGTGCGCCCCGGCCCCCGCGCGCCGGCCCTGCGGACGTCTGCGGGCCGGACGGCAGAGCTCCTTCCCGCCCGCGGCTGCCAGCCCGTTCCCTTCCCCGGCTGGGGAGGGAGGCGGGATTGATCCTCGATCGCGAAGATGGCTGCTGGCTGCCTGCTGGCCTTGACTCTGACACTTTTCCAGTCTTTGCTGATCCGCCCCTCGTCGGAGGAGCCGTTCCCTTCGGCCATCACGTAAGTGGCCGGGCAGGGCAGGGCAGGGCCGGGAGCGCCGGCCGCGGGCGCCGCCGGAGCTGGGCTCGGAGTCCGCCCCCGAGCCGCGGGGCTTTTCTGCCCGTGGGGGTGGGGACGGAGCGGGGCCGGGATGCGGCGAGGCCGAGCGGGAGGAGCGCGCGGCTCGCCGCGGGAAGGTGCCCGGGACGGGCGAGTCGGAGGCGCCGGACGCCCGGGCCGCGCGCTCCCCGCAAAGTCCGCGACGACTCGCGGTGCCTCGACCCATCTCTTCAGGGGATCGTGGACTTAAAGAGTTTATAGGGAATGGGGGAGAGAAAGTTTCCCGCCAGCGAGCCGCGCTCATCCAGCCTACTCTGACACAAAGTTGTGTTTCGGTTGGGTGTTTTACAAATAGGTAATTTCAGGCTTGTCGGTGCAGCCTGGACCTGTGCCGCGCTCGGCCTCCGGGGTGCTCTCTGATCACTGGGGTGCCCAGACTCGTTTAGATGCCAGTTCACTGGGCGCACTTGACAGCCTTTCTGATGACAAGTGTCCCCACTGCCCGCGGCAGAGTGCCGTCCACCCAGGGGTCTCCCAGGTACGGGGACCACGCTCTCCAACCTCTCCAACCTTTTTTTGGAGCATCTCAGGGCTGGAAGACACGCGGTTCCTGTTGTTAGAATGAACAGAACCTATTTTTTGAGGGAGGGACTGAGCGTTACCAGAGTCTCCCGCAATTTCTTTTATTTTTGACATATCTAAAATAACTTAAAAAAAAAAAAACAACCACCTCGCTGCTCTTCTGGAAATAGAGTGTTTAAAGGTAGCCGTGTAATCACACGGCAGGAAGGGAATGAAGAATAATTCTCTCCTCTCTTAGGCTGGAAAAAAGATTGAAAGTCAGTGGCACATAAAAATACATACATATTTTTAAGTGCGCTGAATAGCCTATCAGGCATTCTGGGAAAGCATTTATTTTAGTTCTTGAAGCTACTTTAGAGCTTCTGAGAGTAGGTACTGTTAAGTGGATGAGTCACTTTAATGCATTTTACATAACGAAAACAAAGCCCAAGGTAGCCTTCCCGGCATTTCGGATGTTGGGAATTGTTTGCTGGCCTTTTGTTGGCCCAGTGCTGAACACTGGAGTTTTGGGAGGATGCTAGCAGTGAATCTTTACCAGTCGAACCCCTGAAGCTATTATTTAAGATTCGGCTAAAAGCATTTTTTACATTAGGTGTCAGTGCGAGCATCTGACGGATGCACATTCAAATCCAGAGAAGGGAAGTATCTAATATTTTTGTCATTGATTTACAGTCATGTTTCTTTTTAGATGATTTTCCATAAAAATGATTGCAGATCCTTTTTTGTTATGAAGCAAAAGGGTAAATGCCATCTGTGGAGCTTCATTTAATTGGCAGCATGTTCCAAGCAGATATTTGGAAACATGAGAGAAGTAAGAATTACCCTAAAGATGCTTCCAAATTCTTTACTCTTATTACAAAATTATGCTGTTAATTATTTATTTTTTTGGCTTGGCCTATACAGCAAGACCTCAAATGTCTCACGTGCATTTTGTGTCAAATAAAGAAGTGGCTCTTTAAAAAGGAGTCCATGTGTTTAGTTTACACAATTGTAAAGTCTTATTTTTAACTGACATTTTATCAATATTTCTAATCATTTGAGGGAATGCATCGTCACACCTTTGGGGAAAACTACGACTTTAAACTCCAACAAAATACCACCTTTTATTCCTGAACATACCATGGTAAAAATCCTTATTTTAAGGACAGCTGCAATAAGTGATTTTCTAAAATTAAAATAAGTCATTTTTTTATGGTCAGATATTTACTAGAGACAAGAAAGAAAAGAAATGGTGGGCAAAAATGGGAATTAGGAAGCCACAGTTTCTTTTCTTTGAAAGAATTTGAAATTTATTTTTCAACAATGGGAATTTAATGTCTTCAAGTTACATGAAACATTCATGAAATAAAAGCTTAGCAAAAGGTTTTGTATCTCTAAGTCAGCCTCCTGTAGATAATATTAACAATATTTTTGTAAGACTTCTGCATCTTCATTTAATTTATTTGTAAAGTTAGTAACAGCATCTTCTGCGGAGAGGAAAAATGATAGTTGACATCTGTATTTCATGTTAGATTTCTGAATAAATTTTATAAAATCTTTAAAAATGCAGCGTTATTTTCAGCAAGATGTGATGCCATTTGCTTTTCTTGAAAGAAAATAATTCATGTGGAGTGTAGAGATCATCAAGAGAAATCTCAAATCTTTGGGGAAAATAACAGGTTTATAAAAACTGTATAAAGGTTGTATATAGCATTCACTAAAGGCACATTATTTTGCTTCTATGTATACATTTCTCTGGAAGTCATTAGTAAATTCTTTTGTGTTTTGACACTTTTACTTTTCAGAGGAAAGGTAATACAAGAAGTTTTGATTATCAGAAGAGGATGCCATCAGCACACTATAAAATTATGCTCCGACTGGAGTGGGACCGGAATTAGAGTTAGTAATTCCGTTTTTTTTAGAGTGTTTATAATACTAAGGGCTTAAGTTTTATTATAATAAAACAAAAAATACATAATTCTTAATATCTTTAATTTTCTATTCTCTCCTTTCTCATACATTCTCGTTAGCATATGGTTCTGGATTAAAGTAATAGTTAAAGTGTTCTAAGTGTTAATAGTAAAATAATGGGCTTCTTCAGACAAAGGAATTGATACAGTGCTTTGCTAGGTTAGGTTTTTCTTGAGGAAATGACTGTCTCAAAAAAGTATGAAACATAAATATGCCATGTCGTAGCAACCACTTAATGCACATTGGTTCATATGTAAATGAAAAATACATAATTTTCATGTTATAGTATACACGTGTTGTATTGGTAGTTTAAAATATATTTGTAAAAATGGAGCTCTCACTTGTTCTAGAAATAATTTCTTGACGCACATGTGAAAACATTTCTATTTTAAAACTTAGGGTAATATGTATGCTAGCCAGTATTGTAACGTTAATTTAAACCTGTCTCTCTTAATTGTAGAATCCACTTACAAATCCAGTTTTTTTTTAAACATTGTAGTTATAACTACTCTTCATGTTAAACTTTTATCTCAGTCATATCAAAATGCCACTTAATCAGGTATAATTGGCTGAGAGAACATGGTATATGGAGAACACTGGTATAATGGGATAAATATATTTGTAAGAATATACATAAAATAAACATAACATCTTAAAAAGAATAGTACTTGGGTTTTAAATATTTAGGATATATGTATATTTTTTCCATTATCAGACAGATTTTAATGTAAAGGTTGCAGAAAAGAATATTTGTTTGTGTCATTGGAATGGATATGACATTGGATTAGGTATCTTTTCTGTGTGTTAGAAGTGACATAATCATTCTCACTTGGGCTTCGCAATTACTACTCACATACTATGTATACAAAAATGTGTCTTATGGTAAAATATGAGATAAACTAGTAAGTATAAAATAAAACCTCAAAACTATGAACATTAATATATCATTATCTTAGATCTTTAACTTGTTCTCATCAGCTTAAGAACATGACGTTTATTATTCCGCAGGTGCATGTTTAAAATATTCAACAGTAGATATATTTTTCCATATAAGTAGTATTGTGATATAAAATTTATTAATGTTTATACATGGATATACATGTTGCTCTGTGGATTGGAATTTGAATGAACATTAGGTCAATGGAAATGGATATAAACCAAAAACAAATTTTAGAAATATATAAAATTCTAAGCTGATTATGGTTTATAACAAGGAGATAAAATGTGCCTTTATTTTTATGGCTTTTACTAATTTAAATGTACTAAATCCATATAAAGTAATTTAAAGCAAGTTTTTTATTTTGAAAAAGATAAAACATTTAGTGCTGTTTCTTCCAAGAAACCTTGCTGTATAGACACCTTTCTGTTATTTCTCTAGTATTGATAAAAGTAGCATAATAAAACACTCCCTTACAGCGTTCACACATGGTAAAGTTTGGAAAAACATAAATGACATGTTCAAATTATGTATTCAAATTTAGTATTTATATTTAGAAGTATATATTATAAGAAATAACAAAGCATTTAGGAACTCTAAAATTACTTTAAAATTGTACATATAACAAACTCTATTACCTGATATGTTCTTTAGAGTCTCATTACGCAAACCGCATTTACAGAAGTTTCTTTTCCCTGATTTTCAGTATGAATGTGTATTTCCAAGAAGTAGTCTGTGCTTCTGAATTCACGTCCGTCTTGTTTTCTCTCATGTGTGTTCAAACTGTTTTAGACTGGAGATTTAAATGGTTAAAGTAAAATACATTTTAGGCAAATTGCTAATTTGTTGATTTCCTTCAGTGTCTTACAGGTATGGGCATAATCAGTTCTAGCATAAACATGCTTAAATAGAATTTTGAAAAAAAAATCAGAATTTGTTTCAGTATTTTTAAGAGGTAACATTTTACTGCTATGGAAGTGACAGCCTTTCATCATTTGTAACAAAAGAGCTGTCTGTTGTAGTATTTCAAAAAGCAGGTAAGCTGCTTACTGTGGGGCAAGGACTCCGCTGTGTTTCATCCACTCCACCTTCATTAAGGCTGCTAGTGTGTACCAGGCACTGTATCACACTGTGCCAGCCAGTCCTTTTCATGGACTGTCCGCGTAGCCCAGCTGTTCCTAAGCCTTTCATATGCTTGCCTTCCAGGAAACTTAGAACTAACTACACTGAGGTAGGCAACCATGTAGCTAACATGATTCATTTTTTTCTCCTGTGTGCCCAAGAAGAGGAAAATGGTTCTGTCTTATTGTTTATAGAGTTGAAAGAAAGAGGGTATTGACTTCATTGTCAGTTGAGAGAAAAACAATAGCACTTTGTGAAAAATACTGTATTTAAAATCTTTCCTTTGAGGGTCCAGAATACTAAGATTGCATAATTAGATAATTGTCTAGTTTATATTTTTATAGTATTCTATTTAATAATAATTTACGTGTGTGCAAATATACACAGGGTGGGGCAAAAGTAGGTTCACAGTTGTTTGTATGGAGAATAATACAGTAAGTAAGAAATAATAATACAAGAGTAAACTGTTTTGCATATTCAAAACTGTAGACCTACTTTTGCCCCACCCTATATTACATATGTATGTGTGTGCACACATGTATTTTTAAAAACTTCAAGTGGTTTCCCAGTGTAGAAAAACCTCAGTAAGGTAAGTTTATTAACACATGCTCCTCATGCTTTAAGATCGCTGCCAATCCACAACAGTTTTTAGGGATTAAATGTCACTCAAAATATTTTTATAACACTCGCATTTAGAATAACTTGTAAAGAAAATCAAGTGAGATTTTGTGTACGAAAACAACTTGAATATGCTCAGGCCATATAGTGACAAGTTATTAACATAATTGATGAGTAACAATACAAGTGAGATTCTAAAGATAGTTTTGCCATCTTTGAAACAAGTTAAGTATGAGAAAGAAACGATTGCACATGGAATATCAGGTACCTATTAAAAGGTTTTTGCATGCTAAGCAATTTTATTTCTGCCATTTAGACATGGGATACTTTGAAATTTGTAAGAATTAAACATATTTGGCATTGTGACATTTTTGGAATGAAAATGTACCCACTGTTTTAAAATTTTATTTGTAAAATATAAAATTCTAGGTTTCTTTTCTGTGTTGGCATTCCTATTTTCCACTATTCCTATACACGTGAATAAACTACTATTAGCAATCTAAAAAATGAGTCAAATGATCATTGTTCCTTTAAAATTTGCCATTTATACAGATTCTAACAAGATTATAAACAAGGAAAAGATTGACATTGTGGCCTCAACAAACTAGTGCACTTTTACAGTTAATTTCAATAATTCAGAGGCAGGCTGTTATATATGAAGCAATATTTAAAGTTCTATTTGAATATGAATGTGGGATATTTCTGGCTAAATGTTATTTTAACATTTGCTTCTACTGATTTTTTTTTTTTACCATATGCTTCTGCTGGAATAAAAAAAATTAGGATGTATTTTAAATTCTGTATCGTATATGAGGAAACTACTTAAGCTAGGAATGATGGCAATGGACAATAATGTAGTTGCCCATTTTAAATGCTTCAGATTTAGGGATAATCTTATTGTCAATTTGAAGTACTTTTTTCTGAGTAATTAAAAATTTATTGTGATGGTCTCCTGGCTAATTATGAATTCTTTTAGTTAAATAACTAATTGCTAGTTCTCTCTTTCTTATGCACACATGTTTAATATTAATTATAATTTATTATTTGCATATAATATTAGGTCAAATGGGGAATTTTTGGTTTGTTTTCTTCCAAGCAACCTGAGAGCAGACTTCATTTCTGGGTCCTCCTTCTTGCTGGATTCTACTCAGTGTTTCCAGGGTCCTTCCTTTCACCCCTGGACATTTCTCTCTATGAGAAATTGTTGACGTATTTTGGTGCACAGATAGGTCTGTAATACATAACCAAGACTTTGACCAACATTGTCAAATGACAAAACTGACATTTGCTCACATACTGTGGAGGTAATTAGGGAAAAGAGGAGAGAGCTAATAAAATCATTCTCTGTATAAGGTGCCTACTGTCAGACTAGGTAAAGGGAAGGGATGGTAGACATTAATGGTGTCTTATTTTGAGGATTCAAGGAGGACTAGCTCAGTAAAATAAATGGGCTTAAGCAAACTGAGAAAATCTCTTGTTTTAAAACAATGATCAAGAAGTGTCGAGGTACAAACACCGTGAGGAATGATGCATGTGAAAGTGGGACAAAGGGGCCTTTGGATTACAAATTAAAGATGCTAAAGGTGGGAGTTGGTTATTTGAAAATTTTTCTGTTTTTCCCCGCATTTCCCATATGAGCTTGGTTATCCTGGAAATGCTGTTTACTGAACATAATATTTGTTTTTAGATATTCAAATATTTATATATGGAAATTCACTTTAGAAACCAAAGCCAAGAAAATTGTCTAGATCTCAAGAAAAGCAAGTAAACATTTTATTTAAACATTTTTTTAAAGATTTAATTTATTTATTTTTAGAGAGGGGAAGGAAGGGAGAGAGGGAGAGAAACATCAATGTGTGGTTGCCTCTCAAGTGCCCCCCACCCCACTGGGCACCTGGCCCACAACCCAGCCATGCTTTCTGACTGGGAATCGAACCATTGTCCCCTTGGTTCGCAGGCTGGTGCTCAAATCACTGAGCCACACCAGCCAGGGCAAACATTTTATTTTTAATAAAACCCTAGGGAAGTGGTTTATGGGATAAAAAGTGTTAGTATAACACTTTCTTAAAAGCTTAAGTGCTAATAAGAAAAAAAAAATTCTGTTAGTAAATTTTTTCCATTATTCAGGGTCTGGCACAAATAACGCCCCTGTTTTATTACAAAATCATAGCATGTAATTCTGTAATATAACAATATCACACTCAAGCATACCATATGACATTTTAGGTGAAATGTTCAAATTAAAACTATAAATTATTACACCCATATTATTACCCTACCAACCACACTCAAGCAAGCCTTACTTCTCTGCTGGACCCTGTATTATAAGAAATGGAAATAACTTGCAGGTATGTAGGCTTTTGTAGGGTCTACTGAAGATTAAAGTAGACCCCAAAGTACATAATACATCATATTTAAAGCAAATAATTTAAATTTATGCTGTCTTAATATTTCCTGCTTTATATATTTTAACATCGAGTGCAATTTGATTCAGTGATTAATGCAACTATTATTATTCAGTACAACTTATACAGCACACTGAACTACGTTCTGAGAATCCAAACAGGAGAAGAGAGCCCGAAGAGAGTCACAACTCCGAGCTGACTGTGAAGCAATGGGACCCATCAAAACATGACCGAGCAAAAGCACGTAGTGTGCTGAAGAAGCGTGGTCGGTCCCATGTTAGGCCTAGGGCTCCTGGGTGGAAGGAGATGTTGATGTGACTGGATCATTGGTTCGAGGCCAAATTATAAAATTGTTGCATCAGGGCCATCTTTCTACATGACCCGAAGCGAGACAGGCAGTGTTCACAGCACGGGACATTCGTGGTGGCTCAGCTCTGCATACTCAAATTTGGCTTTTCTCCAAAGATTTTTAAATTAAAAAGAATTGTAGTTTAATCCATATAGAAGATGGGTTAAAGACCAGTATCTGAGGCAGAGGCGGTGAGGGGAGCTGTTGGTAGACCACTGCAGCATTCCCAGAGTGGGAGATGGCCAAGACCTAAAAGAGAACAGGGGTGGTGGGGAAGCAGGAATGAAACACGATGCAGAAGTAATGCGTCAGGTCCTGTGGGTCCTGGGATTTGGGGAATCAGGAGAGAAGAGCTGTAATCTAAGATCTCTAACGGGTAGATCATGTTACATTAAACTTTGTGGACTAGAGAACACAGGAGCACCACCAAGTTGGTGGTGGGAGTGAAGGTAATAGGCTCACTGTTTGACATTCTGAGCTCGCAGTGTTTCTGTAGATGATATTAGGCCATTAGAAAATGTATCTGAATTGGAGACAAATCCAGGGAGCATTCTTGGAAGCCAGAAAAAAGATTCATTCATTTATGTAGCAAATATTTATTTAGTATCTGTCATGATACACACTGTGAGTTTGCAGAGAAGAACCTTGGTCTACAGTTTCATTTTGCAGAGAAAAGAGGAGCCCTTCAAGGAAGTCGCCAGGCTGTGCAGGGTATGAGAGCAGTTTCAGCAGTGTGTTGCCGACTGAAGCATGATTTCGGTGCCTTAAGAGTTGGTAGCAGCTAAGACTAATACAGGTAGCAAGTGTGGATTGTTCTTTCAAGGAATTTAACGATGTGAAGAAAGGGAAAGAAATGGACACTAAGCTTAGAAGAAGACAGTTTTAAGAAACACGACACTCTTTTGTTTAAAAATAGGAGTTACATTAGGCTGTTCGGGATTGCAGATAGTAGTAGTAGAAAACCATAGGACTGTCTTGAACCAAAAAGGAAACTATTTTTCAAATTAGTGGTGCTGAATGATCAATTATGAGAGTCAAGGTCAAGGATGTGCCAACAACTGCAGAAAGGGGTGGGAATGCCACTGGGATCCTCTCTTGCTCCAGCGTAGAGGTTTTTTGTTTGTTTGTTTGACTCCTCATTCTTCTGCCTTCCCTGCCAATCGGTTTTATCTGCTTTCCAGTGCTCCTGGTATTGTATAGCTGTGAGGGTTTATGTTCTCTCCATCCAAGCTTTGAACTAGTTTGAGACTAGAACTCTAGTCTAAAATGTAACCTCCTAAAGAAATGTTGACAGTCTCCATATGGTCCAGATGGCCTGCTACTCATCATTTTGTTGTGATCAGGAGATGGGGTTTGGAAAAAGGACTCTGGTTGCCAGAGCCTGGGTCACTTCTCCATACCCTGGTCCAATCTCATTCCATTGCAACAGGCCAGCTGCTGTTAGCATGGGTAGAGGAAGAGACAGTTCTTAGAAAATGGCTCCTGGGGTTGGGGGAGGTGTAGTGACAAGGAAGTAAGTGTTACCAGAGGGGAGATTTGAGGATATCAGAGGGAGAAGAATGAATGGCAGAGAGATGAAAGAGATGAGAGACCGTGATTGGTGGGTGAGTGTTCTAACTGGCAAGTGAGGAAAGGACCAAGAAGAAAAACAATGTCTTACAAGATAGCATGAAAGATGAGACAGCCTTGAGAATTAAAGCAGATGGTTGGAATATAGACTAGATACCCTTTTAATTTACTGGAGATGTTTTTGGAGAAATGTTTCAAATTATATATTCAATTCTCAAGCTGGAATGACATGATAGTTTTTCTTGGTAGTAATAAGACTCCAGTTCACAACTCTATTCCCTTTAGACACAGCAACATTTGGTCTTTTTTCCTTTATTTTTCATTTCTTTTTTTAAGGTTATTATTATCTTGAAGGTCCATGTAGTTTTGCAAAATGTTACTAGATTTAATAAGTCTATGTGCTTATGGTAGAAAGAAATATCAATGAAAAGGAAACAACAAAAAGAGGGAATAGTTCCTGTTTTGGCAATTTATCATTATTTATGTATTAATTTTTTGACAAATAGAGGAGGTCTACTCCCACACTGTATTCCCCCACCATGTATTCATTTTTTAGCAAAAGGCAGAAATTTGAATTAGAACAGTTCCTTGTCAACAAAACAAAATGATAAATTTGATAAGATAAGAAACCACTAACAAATGGAATATTCCTGCAAAGCATGTTTCTGGTCAATCCTTAAAGAGGCATCTCAGGTCTCCTGAAGGTCTGGAAATTACTGGCAGCTGCCATCACAGCAGTTCCCCGGGCCTCCGAGATGACTGAATGAATGGTTAGGGTTACGAGTGCCAGCAGACCTATGAATCGATGTTGATCTCATTGGTACCAGTGCAGTGTGGAAAAATCACCCGTGTGGTTTGTGACACCAGATGAGAAGAGTTAGGGTGGGCTTTGTATTTTTCCCTTTTGTGACTTTGCTCTTTTTCCTCTCTCATAGGTATTCACAGTTTACTTGAGCTAATTTCGATGTCTCTACCTGCAGAATGTATGGGCACTATAACTAACAATTCTCTTTACATGTTATAATATTGCTTCTGACAATTTGGGGCCTCTTCTTTATGCCAGGCACTGTGAATGAATACTCTGCATGTTTTTCTAACCCATCCAACTTTCACCTTAGTCCCCAAAGATAAGTATGTTATTATCCATGTTTTATAGATGAGGGAAGTTAGAGTATGAAGAACTCTGCATTTTCTGAGGAGCAAAATCTGACCTCAAGCAACTCAATTCTAGAGTCCTACACTTGCAGTATTTTGCTGCTGCTTCTCTATGGCAGGAGCTTTGACATCCGTTATCTTACGGGTCCAGCTGTGGCTGGCTGACTATCCCAGCAATGAGGTCCAGGGAAAAAGGAGTCAGTGTAAAGTAGAGCTGAAACAACTCTAAGTCTTGATGTCTCCCTCTGCTGAACAAGGAGAACATTAAGTGAATCCAGAATCACAGTGTTGTACTGCGAGGGTCCAACAAGAGGATGCCTGTGGAACTTTGAAGGGCTGTTTAATGGTCCGGCGTTATTATTTGTACCACGTGTGATTTTTCTGCCTTCGAGAAAAAACAAAGTTGATGAAACAAAGTGATATTAGATTATTATGCTAATATATCATTTGGGCCATGAGAAAAACCTGAAATAAAGGGGGAAAGGAATGCTGATCAGGTCTTATAAGTGTCTCTTTCTAAAGCTTGCATTGCCTTTAATCATAAAGAGGGATGCAGTGAACTTGAGTGAGCGAAATGTTTTGTCTCCAGGTTAGGGACACAACCTGTACCCGAAAGACACCATGAAGAAAGAACCATGAAGTTTTTGATATATTTTATCTTGACATTTCAGCCAGCACCTGTTGTATAACTGTGCCACAGGAAGTTGAATCTCCTTTTAAAAGTTACAACTTTGCCACTGACAACCTTTCATTGTCAAACAAAAATGTGAGTTTTCTGCTTCAAGTCAGAATATTTGAAAGTCAATAAAGAGATCTGCCCATGATGTTTAGAGAAGTGATTCCAGACAACTCTCCAAATCGGGCGAGCGCAGAAGAGTAAAATTGAGACCAGTTGCATCTTTAGCAGCTAACACAGAAGTCAGTAAAAATCTGCCAAGAGCATCCTGAGAAAGGCCAGTGTTCATTTGCCTCATCCAACTGATGATTAGTCACACTCATTTAACCCCACCCCTCCACTTTCCAATATAAACAGAGGTCAGCCTTTTACACACACTCTTACTGGTAGGAAAAAACAAAAACACTTAACGTCTGCTGCACATTTTTAATCGATCCGTGGACATGAGAGATATTTTGATGAAACTAGACGTCAGTACCATGACTAATGACTACGACTTGATGATCACCATTGTAGCAGCCCATTTGCAAGTGCCAGGAACCTGCCTTTTTGACATTTGCCACAGAAAAGAATGTGTAAAATTCTTAGGATGTTTGTCACCTTAAAAATACCAACCCTTCTTTTCCATAACATGCTATTAGAATTGACTTAAATTTGCATTTGTGAAAATGTTAAGAGGGACAAACTGATGAGCCATGCGAAGCCTCAGGAGGATGGGTATAGTGGGGCTTATGCACGTAGTTCTAAATTAAACATTTAAGCTTGGCTGTTTCTCAAAACATCTGAATTTCCTGTCAATGTAAATGTAGAAGTCAGAATTAATTTTCCTGAGGTAAAATTTTATTGTGCATGTGTAACTCAGCTCCCAGGGGATTGATACACATCATGTCAAGGTCTGCCAATGAGTAATTGTTTAAAATTTATATCAGTACTCAATGGTAATAAATAAACATAGGGGAAGGGTAACTCATCACAGGGCCAACCATGCATGATAATTAGATGAGGTCCATTTGTCTCCTTAAGTTATTGGATGTGACACAACCTGTCCGTGTGGCGTCTGAAAGCCAGCTGAGTCCCTGGGTGTAAATGACTGCGACAAAGGGGTGGTTTGAGGGTTGTAAACCTTGGATTTGATTCTGCCCCTTCTGGATTTTTCCACAAGTGAAGTAGATTGGCCCCTGGGATTCTGTTCTCATAACATGCATGCAGTTCTAAGGCCTGGGGTCAACAGACTCCTCGGGGTCTATTTTTTTATTCCTTTTTTGTTCCCTCTACACCACCACCCTAACTGCAGGATAACACATGATAACACATGAAGTATATGTGTGTATTACATAATGTTTATATATTATATAATATAGTAATATAGCACATTGCATGTTAGTATAATATATAAGCAGATTTATATGAAATGAAAGTATTATAAAACACTAGCGAAATATGCACATAGAATCAGATGTGTTACATGCATGTAGGACACATTTAGAAGACATAAAACAAAGTGCTTTTTAGAATCCAGAAGATCTGTCATACATATAAAGGACTGCTAATTTTATTAGGAGTGAAGCATCATTAAAATCTTTGGGATAGGATATCTACTTGCTAATTATAGTTTTAATATTTTTGCCCATTTGAGGCTTGTGATAACTCTCTTTCACATCTTCCAAACCCTGCGGTGATTCAGTATTGCTGCGCTTGCCCTCCAAAGTTGCTAATGAGTGTGTTGATAGACATGTAAGCAAAGCCAGAAACTCACTCGTCTGGCCTGGAAGTTCCAAGGACTCAACATAGGCAGTCTGGGATGGTGGGTAGTACTTGAATTCTAAAAAGTGGTCACCTGTGGGGTGGCAGCACTCTTTCGAAGTGGGGTTTCCTGAGCTAAACCACAGAATGCAGGTAATGATTTGAGTGGCTCTTTATTTTAGTTCTCTCAAAAATGGTTCATGACTAGTACCATAGAGGAACATTTAATTCTTAACAATGCATGCTTTTGAACATTGGGTCTAAATTCTCTTATGGAACTAGCCTGGTTGGCTAAAGTGTGAGTTCAAAGCTCAGCTTTACAAATTACTAGCTGGGTAATTTGAGCAAGTGTACCACTGATAAAACTATGCAGGGTTTTTGTGAGAATTAAGAACGTTAATTCATGTAAAGCACTGACACATAAGAAGCACTGAACAAATACAGAGTCGGGCACAAATAACGCCGCATTTTTACTATTGTTACAAAATCATAAGCATGTAATTCTCTAATGTAACACTATCACACTCAAGCACACCTTATGGCATTTTAGGTGAAATGTTCAAATTAAAAGTATAAGTTGTTATACCCATATTACCCTACCAACCACACTCAAGCAAGCTTTTCTTCTGCCGGGCCTGTAATTTGATTAGAAGAGGAGAATTTAGTGGAGTCAGGTGATTTGAGTTCCTGTTTGTCTCTGCCACTAACTAGATAGGGAAACAGCTCCTGAGGAAGGATTCCTGGCTTTAGCACCTGCTAACATTAATTGCTCAGCACCCAACTATTTCCTAACAACTTAGACTTCGGTGTCCTATACTTGCCACTCGCATGTCCGTTGAGCGTGCTCTAGGTCTCTCTGGTGCACTCGCTCTTGTCCCTCATGACTTCGCTTTCCATGCTTGCAACGGTCTGAGGTCAACTGCAGTCTGAAAAGACAAAATGGAAAATGCCAGGAGCAAACAGTTCATAACTGTTAAAGTGAGTGCCTTTCTGAGCAGCGTGATGAAATCCCACACTGTCCCACTCTGCCCCACCCAGGATTTGAGCCGCTCCTTTGTCCAGCATATCCGCTTTGTGCATACAGTTAAATAGGGTTTTTTGAGAGAGACCACATTCACGTAATTTTTATCACAGTGTGTTGAATATTCTTATAAATGGTCTGTTTCATTATTGGTTATTGTTGATGTCTTACTGTGCCTGATTTATGGTAAACATCACCATAGGAATGTACGTGAAGGGAAAACAGCATATTCAGAATTTGGTTCTATGTGTGGTTTCAGGCATCCACTGGGGGACCCGGATTGTGCCCTTCGTGGTGAGAGGAGATGCAGTGCTTGAGTTAGCCAGTGCCGGTGGGAATACTTTTGAAAAGCTCTAACCCTAGCCTCATATTTTAGTTTCCTTTCTCATGACAGTTTTGAAATATCTCATTATATTTCTGAAAAATGGTGAAGTTTGATGTTTTTCTCTCTTGTAACACTCTTGTGCTACCCCCAGATTACACTAAAGCAGAGTATGGTACCAGGCTTCTTTCCTCATCTGATCGAAGGACGTACATGTAGAAGGAAAATAATGCAGTGAGCCACCTTGCGTTCTTGTGTGCCGAGAAGTAATGTTAGTGGCCCATTGTCACCTGATGATTTCAGTTTTGTCAGAGAGCCAGTAGATGCTCCTTTTGACAATATATTTCTAGCAACGGATGCAAACTCTAAGCATCTAAACATGGCAACTTTAAGACGACACCAGCAATAACTGTGATACTTGTGTAACCTAGAGGGCTGCTTTTTTGCCTTTGAAGAGGAGCAACAAACATATCATATCTTAACATGAGGAATAAATGAATATTATGGAGTTTTAAAGAAAAGAGTATAAATTATTTAAACTGTTTAAAATATCAGTTCCACTTTGTCAAGAAGAACTTAAGTTCTTCTCATGCATCTTGAAGTTTTGAAATGTGTGCAGAATCACGTAAAGTGTGGCCTCTCCTTGTGCCCAGGTGATTAGATTAGCTTTTCTCCTGTGTAATGTTGTGGTCAAATGAGAGTAGTTAGGAAAACTGTTCAATCCTCAACATTTATGCAAGAAAGGATGAGGTTAATGTGATTACACAAAAGAGATCAAAGACTGGCCACTAATATAAAGTGAATGAGCCCTGGTTGGTGCAGCTCAGTGGATAGAGCAGGGACCTGCAGACCGAAAGGTCACCAGTTCGGTTCCCAGGCAGGGCACATGCCTGGGTTGAGGGCCAGGTCCCTGGGTGGAAGTGCGTGAGAAGCAACCTGTTGATATCTCTGTCATACACAGATGTTTCTCTCCCTTTCTTTCTCCCTCCCTTTGTCTCTAAAATAATTAAATAAAAAAAGAGAAAATAAAAGTCCATATTTTATAGAGGATTATATAGGAGTGAAATGACTTGGGATTTTCTTAAAATGCTTGAAAAAAGAGCAAAAGAAGGAAGGAAGGAGGGTGGGTGAGAGAACAAAGGGGGAAAAAGGGGAAAAAAAGCGAGTAAAGTATGGAATGATAAAAATAAATAAGTAAAATCTTAAAAAAATAAAGTACAATGAATGAAACAAACTAGACAGAAGGGTCATAAAAACATTTTATCTGAAGACTGATAGAATGAGTCACTTGTTTAGAATTCAGTAATCTAGATTCATTTACTTAGTTTAGTATTTTCTATGCTGTGTAATACACTTCTACAAACGTGGAGTTTAAGACGATGTACATTCACTTTCTCACAGTTTCCATGGTGAGGAGTCTAGCCTTGGCGTAGCTGGGTCTTTTGCTCAGGGTCTCACAGGGCGTCACTAAGGTGGTTCACCGGCCTGTATTCCTTTCTGGGGCTACTTTCTGCTCTTCTTTCAAGGTTGTGTGGTTGTTGATGCTTCCGTGAGGTTGTAGGAATATGTCCACCCTCCTTCCCTTTATTCTCAGCTGCCGGAGGTCACGTGATTTCCTTTCCACAAGCCCTCTCAAAGGTCCTCTCACACATGGCACTTTACTGCTTTCTGAAAGGCCAGCTGGAAAATCTCCCTCTTCAGTCTCTCTTTTAAGGACTGTCAACTAATTAAGTAGCCCATCCACAATAATCTTTCTTTTGATGAATTCAGAATCACATAATTTGGGATCTTCTGTCTACAGAATCCCTTCACCCTTGACCATAAAACATAACCCAGGCATGGAAGTGACTTCCCGTTATAATCACAGGCCGCACCACCCCCACTCCAGGGAGTGGATGGCCTATGGGATCCATCTTATAGTTCTTTCTCCCACAGGTTTTATTACTAGACAACCATTATAAACTCACCAAAAACTGGAACATGAACGGGAATACTCATTTGTTTTCCACTTTACATGTTCACAGACTGACAATTCTTGGAAGCCGTCAAGTGCCAAATGGTATTTTTTTTTTCCTCCAGGGCAATTCTGCTTTGCAAATACATTGGTGCTGATCCATCCTGTAAGGAAAGTAAATTCCAGTAGCTCATTAACAACTCGTTACTAGTGTTAGCTGAACTTTTCACCCTCTACGAAGAAAAAAAAAAATCTCTGTGCTGTGGTTTAAGTCAATTTACAATATTATTACCAACAATGTGTAGAAAAATTATAAGACAGTTCTTCTGAAATGTAAAGGATTAAGTTATTTCCAAATTAAAGGGTTTTTTTTTACGATGTCTTAGATCTCTCCTGAAATTATGTGCATCTCCCTGCCTGTATAAACTGGGTGATTTTTCTAAAATCCTAACCTGCATCTGCTATTTTAAAAACATATATATGTATGGAACGGTAACCTTTCTAACTAATGCCCCAAGTATAAAATGTTAATGCAGAAATGTTCATATAACTTAAAGCATCATATAGGATTTATCCTCTTCAAGATAAAGATTTAGGAGATTAGCTTTGGCTTCTGCTTTTCAAAGAAGAGATCACCCTAAAAATGCTTCTTCAGAATACCTACGTAGTTGAGTGCTCAGTACATTTACCTTAAAAAACAGGCCCTTCCTGTTCTGCATCCAGGTACTCTATGCATAAGCTAGTCGGTTTGTTTGAAAGTACTGCTGATTTGTTCAGATTTGTCTTGTTATACCACTAGCACTAATTAATTTGTTAACACCTGGTGATGCTGGTCAGAATAATTGTCTAATTCAGTGTTTTTGATACTCATTGTCCTAAAGGAATAGAGTTTATTTATTTTTGTAAATTTCATACTCATTGCAAATGTATATTTTTGTAGAATACAATGAACATCAATTAATGGAAAAGTGGCATTTAAAAAGATATGCTTGTTTTATAGTGATTAGATTTGGTAGTTATAATATTACTTCTTAAAATGTTTATAAAAGTGTCGAAACACTCTCCATTTCCAAACTTATTCTTCAGCTAGATCTGCTGAGCACAACCTGAGTTACCCTAGTTTAGTTGGTTTGCCTACTTAAGGTAACCAAATTACCGTCTTCATTTTGAAAATGGCATTAAAATACTAAAGTGGAAGATTTTCACATTTTAAAAATGAGTCTTTAAAGATGATATACCTACTTCACTGCTTATCTTTGGTTGAGGCTATTGGATAGCTATGACCTTTTTCCTCAAAGTAATCCTTATGTTTTGGTTTGAAAGGAGCTGCCTATTTCGGATTGTTACACATTGTGGTTTCTGACTAGAATTTATGTTATTTACAAGCAAGTCTGACTGATATTGTATTTTCTTGTGGACATTTTCTGTTTCTAATGTATCTAAGTGCTTGCTGTAAGTAGAACCAATACCTTGGTACTGCAGTGAAGGGAAGGGCTGCCATACCTGAGGCATGCTGCATTTTTTTACACTTTGTGTTTTAAAAACAGTATCTGTATAAAGCGTACTTGGCCTGTGAGACTGAGGCTGTATAAAAAAATCTCCATTGGTATCTCAGATCCGAGAATGTCTGCCAAAGTATAAAAGATAACATTCTCACTGTACTGAAACACGTCCAAAATCAGACAATGCGGTTCTTGCACAAGACAATTAAAATTTTCTAAGAGTGGTTCTCATGTCGACGTAGTGAGCATTGAGAATTGCAGACTTTTTCTCCTTAGGTATCTGCACTCATTGTAATTGAAATGTATGGAAAAAAAAAACCTTACACATTTTTGACAGTCTGTTTCTCTTGTTTTCTCCTGGTATGACCGGAGATTTTTTCTGACGGTGGTGCCAAACATGTTCTCAAATTGCGTGTAGGGTTTTTACCTAATGAAACTGAGGCATGTTATTTTCTAGCAAAAGACGGGCAAGACAGGGTTATCAGCACTATATTTTTATGCCTTCCTGTGCAGTCTCTTCTGAGTTATATGTCACTATACACTTATTCCTGAACAGTTTTCTCAAGGATTTTTTATAGAGTTTCCAGACAATCGAGATAAACTAGTTTCCTAAGAATATCAGAATTTATGTGTTTTAAGAATCTCTTGAAGGGTTCTTTTCTGTTCTTTAGTGGGCCACTTAAAACTAATCGAATTAAACGAGATCTTTTTATAAAGATGCTACCTGTCCCAGCTAACAGTTAGGACGCCAGGTCAAGAACAAGGCCGTGTTGACAGTATTGACCGAGTCTTGCTGAACTGGCCTTCTAGGTGCTTTTCAGGATTAGCTCACGAAAAATACTTGATTGATAAATTCCCTTATAACATAACTTCATTGATTTTACATTGTGAAAATCATAACCGTTTCTATATAGTTTAAAAATCCCCTTCACGAAAGAGAATGTGTAATTTAGAACATTGCAATGGCCGTGATTCTAAGAAACCTGCTGAAATCTTACCAGTGGAAATTGTATAATACCTCAGTAACCATTATATTATAGTTAATTATTATAATAAAGTATTAATTACTATTACATTTATATGTACATATTTAACATCTTGGCAAGATGACCCTTATACATGAATATTTTAATTTAATATATTTCAGTTTGGCCAAAAATATGGCTGAGAAATTAAAGCAGATGTAAGTAGCTATCCTTAGGGGTTGGTTAAGCCTTTTTATTCGAGCTACATGGGGCTATAGGAAGGCAAAATATGTTTAAAGAAAATATATGGATAAGGCAACCAAAACTTCTGCTGCATCATGGAATTTTTATGAGGCCAGGGTGTTGACTCCAAATTATCTATGAAATTATTCTGTTGACCTTAGATGATCTTGAAATGAAAGTCTTTGTGTTGCTCACATCCCTGACCATCCTCATTTTTAATTAGGTTGTGAGTTAAGGCACATGTATGCATAAGTGATCTGATTATTTCTGAGCCAGTCCTGCCTCCAGGCGAGCACCTGGGAAATGACATGGGCATTATTATGGTTAGTAGTGTAGGAGGCCATTACCGACTGTGTTGAAATGTGGCTGTGTGTCTGTCTGCTTCCCTTTCCCTGTCCTCTATCACTACATTTATGTACTCCTTTCCTAGTGGATCCGGTGTCCACAAGCCCTCCCTTTGTTGATCAAATATCTGCTTTCATCCTCAGCCCATCACCATTTAAAAAAAATTCAAAGGAACTCTTCTTTCCCAAACCATTGGGTAAACAATATTTCTAGAGGTGCCATTTTAAAGGGAGTTAATTAGCACAGATAAATCCCTAATGTGTAAGCCATATAAACAAACCATATTTTTAAAGGAGGACTTTTCTGTAGTTCTGTCCTGACCCATGATTGCAGCTGCCAAACACTATGTCAGAAGAGGACTATCTGGAATCTCAGCTTCTGAACGTTCGCTCACCAGTGTCTGGGCGTAGTCATAGAAGAAGTTTTGAAAGGTGATTTCTTGGGGTTTTCTGCCTAGCTTCCCATTCTATCCCTCAGAACATCAGACACTATTCTAAAGAAGTGATCATTTCAGATAGATAGCATTTAAGATAGCAATCAGTGACACATGATAAAGTGATGATAAGCTAAGCATGGCAAGTAAGGAACTACTGTGGATATATGCGGCCCTTTATAATAACAAAACAAGGGTGCTATTGTATAAAACGCGGATGGTGTAGCAGTGTGGTAGATTAAGAGGCACAGACTGTTAGGATAAGGACAGAGATGTTTTGGAGGACATGCACTTGAAGAAGTGTAAGAGAAAAGTGGAGGTATGTACTTAAAGAACTAATTCATACAACCAAAGGTAGAAGAAAGTGTGACGTGATATTTTTTTCTGCTCTGATTTTTCTATTTTATGTTGTTGTACATTGAAGATTGAAAATTTGTTCCACATAAAACACAATACAAATTTATTAAAGGCAAGTACTCTGGAAAATAGTTGTTTAAAATAAGGAAACAAGGACCTAAAAACACTTAAAGCAATTGTTCCATAAAATGTATCACAGAGAAGATATTTTAACATTTTTTAAGAGACAGAATTGAATTGTCTCATTACATCCAGTTAGGTACATTTCTGAAAGCTTTTCTCATGCTTTTATCTCACAATGAGAGTTGTTCTGTTTCTGGCCTGCATGATGTAGTAGGTTAAAAGCAGCATTTTATTTTATAAAGAAAGGAAAATCTTGAGTTGGTAATGGGGTGAGAACTGGAAATTAAGAGGCTCTTGGAATCCTCAATTAATATTATATGCAATTTAATTTGACTCATTTATATTTCTTACCAACCCCTGGTCACTCCTAAATTCAAATACAGCATGATAAAGGCTAGACTATTTTAATTTTATAATATCTGATTGTATGTCATAATACTTTTATAGTATTTGGTAACAATTCATAATTTTAGAGAGATCAGAAAAAACTTGACCAAAAATAACTATGGAAGTCTATTAGAATGTACCAAGATGATATTACCACACTAGTGATCATATATAATCACTAACTTTTTTAGATAATCCAGGCTAGGTTTCTCAAGCTTGGAACTATTGACATCTTGGACATCACTGTTCTTTGTAAGGGAGGCATATCCTGTGCATTGTAGGATGTTTAGCAGCATCCTGGGTCTCTGCCCTTGGTCACTCCCTGTAGCAACCTCTCCCCAAGTCACGACAATGAAAAATGTCTCCAGACACTGTCACATGTCTGTTGTGGTGCAGAATCGCCCCTGGGTGAGAACCCCTGATCGGAACATAAACTGCACCCTAAATTGGCCCTTGATGTGTGTTTCTGTTGCCAGGTGTGCCTGTATCTGGGTCGCTCCCCAAATACTTATGTGTGCTGTTTGCATTTTGCAAATGTTTTGTCCCATCAATGAGTTGTATTCATTAATTCCTGATAATATGTATGCTTTTGAAAAAGGTAAATTGACTAGTTCAAAATATTTTCTGAATTTAGCTGTTAAATGTAGTGCTTGGTGAAGCAGGAAGTGTAATTATTTAATGTATCGTCCAATGGATGCGGGTGAAATTCTTCTGTTCCTGGAGATCTGTGAATTTCCTGAAGGAAAGTTTTGCAGTGAAACCTGGCTTTAACAGAAGTATACTGGTATCTGTTCTTTCCTGCTGGGTCTGGAGCGGAAATGAGACAATCTATCCTGTTCTTGTGTACGTTGTGGAAAATGCTTTGTAGGTACCAGAAAAGCTGGGCAGTTGCCAAGGTGGCCTGTGGGCAAACTGTGATTAATGCGGACACACTCTTGTTAGGGGTATTTGTTTCTTCTGAGGAAGCTGCATAGGAAACTAATGAAGATTTTTCTTGGCTGAAAGTGCTTAATTTTTTAAGGGGGAAATAATTAACAGAGACTGCCGCCCCCTAACTGCCCCCGCCCCCCACCGCCCTGCAAAACTACGAGCACTATTGGGACAATCTCACTCTACTACTAAGCTTTATTTGAAGGCATTCTGTATAATGTTCTGTCTTATCTAGGGCTTTGAAATTTTATAGGGCTGGCCGGACTGTTCACACACCAAAAATATCTTGATGAGCATGAAAAGAATACCAGGGCGTTTTTGCTCATCAACTTTTATTGTGAGTGGCGGAGAGCTGCATGCTGGTTCTCTGTAAGGGAACACTGGTTCATACACCAGTACGGTACGGACAAGAACGACGACACAAAGTGGTGGAGTGCAGAAACTCATCCTGTGCGCACTTTCTACTTCGGTTAGGAGGTAGTGCTGTTACTGCAAGAGGGAAAATGGAAATGCAGAATCTCGGGTCCAAGATCATCTTTTTCCTTTATTCAGTTAAAGAGTAATTTCTCTTTTGCTTTCCTATCTGCAAAGAAATAATACAATATTTTATGTTTTTAGTTGATTTGGCTTAAATGGGGCTCTTGAAGTGTTTCATGTCCATCCTGCTCTAAGTGGCTTAGGAGAGCCTAGAAAGATCCACTTTTTTTGTCTCCTTTTCACGTTGTCCTCTCTATGATGCCTCTCTAATGCTACCGTTTTATTAACAAAACA
Organism: Desmodus rotundus; assembly: GCF_022682495.2. Classification (NCBI taxonomy): domain Eukaryota; kingdom Metazoa; phylum Chordata; class Mammalia; order Chiroptera; family Phyllostomidae; genus Desmodus; species Desmodus rotundus. The sequence continues at coordinate 39,517,928 of NC_071392.1, forward strand.
TAAATACATTACACTTGCACTCTATGCAAAATCTAGTGCACTTCCACACATTTTCTCCCTTCTTCTAGGCATTCAGTATTCATATATGGGCATAATCATCCTTGCCTTTCCTTTTTTCTACTACAGACAAATATGGTAAAAATGTATCCTGTAACTACCAGCACTTTATTTCAACCCAGCTCTTCCTTTTGTTAACCCTCATATTGGGTTTGACTAGAACCCTTTTTGTTCCTGACTGTTATCCATTCTAATTGTTAATAATAACCTTTAAGCCCTGGCTGGTATGGCTCGGTGAATGGAGTACAGGCCTGCAAACTGAGAGGTCACTGGTTCAATTCCCGGTCAGGGCACATGCCTGAGTTGCAGGCCAGGTCCCCAGATGGGGGCTTGCAAGGGCAACCAGTCGATGTTTCTGTTGCACATCTATGTTTCTCTCCCTTTCTTCCTCTCTTCCTCTCTCTCTAAAAATAAATAAATAAAATCTTAAAAAAAAATAACCCTTCACTCTCAAACGTGTCCACGTTCAGATAACAAATTATACGTTTACCCTATACCCAGGCTATTTTATCAGTATGTCATACAGTTATGGTATCATCACTAGGAAATTCAGATTCTATATTTTTACTCTATATATGGGCTATATAGGGGAAATATTGGAGTATTAACAAACTTCTATACATATGTCCGGATTGTATATGTGTTAAAAAAAACATGATTTAGAAACTTATTTTTATTTATTTATTTAATTAAAAATATATTTATTGATTATGCTATTACAGTTGTCCCATTTTTCCCCCCTTTACTCAACTCCATCCTGCCCACCCCCTCCCTCCCACATTCCCCCCCTATAGTTCGTGTCCATGGGTCATACTTATAAGTTCTTTGGCTTCTACATTTCCTACACTATTCTTACCCTCCCCCTGTCTATTTTCCACCTATCATTTATGTTGCTTATTCTCTGTACCTTTCCCCCTTCTCTCCCCCTCCCACTCCCCTGTTGATAACCCTCCATGTGATCTCCATTTCTGTGGTTCTGTTCCTGTTCTAGTTGTTTGCTTAGTTTGCTTTTGTTTTTGTTTTAGGTGTGGTTGTTAATAACTGTGAGTTTGCTGTCATTTTTACTGTTCATATTTTTATCTTCTTTTTCTTAGGTACTCTAGCTTCTTCGTATCCTGGATATATTCTTTTCTTTAAGTACTTTAAGAAGTGAGATATTTACCCTGGCTGGTATGGCTCAGTGAATTGAGCACTGGCCCGTGAACCAGGGAGTTGCTGGTTCGATTCCTAGTTGGGGCACATTCCTGGGTTGTGGGCCAGGTCCCCACTTGGGGGAGTGCAAGAGTTAACCACACATTGATGTTTCTCTACCTCTCTTTCTCCCTCCCTTCCCCTTTCTCTAAAAAGAAAAAGAGCCCTGGCTGGATTGAGTGCAGGCTGTGAACCAAGGGGTCGCTGGTTGGATTTCCAGTCAGGGCACATGCCTGGGTTTCAGGCCGGGTCCCCAGTAGGGGGAGTGTGAGAGGCAACCACACATTGATGTTTCTCTCCCTCTTTTCCTCCTTTCCTTTTCTCTCTAAATAAATAAATAAAATCTTTAAAAAAATGAAATGAGATATTTGCTATATATTCCACAGTAGAGGTTTACAATTTTTAAATAGTTGTGAATTACCAAGTTATGCAAACTATTAATATGAAGAACAATCCTAATTTATTCATTATCTGTGACACTACTTGTGAGTCCCTGCAAGGGACACTGCTGTGGGTTGACTTTGTGTTTTTCCAAAATTTATATGTTAAAGTTCTAACTCCCAGGAACCCAGATTGTGCCCTTATTTGGAATTAGGGTCTTTGCAGATATGATTAGTTAGGATTAGGTCATACTGGAGTAAGGTGGGCTGTACTATAATATGGCAAATATGTATTCAACAGGGAAAATTTGGGTCCAGACATACACACACAGGGAGAGTGTCATGTAAAAATTGGAGTTGCTGCCATAAGCCAAGGAACTACCAGAAGTGAGGAAAGAGGCCTGGAACAGATCCTCCTCTAACACCTTCAGAAGGAGCATGGCCCTACTGATTCCTCGATCTTGGTTTTCTAGCCCCCAGCACTATTGAGACGGCATGTTTCTGGTACTTTGATGTAGCAACTGCAGTACACGAATACAGACTCCGTCCTTCGGTTGGGTTGCTCATGACATCACATTCAGTCAGTTAAGGCCTGGTGGAGTGTAGTATTGTCATCATATACAACAGTTATTGCAATGGTTTCATTTTCAGTGAGACATCATTAAAAATAATTCCTTTAGAACATTTAGTTATGAATGCTTTCTATATTTACACTTCCCAAAATATGCAATGTAGGTTGTTTTTTAGGTCTTACAGGCAAAACTTCCAGGTAATTTCGTGCAGGTCCCAGACTTGACGTCTAGGGAGTTTTTCTAGCGTTCTCTTACAAAGGGAGGCTTGCATCTGATGTTTCGTCCTATACTCCTTCTCTGGCACAGCATTGGTGGATTCACTCCAGGTTTGGACAATGTGTGGTGGGTGAATAGCGTGATTCTTGCCAGAAAGACTTCCCAAGAAATAAAGAGAACCTTTAGGCTTTTAAAGATTTATTTATTGAACAACAGGAGGCTAATTTGGAAACTTTTTATTTTCTTCTTCTAAAATAATGTACTGTGGTAATAGTCCTTTTACTTTGGGACCTTTGAAATTTGAATGGTGTGAGGTTTCAACATGCACATTTTTAGAATGCTAATGATGTGGTTATAAGTAGACATGTACGGCTATAAGCAGTGCATTAAGTACATGGTTCCGCAGAGGTGCACGTTCCCATGGTGTGCAGTCTATAGAACCAGAGGTCAGGCTCGCTCTGAGCTATTAGTGCTAGAACTAGGTTCACCTTCTTAAGGAAAACATTTCTGTAGTAAACATTCTGGACACATACACCTCCCTAGAATGGATCAAAAATCCTTGCAGGCCGAATCAATACTGTGTGTATTCTCTTTCAGGCCTCGACACTCTTCTCACCCCGTCTTCCCTGGGTTAGAATGCTTGATACGTGCCTTTAATGCTCATTGCTACTCTTGCTTCCCACACATTAATACTCAGGATTTCATTTTCTGGAGTTGTATTTAGTAGTTCTTCCCACTATTTATGTTTCCTTCCTAGATGCTTCATTTAGCAAGCTCTATAATGTGTGTAGCTCACTTGCGACTTTGGCTTTCGTGCTGGACATGGGTCCTTGGGTACAGTGCTTGATGTCTCAGTATCCACTTCCTCATCACTAAAATGCATTCAAAGCTCTGTCTTACCAAGCTCCCTGCATTGTGACATTCAGATGAGGCAGTGCATATGTGAATACTTTGAAACTCCAGAGTCCAATGTTCACATGTGATATTAGGCTATTCATTTTCCTCACTAAGCCAATGTGTTGGATTTGTATAACATTTAACTTCCCATCGAGGTTGGGGGTCAGCCTTTTCTTCAGGACTTTGCTTTTATTGAGTTCATGTTGTATTTGAAATGCAGGTTAGATACCACCTAGTGTAGAGAGCATCATTTGTGTGCTGTGACTATGAAGTGGTGACTGGGTTAAAATTACATCTTGATTTATCATCCTAGTATTTCATTGGGTAGAATTCTGGCTGATGGATTAAAGTAAGTTATAAATGCTATTCATGGTAATATATCCTCAGTAGCAAAGTAATTCAATGTTTAGTCTCATTATATGTATGTGCATCTATAATATATGTGTATATATAATATACATATATACACACTCATTAATAAAATTAATAAAATAACTTCATAAACATTGCCAACCATGGCCTAGGCAATGTGTTAGTCCTGAAAAAATAGAATCAATGGAACAAGATGGTACCTTAGGTAATTTATAGAATAGTTATAACAATATTTAACATCTAAGCATTTACATGTCCTATCTTAAAGCTTTATTTTATTTTTACTATTTTTTTCTGAAATATTTTGGGTTTATAGGTGTTATGATTATAAATAAGAATTTAAAGAAAAACTCAATAAGTTTTTCCAGAAATGATGCATAATAGAATAAGCTCCATTTATTCTATTTATTCCACTAAAGAATCGTGGGGCCTTCGAGCCAAACCCATGAGGCATCCTCCTGGAGCCCCTCAGGGAGACGTTGGTCAAATGGACGAGACACATGCAGCCGGGCAGAGATGGAGAGACAGCCTGGGCCAGAAAGTGCAGACACATTGCTGCTTTGGCTGAGAAATCAGGGCATGAGTGGAAATAGACTTGCTGATGACCCTTTTTCCTTTAGGTAAATGTTAGATGTTTTTGAAAGAAAATTAATAAGTCCATACAAAGTTCCTTTTGCACAGACATAAAAGTGGCTCCTCGTTCAAAATATAGGAGATTAAGAGTGCTTTACTAAGAAATGTCTAACTAAGGACTGCTCAGAAAAGTTATCTCAGAAATACTGATGTGGTCTTTAAAAATCCGTTTAGTTTGTGCAACAGGTACAAATGGATATGTAGGCCAACTCAAATAACATTTCTTTAATTTTTAAGGTAAAATGATTATAGTTAAGATAATTTAACAAATGAAATACCTCACCTTTAGCAAACTGTTAATACTGCTTTAAGTGGCTTATAAGCATTTTAGAGCATCTTCCTCTCATCATTCTACATCTCTGGAGCAACTTGGGAAATGTTTTAGGTAATTCTGAGTTTAACAAAACGTTTTGATAGTCTCAAGGGGGATGGACAGTTTTTTCTCTAAATAGACCTTGAATTTCAAGCGTTCTTTTAAACATAGGTTGCTGTATAATTTTCCCCACTTATATCAATAATTGATATTTTCTGGTCTGAAGGGTAAAGCAAGAAGCAATTTAATATATATTTCAAAAACAAAACTACTACTTACCAGATTAACGGCTGCTTTCTGTCTTTGAGAACCAAATCAGAGGGAATGGTGTGTTTTAGGCTCAGAGAGCTTCACACACAAAGACAAACACATAATTGGAGCTCTGAACAGTCTCTGGGAAGAATGATCAAGAACCCAGAAGACAGACAAGGCCATTTTTATTTTTTTGTAAAAGTTTACTTTTTAAGATTATTTCTCATGTAATCTTCTCATGGGCAGCAACTCAATTATATTGTTTGAGATTTAGTCCCTGACTTAATGGTTCAACTTAATAGCTTTCCAACTTCACGATGGTACGAAAGCCATACCCAAACCTTTCTTCATATTTTAAATTTTGACCTTCTGCCGGGCCAGTGATTTGTGGTAGGATGCTGTCTGGTGATGCTGGGCTGCGGCAGCAAGCATCGTTCCCAGTGAGCCACCCCGTCACGTGGGTAGACGACAGAGACTCCACAGTGTCCTGTGTTGCCGGTGTTTCTTGGGTGTTGTGTTTTGTGTTTTCATGTTCCATCATATCCATGACACGCCCATCTCTGTATCCTGCTTCCGGTGAGAAAAAGAGGAAGGCAATCATAAAGGTAATGATGTGTGTGCGCGTGTGCGTTTGGTTTCAGTTTCCACTTGAGGTAAGGAATTTAACGTCTTGAGGCACTTTCAGTTTGTATGAAATCATATGTGAGAAATGACCAAAATGCGAAAGTTCCTTTACTGAGGTTTACTACTCCGGAAAAACATTCCCAAGATATTTCCGACCTATTAGTTCCCCTGCTCTATATGCCAGGAAAATGGGCAGAGGCAAAGTGTCCGTATACCTGTACAGAAAAGAGGCTTTGAGAGTTTGGATTCTTGGATGTGAATATTATGAGCCTGTTAGATAATGTCTACGGCAGTTTAAATAACATTGCCTCTTGAGTTTTTATCATCAGCTACCTAATAATTTGTCGTTGGCAATAAACATAATTGAGTGCTAGGTGTCAAGTGGTACGCTGTTGTTTTACTTATGTTATCATATTTAATTCTGACCTCAACCCTAGAAAACAGTGGCGGGATTCCTTTTCTCGTCTATAAATGAAGCAGAAGAAGCTGAGGTCCTGAGCCGTTGAAAAACCTGCCTGGTCTACATAGGTGGTGGAGGTGGTGGTAGTGGGGCAGACATACCACGCTGATGTGTCTGATTCCAAACTTGCTCTCAGCCACAAAGTTATGTTGCCCTTATGCAGAACTGCTCAGGCGCCACGCGTTTAAAATAGCATTTCAAATAAGGATGACCTTATCTGGGTCATTAAAGATGTTCTTAGGGAATCTATAGTTTTTCTTTGTCCAGACAAGTAATTTTTAAATGCAGGACATTTAAACTACCATTTCTCCAGATATATCAATGACTTGTAACTCTTGCTTCTTAGATAAGAGTCTCCCCCAAATAAATGAAGTATTAATAGAGTAAACGTTTTCCCCATAATAATACATATGAAAGCAATCTTCAAAGACACATACGAATTATCAAAGAAGCTGCCTTTAGCATGTAATCCTGTGAGTAGTCTTGAATGATTAAAAAGGATTCTCTTCGTGATTATGAATTGAAACAGCTGGGATGAGTTGTCTTGATCAACACAACTGAGGATCACTTCTGAAAGCGAGGGGTAGAGAACAGTAAAGGACTCATTGCTCGGTACTGAGGTCACCTGCTTCGTAACAGACTAAAATAGAAGAGAACAAGTGTTAGGAATTCATTCTGCCTTCTCAATGCTTTTGTAGCTTTATTTTTAGAGCTCTGCTAGCAGCAGTTGGGAGTATTGTTTACCCTTAAGCGCCTGCTCAGTCAGTCGCACCCTCTCTCTCTCTCGCAGTCTTTGCCTCCTTTGACAGGTGTGAGGGACTTCCTAAGTGTCGCAAGCAGTCGTCTGGCATCAGCTGCCCCAGATATAGCTTGCGTCTTCAGCCCAGTGAGGTCCTAAGAGAGGTAATTTTTCTGCTGCTTCTTAACAAGTACTAGTTTCTTCTTGAGGCTAAGCCAATCAAAATGAAAGGGCTTGGGATAGAGAGTGGTGCAGGAGTGCTAAAAAATTTAATAAAGAATGGATTAAACTGCTGTGATGGATTGATTCATAAGGAAAGGATGAAAAGGAATATTTCAGTGGCTCCCTTACAAAACCTAAGCTATTGTAAATGTCCCAAACCTCACAGACATACCGTTTTGGGGGGTGGATAAAGGCAGAACACATTTTTTTGTTGTTAAAATTGTGCATGTGTGTCTGTTTCTGAAGAAATCAGAGGAACTATTACTTAGATATTTGTCCATAGTGTGCTATTTACTCAAGACAAAGTAAGTGTAGCAATTTAAAAGGTATTGGTAAGAGTCAGAGTGTCAAATACTTAAATATTTAAAACTCGGGGAACAATAGTGAGCAGAAGAGGTTTTAGACACTGACTTTCTCCGGACCTGTCAGCAGTTCTTGTTGCTCTTTGGAATTATGGGAGATACAGCAGGGTTGTAGCACAGATACACATTTGGATCTCCTAGGGAATTTTCAAAAATTATAAGTGCTTAGGTTCTACCCTAGAGATTGTGATAATTGGCCTGGCATTGGTATTTAGGAAAAAAATCTCCCTAGGTGATTTTATTGTATAGCCAGGGTAGAGAACCATTGACTTAGAAAACTCAACTGGATAGCTGTGCATTCAGAATTGTATATAGCTAATTATATTTGGATTGCATGACCTGCAGCATGTAATATATTTTAAGACATACTGGCATTAAAAATAGGTTTCGTTACCTGATAATCTATGCATAAGTGTCAATCAGATATTTGTTGAATACCAACCATGTAGAAGACACTGATGGAGAGAGCTAAGGAATCTAGTATTTTATTTCTTCTTAAAGCATTTAGCATCTGCGGAATAGTAGATACATCTTAAGAAGTAATTAATGTTCTAAAGTTATATGTGCTATATTGAATTCAGGAAGAGTAACAATTCAGGGCACCTGTGGTCACGAAGCATTCACAGAAGGTTTGCGAACCTTCCCATCACAGCTTTTCTTTTAAAGCTTTAAAAGCTTCAGTCTCTGAAGTTTTGGTGGTAGCTTTAAAGGGCTGAGATTGGGTCCTACCCCAGACCCGTCTGGTCTTTCCCCTGTAGATAAATTTTCCTCATTGAGTCACATTGTCTTGGGACCACCCTTAGCTGATGACCCCTTGTGTTTACAGCTGCCTGGAACTTGAATATGATGTTTATCTAAAATGGTAGCTTTTGAGTGGCCTTATAGAATGAACAATTCAGGTGCAAGGAGAGTAGGTTGAACTTGCCCTGCCTCAGGTTAGCAGGGGACCATATTCAACAAAGGTAAGGAGTATACAACCTGATTGTAAACGGAAAGTTATAGCAGTAGTAACAGTTCACACAGTTCATCTTCCATGTGCCCCATCTGTTAAGTGCATTTTTATCATTATCTCATGATTACAACTTTTGCCAGGAATACATTGCTTTTATTTAGTAAAAACTGAGTTCAAAGAGTTTATACTGTCGCACATTAGTAAGTCATCGAGTCAAGTTTCCAACACAGTCCAGGAGCCATTCTGATATCAAAGGCATCACTCAGCTGTGTTGCCTTGTATATAGGAATAGTGGGAAGAGATCAAAGGAAGACAGAGGAGGAGGGTGGCTTGTGGAATGTCTTGAATACCAGTCCAAAGGATGGATTGATTTCATCCTGGTGGAAGCGGGGGGCCATTGAAGATTTTTGAAGGGAGAATGTATTTTAGTTATTTCAGAAGGCTTATCAGGCAGGGATGTATAAGTTATACCAGTTCAATAAAAAATGCCTACTTATTTAAAAACTATTTATTGAACACATGTTGTGTTCTACACAGTATCTAGTCCCTGCGAGGAGAATTGCATTAATGAGTACTTTTAATCTAGAAGTCTCTTTGTGTAATGTGCTGTGTTGCACACTTGGGAGATAGAGAGCAGTAAGACGCAGCATCCACCCTCTACATATCTTATTATTGAATCAGCCTTGGGTAATTGGGTCCTTCTTGGTGTTTTGTTTTTTTTTTTAAATGAACTCACCAAGTTTTTTTTTTTTTTCAGTGTTCTTTTTATTAAATTTATTGGGGCAACACTGGTCAGTAGGGTTACATTGGTTTCAGGTATACATTTCCTTGATCAGTATATTGCATTGTGTGCCCAACACCTAAAGTCAAATCATCTTCCGTCACCATATGTTTGGCCCCCCTCACCCCCTACTCCCCGCCTCCCTCTGGTAACCTTCTCAGTGGTTTTGTACAGTCAATTATAACATGACGGATTCCGGGGAAGAGAGCTACCCAGGGATCGTCAAGGCTTTTGTAGTGGCCCATCCAGATGGTTCTAACTGAAGGGCTTGAAGCAATGGAAGGGAAAGATGAAAAGAAGAAAATAATAGGAAGAGTGTCTGTGCTTTTTGATCCTTTATGATCTGTTTCGCACGATCTTCTGTCACCATGATTTAATACGTAGCACGCAGTGACATCCGGGCGTTCCAAATATCATTAATTTCTACTTTAAGTGTGGAAATAAGTTTCTCATCGTATATAACATTCTCCCTGTGAAATCTTTGATATGTAGGGCACTGTAACAGGTTTTGGTAAGTGGCATTATATGGGGCAAGAGAAAAATATGTATTAAGTTATATAATGTTATTTTTATTTGTGGCAAAGATCTGTTGATCCACTAAATATGACCAGAATTTTTTTTGAACTGTTTTTCTTCATTGCTGACATTCTTTGAAGAAAAACTATCAACCATCAAGTGTCAATGTTATGGCCAGAGCACAGAGCAACGCTGACCTCATTATTCCGTTTCTGGGCTTTCTTGGTGCCATGCTCTGACCCCACCAGTGTGCCCTGGACCTCTGACTGAGTATGGGGCTGTGAAGTTGTTTGCAAGGTATCCTTAAGTATTATCTGCAGTCCGCACATATAAACTGTCTCATTCATAATAATCATTGCTGTTTTTCAACTGCATGTCATTGTCATTGTTATTAATCAGTTATATTTGGTCATGTGCAGTTCATTTATATTTTGGTAAAATGAATCCCTATTCACAATTTTAGCAGGCTTTGCTCTTAGTCATTTTTGTGGCCAATGTGCAGATAATCAAGAAAAAAATATTAAATAAATGTCAGTAAATGATTAAAGCATCAGCAATCTTCCAATATTTGGGGGGGTACATAAAATGTACATTTTATAAAGATACAGAAATATGAGTTATTTTGTGCATGCTTATTATACTTATCTAGTGATATAAAAAACTCAAACCCAAGTATAGATACTCAAATATGATGTCAAATCCATCTCCCATTGCCCACTTGAATTTCAGATATATGTTACGTAGTTCTAGCAAAGTCAGCTCACACGCCCAGTGTGTGTGCTGTCTGGTGGTGATATTGCTGAAGGTGGAAGGCAGGTCCCTCCGAAAATACTTGAGCAGAGTTGAAGACAACTGGCAGGCAGCTGTTAAGTTAAGCTGGGATTCTATCTGTGCCAATTGCATTCTTCGAATGGACAGAAGACCTCTACCGTTAACAGAGCTGCCTTATTGGTGTCTTTATAATATTTTTAGAGGGGGAGTAAATAGGATATTTGAATGTTGAGATTAGTTTTTATAAGAGTTATGTGGACCTGTCACTTGAAATTACTTAAACATAACTGTTAATTTATTATCGTTATTGAACATCTGTTTCTGAAACTGATTTTCTGGATAAAGTTGAAAAGAAAGTGGAAAGTCTAAAACTAATAAAGTAGCAAGACAAAGGAAAATCCAGGTAGTGTAGGTAAGGATTTACAGAAAAAATCAGATAAGGATTTACCGTGGTGGAGTGAACATTAAGGCTGTGATTTCTGAGTGAGGGCTTCTCCAAAATGAGAATTACAGTACGCACACAAACAGCAACAATAACAAACTTAATTTTTTGGAGCAATTTTAGGCCCACAGTAGAATTGAGAGGAAGATAGTACAGAGATTCCCCATGTAGCCCCTCCCCCACAACATGCACAGCTTTGCATAGCCTCCCCCTTTATCCATGTCCTTTTTCTTTTACATACAACACAAGCGCCCCAGCTATAAACCCCAAAGTGGGAAGAATTGAGGATGTGACCCTCTTCGATGGTTGGTTGGGGAAGGTCTTTCAACAAACACCGTTTAAACTATACTCTCTACACTTGAAAGGTAGCTCAAAATATACAGGCCTGATAATTTGCATTATATAATACATAAGCACATACTAAGCCATATTCCTTAAAATCCCCTTCTGAATTCCACAGACTGTTGGGACTGGCCACACAGCTACAGTATGAATTCCTGAATTTTGTCCTTCATTTTACTGATCATCTGATCATCTCCTACAGTTTTTGAAAGTCATTTTTTTTTTTGGTGGGGGCCAGAATGTTGCAATGCCTTTACTTAGAAATAATTTTCCCAACTTTAGAAATGTGACTCTGTTTGCATAAACTTAACTTACTTTTACACCTTAGTTTGTATATTGAATTTAAAACTTAATTTTATATATTTTAGATCATTCTTCTAAATTTTAACATACACATTAATAATACATTTAAAAAAGAATGCATTGTCTATTATTTTCATGTTATATTTATCTTCATTAGACATACATCATCACTTTGAAATGGAGAGCACTTTTCATTCAGCATTGAAGATATTGTATGTTTAGAACCCCCCTAAGAACACTAATATGAAATGGCTAATCAAATAATTTTAAAAATGACAAAGAGAATATCACTATTTTTTGCTAACCCGCCCATTTTACCTGAACAAAAGTTATTACAATGCCAGTAGTATTTTATTTAACCAGTTTTGAAACACTGTCGCTCAGTGAGAGTGATTCTCAAGACCAGCTGACTCAGAAAAGGAAAGTATCTTGGATGCTCTGGACTTTTCTATTTAAATCTCCACTCACTGCCCAAAGTAAATTAGCACTGGAGCGACAGCAGCAAATGCTGAAACCTAATTCTGAAATCTCAGTGCTCCGATGCGCCCTGTTTGGCAAATCACTGCTCTCTCTGTACTTCACTGGTCCGGCAAATACCTTTTCTGCTGACTGCAGAGGGAAACTACGGGAGATGTAGGGCACAGTCTCACGGTTTTCTTTTCTGCTCGTGTAAAATTAGTAGTACTGACTGAGGGTGCGGAGTAGTGAGTTAGTATTAAAAGTTATCTAGCGGTGCCAAATGTGAACTCACGAGTTTGGCTTTAAATAAATGTTCTGTAATCCATGCAAAAGCAAGTACGCAAGAAATAGAACTAAATTTATTCCCATGTAATTGAACTGTATTTTAAATTTGAGCCATCTTGAAGAAAGGCAGTAGAAAAGTTAAACTAGTTACTTACAACTAACAGTAAATTTGAGGATTCTTCACTAACCCATTTGAACCGGGGTGGGGGGCAGTTAAGATCCAAGGAGGGCCTAAGTAGTGTCTGGGCTTTAGGAAGGAAGAGTTCATCTAGCCCCCTTTGAAGTGAAGCTAATCTGCTTTGACCTTTGTCCCTCTGCAGATCCTTAGATATGCTTGTGCCTGCACATGCCACTCTGTGTCCTTCCTGTTGCAACCACGAAGTTCCTTCAGGTCACAGGCCTCTGTCAGCCACTTCCATGTCTCTCTTCTGGCCAGAGTCTCAGGAACTTATTTAGAGCTCCCATCCAAGCACTTGACTCTGGCGTGTACTTTGGCGTCCTTTGGCTGCTAACTCGATGTAGGGATTGGAAGTGGAGGGGGCTCAGAGAAAGGCGGAGAAAAAATGTATTCTCAGCTAACAGCACTAAATTTTCTCTCTCACACTTACAAAAGCTATTTGGTACTTACATTATTAATGTATTTTCTCATATAGCTTGCATATTTCCATTGTCAGTACCTCTGGCAAGGGAGCGTGGCCGGATTTGGGCAAGACTGGAAACTCAATCTTTCAAAGTCTGCAAAATCTAAGAAAAATACTTTTTTGATATGAACTTAAAAAAAACCCGTTCTTTTTCAAGGTTATGGAATTGTAAACCTCTGTCGGCCTTGGAGGGAGTTGAGGAGGACATTGGTATTGCTTTCCCAACAATAATTTTAGTTTTCACCGTCTGTGTAGCATCCATATAGTTTAAGGGGGCCCTCATTCCACGCTTATCAGTGCAGTCTCACCCCTCTTGATGGGGGTGGGATGACGTCCACGTTGGATTGGAATGATGTCTAGGACTACTTTCAGTGGATAAGGAAGAGAGTATTTCTTTTGGATTTTGAGGGATATGTGTCATGTTGCAGATCACTGCATGAATTGTCTGCCCTAGGTAAAACCATGATGTGGGGGGTGATACAGGGAAGGAGGCACTGTGAAACCAGCGGCTGGGAGAGAACTGGAGTCCTAAATGAGCCACCGTTGAAGTCCATATTACTTGTAGAGATTTCAACAAGTAAACCAAAAATAATTCCAGTAAATGTGTAAGCAATTTGAGTTTTCTGTCCCGTGCTACCAAAACACTCTGGTGCAAAGGTACATATTTTGATGATTCTTCCTGCAGTCAGAGTCGGGTCATTATCCTGGTATCTTGACTGAAGATACATTTAAGTTCAAAATCAGAGCACTTTCCATCCCCACGCTTTCTTAGTCCAAACTTCTCTTCCTTTCTCTTGGCTAAGGGTGTCACCCTCTGAGTGTTCTGTAGAAAATTGAGAATCACTGCAGTATCTCCCTTTCTTTTGCTCCTTTGTCTCCCTCCACCCAGAATCAATTGACATCCATATCTTTTCCTCACCCTGTTCTCTGTCCCCACTGATATTGGCTTACATCACGCCTTTCCCACCTCTTAACTGAATTATACAATTGCGTTATTTCTGTTAATAGGAATAATGTTACAATTATTGCTACAAATAAAAGTTACAGTTTCTGTTAACATTGTCTCCTAACCATAACAGTCTGTCTTCTATATTGTAGTCTAATATCTTAAAAAAATCAAAGACAAACTTATGTTCATACTCTTCCTTCTGTTTTCTTTTTTTAAAAAAATTTTTAAATTTATTTTTAGAAAGAGAAGAAGGGAGAGAGAAAGAGAGGGAGAGAAATATCAATGTGTGGTTGCTTCTTATGTACCCCTTATTGGGGACTTGGCTGGCAACCCAGGTATGTGCCCTGACTGGGAATTGAATGGTGACCCTTTGGTTCACAGGCCCGTGCTCTATCCACTGAGCCACACCAGCCAGGGCCACACTCTTCCTTTATTCAAAAAATTTCATTAACTTGTGTTGCTTACAGAATAAATTTCAGGCTCTTGGGCCGCAACCTACTTTTTAAGATAGAGCTTCATTCTGGTCTTGTTTCATCCCTTAAAAAATGGGAATAATATTAATGAAGCCATACATGTATTGTGAGGGTTAATACAGGTAAAGTGTCTGGAACAGTGCAGGCTCCGGATTAAGTGGCCGTTGCTATTATATGCCCAAATAATAGTAGTTATTGCCTACGTGTTGCCCTTGTGACTTTGCACAGGCTGTTCTTTTCATCTGCTTTGCCCAGCCCCCTGGTGAGTGTCTTTCATAATCCAGCTAGTTCCTTTCCCCTGTGCCTCTTTCAGAGCTCCCTCTGTTATACAACCTGCATTTTTTGGATAACTTTAATAGCATTTATCACATTTTCCATATGTATTTTGAAAGCTTTTTAAAAAATTGAAAAAAAATCCCAAAGCCTGTGGACCTAGAGAGCATTATGGTAAGTGAACTAAGTCAGTCAGAGAAAGACAAGTACCCTATGATTTTACTCATATGTGGAATCTAATGAACAAACTGAACTAACGAGCAAAATAGTGACAGATTTGTAGATAGAGAGCAGGCTGACAGCTGTCGAGGGTGGGGGCTGGGTGGGGGGTGGTGGAGGGTTCAGCCAAAAAGGAAAAAAAAAGAGAAAAAACTCAGAGACAAACTACAGCGTGGTGATGGCTGAGGGGTGGGAGGTGGGAGGGGTTGGTGGAGGGTATGGGGGGATAAATGGCGATGGAAGGAGACTTGAGTTGAGGTGGTAAACACACAATACAATGTACAATGTGCTGTGGAATTCTGTACCTGAAACCTGTATAATTTTATTAACCAGTGTGACCCCAATAAATTCAATAAACAGGGAAACAAAAAACAACAAAAACCAAAATCTTTTGTTTTCTTTTATTGAGTGCATTGAAAATAGAAACTAAACCCTCTTCACCTGACTAAAATTACAGCTCTCCTCTGACACTTCCCAACTTTATTTTTCTCTAGCACTTATATTTAATATTTAGATAATGTGATTATCTAAATAATATAATTTACTTGTGTCTTAAATTTTCTAATTTCTCCACTAAAATGCATGTTCCACTAGGGTACGTAATTTTGTCTTTTTATTTACTACTGTGTCATCGCCCAATCTGTACAAGGGGTCACCATTGATGGAATGAATGGATGAATGTCTAACTTACCTTTTTCGTAATGCCTAACACAGTAGCTGGAATATTTTAGGTGCCAAAAGAGTTAGCTGACTACATGAGTGAGTGATTCTATAAACATGGAGGATTGGATACGTGTGAGTTGGGGACTTATGTGTAGAAGGCCTTTTATTATGGTCTAGCTGCATTTAACTTTGAGAAGGTAAGAGTGAATCATAGTGATATCTTTCAAGTATTCTATTGATATTTTAAGTTTTTTCCCCCTGAGATTGAGTGTATACAATGGAAAGAAAGAAGGTACGAGGGAAGATGGAGCCTCTTAGTTTTTACCCAGTTATAAATAGTGAATTAAAACTGTTATGTAGAAGTTTCACCAGTCACCCTGTGTGCCAGTTTATAAAAGGGACGTGTAAACCTAAAGTTTCATTGTTAAGAGCATTTTTCCCAAATTCTTTTATCTTTTGAGACTAGTTCTATTCTACATAGCCATTTAAAAAAAGTTTTTGTTAAATCACCAGAGATAAATAGAATTGAGTCAAAACAAGAGTGCCTTTTGGTGCTGATTATGACTTTTGTGAGATTGAAAACTTTAATTCCCTTTATAATGATCATGGTCCTGCCAGATATTGGTGCCTGTATTGATCACATTTGAATTGGTGACTTAAATGTGGAAGGTTCTCTGTTCCAACATTAAAATAACATTTAGCTTACAGTTAAAAGAAAGAATGAAAGAACAAAGGGAGAAAGGAATGAAGGAAAAACGAAGGCAGAGAGGCCACAAAGGACAGATGAAAGGAAAGGTAGAAGGAAGGTTGGAGGGAGGGAGAGGAGAAGGAGGGAGGATCGTGAAGGAATGCCTCTTTCTGGTTTCTGGTTCCAAGAGCAAATTATTTTCATTAACCCATGTGGAATGAAATAGAGAGAAGGGACATGCAGCTTTCATTAACAATCTGGAAATAGGTGAAAAATATGCAAGAGTTTAAAAAGAAAAACATTTAAGCTCACAACATCAGAGCCTGCTTAGAAATATGTAAGCAGATTTTAACGTCTGGTTTGAAACTTTTTTAGACTTTGTTTTCAGTTAAGGAGTACAGAAAGAGAAGGGATCTCAGTTTGTAACATTAGAGAGTATCAAACTTTCATTCTCTACAAGTATTTGATTTTTTCATGTTGACTCTATTGCCAGTCTGTGGACCACGCATTTTAATATTTTGAGTAGTAGTTTAGATCTTGGTTTTATCATAAATTTCCTTAATTATTTGGACACAAAATGTAGCAGGACTGCTGTCAGAGAAACAGTGCTTTAGCATAATAGTGAACTTAACATAAAAGAGTGTTGATAATGAATGGAAATGTAGGGCAGTGTTTGAAACTGAGGAATAGTTTTTTGGAAGTGAAGAGCAGTGAGATCAAGGAATCCCCAGGGCAGAAATACATTGTGTAGCCACTAAAATGGTGAATGAAGTATGAGAAATGCTAATATTAATATTAAATATTAGCTGAATTAAGACTATCCAAATATTCATCTTCATCTTTAAAGACCTAAAAGACTTCTTTCCATCAAAAGACCTGAATTATGGGACCTATGTTATTATATTTGGAGAACTGCATTGTTTAAAATTACACAAAACTTAAAATTTGGAAAGGATAAGCTTGGAAAATAGGGGACCCACATAGCAGTTGAGAAGGTAATATCAACTCAGAAAAAAATCATTACTCAAACTTTGGGTTGGGTTAACGAGTTAAGGGTAGAGTACTTTTATTTTAAATTGCACATAGGAAAAGTTTAATAATTACCAAAGTAATACAGTATATTAGAAAGTCCAAATAATTTATAGTTCTTTGAAAGGAAAATTATATTTAACTCTGCAGTCTTTAGTTTGTATAGCATTTTTACATTATTATCTCACATAAGCCTATCAAACAAATGTCAGGAATATATTTTGCCTGTTTTATTTTTTACATACATTGATGGAGACTCAGAGTAGTTAAATGAGTTGTCTACTTCACTCCAATTATCATGTGTGTGTATATATACATATATATATGCATCAGTAGCTCAAATGTCTAGTTATTTTACAGGTTTATTTGATAATTTTACATTTAGAATGTCAATAAACATTTCTTTATAATTGTTTTTCTTAGTCTTCTTTGTATCTAGACACACATGAAAACTTTATAATACGGTGTGTCAGTTGGTAGCTATGCCTAAGAGAGGTCACTCACTAGTAGGTATTCTTATGAATGGATTTTACATTTCTGGAAAAATTTATTCAAGTCTTAGTTTGTATTACATTAAAATAATTTAAGATGTACACAGTGTACACCCTTTTTGTTTGCCTGTTTACACTGAAGTAAAATACCCAAGAGATTAAATATTTTAAATTCCATTTTAACTTAAATGTATATCTTATCGGTTGCTCTTTTCATTGATCTGTATTTTTGTTAGTGTAGGTATGGCATTATTATTTGAGCCATTGCATAACTCGAACATACCTGTGTAGCCTTCAGCATGGATTATACATTTGTTTATTTGCAAGAACATACCGAGCATTGTTTTTTGTGTAAGAATTCAGCATTTCCCTGTTGCAAGATGATCTTCATTTCCATTACTTCATTAAAATAGTACATGTCTGTGTATATATATGTTGATATATACATAGATGTTGTTTCAAGGTCATTCACATGTCATTGTCTTTTTTGGTTTTTTTCCTTGTCATCTGTCATTTTATTTGAATCTTTCAGGACTAACCCGGAACACTGATTACTTATAATTTCACATTTATAAAATTCATGGAAATTGTTGATCATAAAATCAACAATTTTAATTGTTGATTTATACCACTTTTGAATTGCTACCAGGAAAGGGGGAACATTATCTTTCAAGGAAAGGACTAAAAATTTTATTTCTTTTCTTTGCTGTTTCCTAATGATATATAAAGGCACCTGACCATTTCAATCCAATAATTATTTTGGGTAGGACCCAGTAATATTATTTCTGAGGCATTTAGTGTTTATATATTGTTTTATCTACTCTCAGTTGTAATAAATTCATTCATTGTAAGCTGATAGTAATTTAACATGTTACCTCTCACAGGAATATTTTAAAGTAAAAAATTGTTTTAGGAAAGAAGTTAGTTTTTTAGTTTCCTTTTAATTTTACCATATGGGACAGCCGACTTTACCTATACCACAATTCCTGCTTTTTATTTTTTTATTTATTTTTCAACTACAGTTTACGTTCAGTATTATTTTGTAGTAGTTTCAGAGTTTCTGGGGTACAGCACTGTGGTTACATGATTGTATACTTACAAAGTGTTACCCTCAATGTTTCCAGTACTCACTGGCACCATACATATTTATTGCGATATTATTGACTATATTCCCTGTGCTGTACTTTACATTTTGTAATGTAAAGTACGACCGATTTGTACTTCTTAATCCTTTCACCGTTTTCACCCAGCCCCCCAAACTCCCTCCCCTCTGGCAACCATCAGTCTGTTCTCTGTATCAACGAGCCTTTTTTGTTTGGTTTTAATCTGTGCAAAGAACCAATACAAAATCTAAGACAAAAATCCATTGTGTGAAAACATTTAAGGTATTTGAAGGCCAAATATTTTCATGCTGTATTCTGTCTTGGCTTTCCATAAGGTCGGTACCCTTTTATGACAAGGTAATTAAAATTTCACTGTCTTTGGAATTTATGCAGATTCATCTGGATAATATGATGCTTCAGAATTAGATGAGTGGGAAAAGAGTCAGGTGAGTCAGAGCAAAAAGTGGAGGTTGCACTGTATAATTTTTGCCAGTCCTGTTCAATCTTCTGTTAGAAGTTATAAGGATTTCCTCCCAACACATAAAGCATGCAGAGTGCATAACTTCTTTCCATCTAATTACATACTTGAGTCGCGAATGTGTTGTCAGATTCTGAAACCATCTTTGAATTTGATTTTTTTCACCTTGGTACTCTGTGCTTTCTGAGATTTTACATGGGTTTATGGGACTATGAATGATGCTCAATATTGACAAGTACAGTGAAAACAACAGATGGTAAGATATTGGTGGAGACATTTGTTAATGGGCCAGTTGTCTTGCTTTAGAAGTACAGCTCTTTAGTAAATTTTTTCCTGATTTTCTACACTATGTACCTTGGAAGGAGGAAAGAACAAAAAGGTCCTTTTATGTTTCTTCATTGGAAAAAAAACAGGAATGTCAACCTTAAACGAAACCACCTTTAGTAAATGGTTACTACATCATCAAAAAGAACACTTTTTTTTCAAAACAATATAATTTCTATGACAAACATTAAAGATTTATTTCACTTTTATAAGTCTATTGATTCATTCAATAATTGACCATTTCTACATTCAATGCATAGTTTTGTACATGTTCATGTGTGTGGGGAGGGGAGGGGCTGTTTCATAACCCCCTGTAAACATCTCAGGAGAAAAAGATGTCTTACTAGTCATTTGTGTGGGGATGTAGGGCCGGGCTTCTTGAGATCTCTGGAACTGGCTACACTCGCAGAAATGCTCAGTAAATCCTTTTGCTAGGAGGAGAAGTAGTTTGCATCTTTCCTATTCGTTCCTTTGCTAATTGACTGCTTGTTGATGATGTAGCCTTTAAGACCTGCTTTAAGGAATCACGAATGAGTCTGTCAAGCTTCAGCTCTGGTTCAACTCCAGGTTTGCACAATTATCTGAGAGCAGAGAAAATATTTAACTTTCTCATCAGGCTTTTCTTTTACTCAAAGAATATAAGGTTTGTACACAGAAGAAAGGTAGTGTGCCTGCTCCCTGTTGGAGGCAGCTGAAGGCTCTCCTCAGTCTTATTCCTACAGATTCTTTCACTGACTTCTACGGCACTAAACTGTTCTACTGATTGCCACTCAGATGACCCACACCTACAGCGCCCTTTCCGAAAACCTTGGCAGATTTTTGGAATGCTATTTCATCTTCAGTTTGCTTGTTGTATCCAAACCCCTGAAGATCCCAGAGAAAGTTCAGCTATCTCTGTCTTCTCTCCCAAGATCCTCTTGTATGTACATATTTTTAAACTTAAATCACATCACTGAATAGCATAGGAGATATATTTAACTTCTCTGCTTACTTATTTTTACATGTGCCAGTTCAGATAATTCTCCCCACTAATCCAATAAATTAGGTATTGTTATCTGCATTTTAAAGATGGGGAGAATGAGGCTGAGAGTATCTGTGGTCACTCAGGAAGTGGGTCAGCTTCATGGTTAGAGGGCTGGTAGGGCAGAGAAATTAGGAGATCATTCCAGTAGAAATATCATCTTATACTATTATATACCTAAATATAGCTTTATCAATAGAATATATATTTAAGAATGGAAATGAAGAACCCAGGAAATCTTCTAAAATTCTTTAAAAAGTTAGGGCATATGTAGTATATAAATAAAAACTCTAATTCAGTTTTTGTCAAATACCCCCACCTTATTTATCTGTGGTATGCATTAACATGTTTCCGGGTAGAAATGACAGCCAGAATGAGAACTGTCTGAAAGAAAGTAGTCGAGGGATTTAAGGTAATTTTCCACCCTTATTGTCTGACTTACCTTATATATTTTTTCAATTACACCGTTTTTTCCTTTTTTCTGGAGAACAACTTTTAGAGGTGAGATTCTAATCAGAATCAGTTGCATATGCCTTTGCAGTACATTGATATAATCTTACCTTGTCAGCAAAAGGTGTACATTATACAGGGCTTTAAACTGATTTTAAACGAGTCTTTTCCTTTTTTTTTTTTTTTTAATGCTGCTCTGAAGAAGCAAATCAGCCTAAAATTTGGCGATCTTTAACACCCCTGAAGCCTACTTAAATGCTTTCTGCCTCCCAGAATGCACCCGTCACTGTCCTCTCACGTGCCCTAGTATTGCTAATAGCACAGATTCTCTGACCTTCGTGGGTCAGATGTGAAAGGGAAGATACTCTGAAAAATGAATGGCAACCTGAACTTATTTTCACAGTTTTGTCAGTTTTGCTCTCAGAACAGATAACTGGTGGTTAGAACATCCGGAATTTATTTTCTGATCTGTCCTCTGGTTAGTCACACCTCCATTTAGCCACTAGTGAAGTAAGCCAATGCAAGACAAAATCATAGCTCCCTTCTTTGATTGTGGAGGGTAATGAAACACCTAGAAATTTGCTGATTGATAGAGGAAAGGTAGAAAGGTAGAAAGGTTGTAAGTAGAAAGGAAGTACTTCCTCCCTGTTTTTTTCTATAAAAAAAGACAACCTGCCAATGGAAAGGCAGGTCTAGAGATGAAGTAATTAGCTCTGATTTAAATTTGAACTCAGGAAGCTTCACTGTGAACTTGAGTAATTTATGCGATTCCAATATATTTTAATTACCTTTGCTACTTCTCATTTACATCTAGCTAAGAAAATAACAAAACTATTACTACTGTGTTCTCAGGTATGAAAAGGAAAGTGTCTAAAATACCGTTGGAAAGCCAGTCTTTGATTAAAGTTATTCCTCCTAATTTTCTGACCCTCGGAGAATTAAGGGTTTATTTAGGGCTGTGCAACCCGGTGTTTTCATGGCAGCGTTCGTTGTTGCATCACCGTGTTAACACATTACAGCTTCATAGACAAAACGTGTCTCCCTCAGCACTTCCAAGCATACTTGAACATTTTCGCATTTGAAAAAAAGCTATTATATTTGGCCATGAAAAACTAACAGTATTGTTAAAAATCTATGTTTTTGTCTCAGATCTGATTTTTTCTGCTCTAGTACTGATGTTAAATTTTACACAGAGAATAATATTCAAGAAAATGCCTTTTTTTAAGAGGGGGAGATACTGGAATTAGCAGGGAATACTTTACGTTTTGAAGGGTAAGAATGTTGGGACAGGGCTAACGACATGGATTACTTCACTGGCTATCATAGTAAGGGCATTTACAGTTTTGTACAGGACATATGACCATTGGAAATGATGCTTTTCTTCAAAGAAATATCTTAAGTACAATGATTAATAAATAAACTGTTACAACTATTCTTTAACCACATAATATATTACATCGACACCACTTTGTGCGATAGGCATATTGTGTGTGTTTGTGTAGTGTATATAGGGTGCTAATCTAATTGCCTTACACGGATATACTAATTCGTAATTGCTTGTTAGAATTCAAATTGTCATAATACATTTTTACAATGAAACAATTAACAGTGAGTTTGGTACTTTTGCACATAATGTCTTTAAATGGGCGCAGAACTCTATTTTATTTTACTCTTCATACCTGCATTGTATATTTCTGCTAACTTCTGGTTCTTAATGGGTACTCACTTGGCTTCAGAAGGTTATGATTGTTATGTTAGAATGTTGTGTTTGAAACAAGAGCTAATTTCTTCCCTCAGTCACATGGGTAAATGTAGCTCCAAAGTATTGTATAATTTTCACTTATTAATAATGTGCAGTTGCCTTTGATTTAAAAGTTTCTGCAGGTGAATGTAGTACCAAATGGAGGGCATTCGATGCTAGAGTGTTTTTTCCCCCTTCCTTCCTGAACGTACTTATTGCTATGGTAATTGCCTAGTGAATAGGCAAAAGATGCTGCTTACTTAATGGTAGCTGGTGCTAGCTAGGGGACTTTACAGAAGATTCCAAGAAAGTAAGTGTATATATAAGTGAATTCTTTGGAAAACAAACAATATATTTTATCATAAAAGAGAAAAAGCTTTCCAGGCCAATTTGTAAAGCCTATTTAACCCACATGTACTGGATAGAAAGTTACAGTAGAACTATTTCAACTATATTTGACCACCATGCTTTTGAGCTCACACACTCATTATGAGCATCAATGGCAGTCTTTTATTGGTAGCACTGAAGGTGGAGGATGGAGGTGTGGGGGCAGAAGAAACAGGTATGAAAGAGTCCTTTTCTCTCAAGATCTGATCATTCTTTTCTTGGTAAGTTATGATCCATTCCAATTTGAGATGAGGAACTCTTTTTCTAACTCCAGCAGTGGGAGTGAAAACTCTCCAGCTTCTTTGGAAAGCCGATAGCAGGGGCAGAAGGGGAAGGAGGAGTGAAGCATAAGCTGAGCAAAATGTGATCCAGCTGCTCGGGGAGCTTGCAATCCAGACGGAAGGTGTGTGATTCGTAGATTTGTGCTCTTGTGAAACCGTGAAGTTTTGTAGATGCTGGAACAAGGAGGAGAAAGCTCGTAATGCAGACAGAGGAGAAGGATTCATTTGCATTGGGCCTGGTATTCCAGTAGGGTCTGAAGGGTGCAGGAGCATTTTAATACATTAATGTGATTTATGCTCGCTCTACATGCATTAATTGATTCTTACATCATGCTTCACTTCCCCTTGGGTCCTGCATCAACATATAGCTAAAAAACTTCATCTGTGGTATATTCAGCAGTGAAATAAACTCTCCATCAATTTCTGCTTTAACTTTGACTGACTTCAAATTATGTGTAAGTTATCTCTTCCTTAACCAGCCGGTCATTTTTGTCATTTGTATTCAAGGCAAACAAATAAGCTTTACATTTTTTTATCTTTAACATTTTAAGGCAATGTTCACTTCATATTTTAAAGCATATATTGTCTCTAGGAGAATTCTATTCATTTTCTTCATTTTATTACCAGTAATCTATTTTTTACATTTCAAAAAATATCTTACACCTAATTGTTTTAGTCTTCTTGGGCTGTTACAATAAAGTACCCTAGGCTGGATGGCTTAAATAACAGGCATTTATTTCTCACAGTTGCAGAGGCTGGGAATTCCAAGGTCAAGATGCTGGCCAGTTTGGTTCCTGGTAGGAACCTGTTTCTCTGTTTGCAAGCAGACAACTTTTTACTGTGCCCTTACATGGCAGCGAGAGAACATCTCTCTTCCTTTTATAAAGTCACTAATACTGTTATGAAGGCCCCACCCTCATGGCCTTCTCTGACCCTAAGTGTCTCCCAAAGGTCCTATCTCCAAATATAGTCAAATTAGAGAGTAGAACTTCAACATATTAATTTGGGGGTGGTACAAAATTCAGTCCATAGCACTAAAATTAGAGAAAAAAACATGGAGATTTTTCAATTATTGTATTTATTTTCTAGTGTTTTAGTCAAATGAAACTTGATACTGAGAGATTTAAGTGTGTCCTATAACTCAACAAGAGTTACTAATTTTCTGTATATTTCAACATTTCGTATTTTAAGCACTCACTTGACTGTACGTGGTGGATATACACTTCATATAGATTTGCAAATTTTTCCAGAAGCTGCTTTTGGCTTGTATAGTTTAAAAAAATCATTTGGCTTTTCAGCTATGTAAAATTTTGATTATCTACACGCCTTGTGTAAAGAGGCACTTTATAAATATTTACTAAACTTAATGTTGGAAATTTTAATCTGTGTGAAAAGAACTTTGAATAAAATAGGAATCTAGCATGTGTATATTAGTATATGAAAGCATTAATATCAAATAAACTTTTTTGATAGGGGGTTTTAGGCAAAGTGATGAAAGTTCTTGTGTTGATGGATGCGGGGAGAGTCCAGCACAGGTGATAAACAAAATGCGATGTAAATAAATACCACTGTGTTTCTTTCTACTCTGCAGGCCTCAGCTTATTCAACATTCCTTTGAATTTTTTATACATATCTGTAACTAATTTATTTTTTATATGTGAAGACCAATGATGCTGCCCATTTTTATTGGGATTACTTAGTACATTCTCTCTGTCCCTTGTTTCAAATACCAAATTCTTCTCAGATGCCCCTCTCCCTTACAACTGTTCAAAATCCTCTTCCTTCTTTCTCAGTCTACATGTTTGCTGCTCTATTTCTCCTCAGTGCTTTCTCCTCCAAACAAGGGCTGAACATGAATAATTGAATGGCAAATAGTTTTTAGTTCAGAGTAGCAATGGTACAGCTGCCAAACTTGCCTATAAGCATCGTTGGCGTGGAAAACTAGCCCCAGGACCTATTTTTCTCTTTTGGAATAGATCATTGGCTCAAAAATTTCAGTGAAAGCTGAAGTACAAGGTCTTGTCTAGAGGAGAAAAATACCCAAATGACTAATGATCTATTTTCTGATCAAGGCTGTATTCTAAGTGACAGATGTGTAAATATCCCTAGTGGTTAATTTTACAACTTCTACGACTTTTAGGTTACTAGGTAAAATAATCAGTATCAGTTTTTCTACTGCTTCTGTGGAACTGATAGTATAGAAGAAACCACAATACCATTTCAACAGCAACAATCGAATGATTAAATCCCAAACATTAGGCAGGAGAGACTTAAAGTCATCTCCAAATGCCTTGCTCCTATTATGTTTTTATGCAGAAATGTCTCCAAATATATTTACCCTTTGTTTATAGAAGAAACATAGTTTGTTTAAATTTATGAATGCCAGTCATATAATAGATTTTATACTCTTTCTGTATATCTAAACATGTCACTTGATTAGTTTTAAATACTAATAACTCATCTAATCTTTTCAGAAGCACCATTTTAGACCATGTAACATTGACGGCATCACAAAGCGTATTATGGAGGAGGTGGTCCCCTTACATTTAGAGAGACAACCAGTGACAAATAGAAGGTCATTTTCTGATTTAAGGGGTCACTTTTCTTTCTTCTCTGGAGGGCTGCCATCCCGCCCACCGCCCCTCCCCTAACAGGTCTCTGAATAGTCTCTGTGAATGGGCCAGCACGCGGCTGTTTAGGCCTCAGCCACTTCTGGGGCAGTACTTGAAAAGAGCCGGTGCAGGTCGGAAGTGAATGGGATAGCCCAGCATCGCTGCTGGGAAACATGTTGGAGCAAGTCGCAGACTAATCTGGGAGTGACTTCAGACAAAGAAAACAAAAGAACTCTTTAGGGTCTAAATCACCCTCTTGACAGAGGAGAGCTCCAGGAAAAGTAGCCCTGCTAAGGACAGTTATTTCTGTGTTCCTTTCTCTCAATTCTGGTAAGTTTTAGAGGTGAAGGACAAAAACCTGCCCATCAGGAAAATCAGGAAATTTCCTTACATTGAAAAGAAGTACTATATGAAGTTATTTATTATATATGTCTGCTTTCTCACTCTAACTCTGTATGTATGGAACCCAGCTTCAATTTGAACTTTATTTATATTACTTTGGGGTTCAATGTATCTATATTGAGGATGTATTTCTCAAATTAGAAAGCTTTGATTCTCTCCCTGATATGTGGTTTTTAAAATAGTCTCATGTGATATGGGTAAAGTAAGTCTCTTAGGAAAATGTGATTGAATTAATATCACTGTATTTATTTATGTACTTATAAGTAGAATGTAAAAGTAGTGAAAAGTTACGACAGGAAAAAGGTAAATGAAACAAGAGGCTAGGGTGGTATGAATGCAAATATGTAAACTGCAGGATATTGCATAGTTTTTAAAAATTGGCCTGAACATTTTATTCTTGAGTTTCCTGCAGGCCAAAGTAAGAAGGGAAATAAATCTGTTATATAATTTATGTATAGAAGGAATGTACCAGTTCCACAGGGGAGCATAAGTATTTTCCCTGGTACTTAGGTCTGAAAGAAATTCTTCCCATGAGTTTTCAGTTCATGAGTTGTTGAAGGATCAATAACTGTGAGATTGGATTTTGTAAACTTCTGTCCATTACAGCTGAAGGTATAATAGCAAAGTCAAACTCTGGAAGAGTAATCTTACAGGGTTTTATGATAATGTGGTCCAAGAACATGGCTTTCATCCACAAATAAAGCCGAGATTCCAGAGGAATGTCTTTTGAACTGGTGTCCATAAATATTGTTGCTCTTTATCAGGCTAACAATATAGGCAGTCATAAATAATTTGAGAATACATGCCCTATAAGACTCTGGAGTCTACATAGCCTTTGTTGCTTAGTAACGACTTTTTGTTTTACACATTAACAGTAGAAGAACAATTGGCAGGTTAGAAAGTTTTGTAAAACCTTGTCTGATCAAGTTGCAATTTTTCCGATCCAAATGCTTATTTAATGGATACCTGCCCCTGCCACCACCCATCTTTATGCACAAGGCATTCTGAGAGAGCTGCAGTGGGCTTTTCTTTGTTTGATAGTTGTGGATAACTTAGCGATAGACATTCTAAACTAATTCTCAAAACAGGCAATAATCATTAGATGTTTTTCTCTGTGCGTGGACTTTGATATAAAGGAAGTAATGACAAGGCTGATATCCTGGACGGTACAAGCCGGAGTTGTTGTAGACTGACTTGGCTTTTTCATACTTTTCTAATCAGTCACAAAACTGATTTGTCTGTTTAAATTTCATGATCTTCTTGGGAGGTGAGCAGATTTGAGATTTGAAATGAATCACAGTTTTATGCCAGATAGAAACTTTCTGCTTCTTGGGTAATGTATAATGGGAGACCATCATAATTAGAGAACAAAATATAAATGTAATAAATGTTGACAGTTTAAAAGTAATGCTATAGAGAAGAGAAGCCAGGGTATGCGAGGAGGGGACATGGCGAAGGGAAGTGGAAGGTACGCATTTTCTTGTGTTCCTTAGAGAGTGAGAAATATTGCCTAACGCCCATGGCATATTTAATGATTAAGATGAAATATTGGAAATGTTAAACAATAAAATCATGCCTAAGAAAAGTTGGGAGCAGGGAGAGAGAACGACAGTTGGGTATGTTGGGGAAGATAGAAAACTAGTACATATGAGTTAATTTCCATACATTTTATAGGAGTGAGAGGTGCTCCTTACAGTTGAAGAATCAACAAATGGAGGCAAAAACAGATTATCTCAAGTATGAACACGACCAAAATAAGGGGAAACTTTACTTTCACTTGTAACTTCCCATTCCATGTATTACTTTGATATATTTAAACAGGTAGTGAGTGATTCAGTAGGCATAGTAAGTGTGAAATTTTAGGAAATTTTCTGAGTAGTCAATAGTTTTTCATTGCATCTGAAGAAAATACAAATACTTATCCAATAGCATTTTTTAAAATGCTATTTTCATAAAAATTCAGAAAAATATAAATAAATTAGATAAACATTTTTGTAAGTGTATACAATCATTTTATGGCTAATCATAAAAGAGTACATTTGTACTTGTTAAAATGTTTTACACATTTTAAATGGTTAAAAATGTTAGGTGCTTCTATTATTTATCAGGATTGTCTTTGTAGTTTTTTTTTTTTAGGGAGAAGTAAATGTTTAATAACTTCATGAGGAAAAATGCCTTATGAATTATATTTCCATGTTTTATTTTGACCCATGCTCTGAAACTTAATCATTCTGTAGACATGGGACTATATTAACAAATGTGTAATTTTTAAAAGCATCTATTAAAATGCAAGTAGTTAGGAAAGCTCACTTTAGAGACCATGAATAAAATATAACTCGTATAAGTCACTAAAAAAATACCTTCTTTTCTTAGTTCCCTCCACCACTCTCCTTTAATAAGAATATACGTATAAAAACTTAGAGTTTATAGCCTGTGACATAGAGTTGAAAACTGGCTTAGACACACACATGCGCACGCACACACACAGTGATAGCAGCAGCCACAGCAAATTTATTGTAATCAAAACCTGCCATTTACTCTGAGACCTAGAGCTCCACTTTGGTCAGGTGACAACTTGAATGCTCGTTTCAGATCTCAGAGTCAAATTTTTATTTAATATGTTTATTGAAAAATTACATTATTTTCTTGCCTTCTCTCCCTTTTTTATTTACGTGTCTATTTATTTAAAGTATAGTTAAATACTATAGTTTCCATACAATGTTTTATTAGTTTCGGGTGTGCCACATAGCGGTTGACATTTGTGTCTCTCGTGCTGGGAGCACCACACTAAGTCTAGTGAGCACCTGTCACTGTGCAAAGTTATCACACTACTATTGACTGTATTCCTTTGGTTTTTCACCCATCCCTCACCCCGTCCCCTCTGGCAAGCATCAGTTTGTTTTGGGCTAAAATATTAAGGAATCATATCTAGGAAGAATAATAATTAATAATTTGGCATTTTCTGCAAACCCAGAGAATTCATGACAGAAGTAGACATATAATGAGTGTGCCAGAAATTTGGGGCTAATGGAATTTAGCCCAAAATTTAGAAATTAGCCCTATTTTTAGAAATTTAGGACTAGTGAAAAGTCATAGAGAGACAGAGTATGGTACACCTTAAAGAAGTTCTCTCTGTCAATTAAAATCATTAAAATAAAAAATGGAACTCTTAAGAAACTGAGCTTGTCATCACTCATAATGTTTAGTTCAATTATATGAGTAATTCCTATTTATTGAGCACTTATATACCAAATACTCTTAAGCCCTTTTCATTTGTTATTTTATTCAGTTCTTACAGCATCACTAAGAGAAAAGTACTGCTAAATAGCTCTACCTTACAGGTGAGAAAAATAAAGATTCAAGGTGAGTAAGTGTTCTGCATAAAATCTCACAGGCTATACATGACAGGTAATACATTCTTCGGGCTCTGAACGCTGAACTCCCAAGTAAGAAGAACAACTCTAAGTTTAATATATTTAGATTACATGTATTTTCAAAAGGGTATGAATTAGATGCCCTTAGGATCTTTAAAAAAATTTTTAATGTCGACCACATGTCTTAATGATTTTCTTTAATCTTACATGGACCGAGATTGGCGGGATCTCGTAGCAGTTACTGTTGTAGTATTTAATGGTATAAAGGGGGGAGGCCAGTCCTATTTCCCACCGAGTGGACTTCAGATATTATCTTTTTGGTGGTTAGAAGAAAGTGTTTTGGTGCATTCGATGGTATTAAAAAGAAATTCATGAATTCTTGTTGAACACTGCTCTTGTTTTTGGAGTTTTCAGAGCAGTTGTATATAAAAGTTAGGGCCTAACATCCTATCATAAATATTCCTTGGAGATTGGTAGCCTAATGCAGTGTTTGGAGCTAATGGCTTTGCTATAAATAATCTCTTGTGAATCTAAAATTTGGGCCTAGAATGCTCAAGTATTTGTGGAAACAGTGAGAGCTAAAGCAAGAGAGAGAAAGTGAAAGCTACGTCAACACAGCAGACCTGTGCTTCCGTCTCCATCTGAATTCCTAGAACCAGAAGGAGAATGAGAACGTGAGTGACACAGTCTAAGGTCCAATATTCATGTGGCAAAAAGCAGAAAATATAAAAGAGAGACCTTTCTCATAAAGGATTGTTACTTCTTAAGCCACAGTGAGTCCTGAATATTAGTATTCACAGGCCAGTCAGTATTTCAAGTGCCAACTAGTAAGATGAAATCTTTCCTTAGGTAGGACAAGAAGAGGTGAGCTTCTGTCCAGGAGGAAGGAGACAGATGTTTCAAGTTATAGACAGAAAGCAAAAATATTCTGTCTTTTTCAATCTTTATTTAATTTTCTCCCTGCATTCTTACAGGGGTGTCCAACCTACCACCCATGGGATGCCTAGCATGGCTATGAATACGGCTCAACACAAAATCATAAATGTACTTAAAACATTATGAGATTTTTGTGTGTGTGGTTATGTGTCACAGTGTATTTAATGTGTGGCCCAAAACAACTCTTCTATTTCCAGTGTGGCCCAGAGATGCCAAAAGGTTGGACACGTCTGCTTCCCAAACTTCCTAAGATCCATGCTGGCCACACTCACTTCTTTGAAAGGATAGGTGCTGAGAGATGCCAGCGTCAAGAGCTGAATCTGACAGATGGCTACAATCGCATTGATCTAATGTATTAATCCTGATCCAAATGGAAAAGAGAATCTAATACCTTCCAAAGCAACTCTGAAGCTTTAATCAATAATGGGAATGTTAGATTTTGGCAAAAGAAGAGATGTTAGATTTTTAAAGCTGACTATATGACCCCAATAAAAAAGAATCGATTTTTATTAGGAATGGAAGCTGGCAGTTTTGTACAATGCATCCAGAATTTCCTTGACAAAATTTGGGTAATGGATGAGCTCTGCTGGAAATTAGGTATTTTTTTCCTGACTTTAACATGATGCATGAGAAGCTTCAATCAATAATTCTTGCATCGGAGAACGGTTTTGAAGTAGGCAAACAGCATGTGTAATACGGTGTCATGTGTATATAATTATCTCAGCATGCCAAAGGGTAGAAAACTATCTTCAAGTAGCAGAGAATTAATAACCCTCTATTTCACTGTTCAGCATTTTATTCTAAAGTTCTGTTGGTTTTGTTTTTTTTCCCCTAAGAGATTTTCTTAAAAGCACAAACCTGACATTGCTCAATACAGCTTACTTTCGTTAACAGTGAGCTGAAATGCTGTTGAAAGCCAAACACAGTGATTGTTAGTGTCTGAGAAGGTTATGACAAAGAAAAATTTAATGGCGTTAGATGGTATATGGAAATCCGTGCATGTATAGATTGAAGAGGAGTCTAACCCACATGAATTCTTCTAAATAGACACAGAGTTGTGTATTTGGAAAAGCAGTGTGGAACTGTTGGTTTCAGATAAGGAGAATTTAACCATTGCAGACACTGCTAAGCTAATCAGATGCCGCTGTTTTGGAATATCTATTGTTGAGTTAGTATGAAAAGAACGTACAGTTCCTGTTGAGAGGCTATGTTTTACCTTTTCGTTGATGTTTTTTGAAGAGAGCATTAGCCTTGTATGAGGGGAGTGAAGCAAGGACAGTGTCCACTGAAAGTCACGCGTGTTAGGCTGGCGTTGCCAGGTTCCCAGCTCTTTCATGTTGTGGTAATAGAGTGAACTGTAAGAATGGCGCCGTGTACAGTCAAGCTTGTTTTATTTCTCCTGTGTGAGTGATAGGGAGCGAGCTGCTTAAGACATATAGCAACATAGAAAAATAGTCACTAAAAGCTAGTCATTTGAAAATATACTATCGAAAAATGTAAAACTCAATCTGGAAGTGTTTGGGATCCAGCTATACTTCTTGACCAATTTCCCAAACTGCTGAATTGGCCCAAACCAGCCAGAATGTTTTTTTTTTTTAAAGAAAATAACACAGGTTTATTATATTTCATAAGAGATAGGTGTCCAATGACCTGAAGATCCCTTTTGTGACACCTATTTACTGTACCCCCAGCTGTAGCAGACACAGAAATGCTGTGACACGTGGGCTTGTCCCAGTGACAGGGAGCCAGTGTGTTCTCAGTCATTAAGCTGGCTCCTGGGGCCAGGGGCACCTGAGGCAACCACCAGCAACTGATTTTCACCCCAGAGACCTTGCAGACACACTGTTTGTAGCTGCAGGCAATTAGGACAGTCTACTATGAAATCAATAATACTTGGGGGGCATTGAGTATATTCACTAAGCACTGTGATACATACACAAATGTGTGTGTCGTACCCACAAAAATCTGCAGTTTTGTGGAGGAGAAAATATATAATAGAAGCTTGTTAACTCTAATAAAAAACAAAACAAAACAAAAACAAATACAGAATTTTCAGAAGTGTTGAGGCAGTACCTGGTTAATTGGTGGAATAAGTAACTAGTGTAGATAATACATGCTCCATAAAAAAAGAAGGGGTGAGGCGCCCGGAGCTGGGCTAACTGGAAACATTTTGAATGGGAAGAGGCTTGAGCAGGGCATACATCTCACCCTTCCGTACCCCCATACTCCTGGGATTGGGATGGCTGGAGATTTTTTTTAAATCTTCACCTGAGGATGTGTTTATTGATATGTAGAGAGAGAGGAATTGGGGAAAGAGAGAGAAGAGAGAAGGAAGGAAAGAGGGAAGGAAGAAAGAAAAAAGGAAGGAAAAAGGAAGGAGGGAAGAAAGGAAGATAGGAAGCATGGAAGGAAGGAAACGAAGGAAGGAAGGAAGGGAGGAAAAGGGCTTAAACCAAGGAGAAAATATATTTTAAGAAAAATATTCATTTAATAAATGAATGAATGAAACAGAAACATGGATTGGTATGCGCCCTGACTGGGGATGGAACCCACAACCTAGGTATGTGCCCTGACTGAGACTGAACCTGCACCCTTTTGGTGTATGGGGACAATGCGCCAAGTCACCCAGCCAGGCCATGGTTGGAAATTTGATCCAGGCATTTGCATTTCCAATAGGTGAGATTTTATGGTGTGGCTAGGAAATCTTTATTACTGAAAACACCCAGAAACAATGTCATCTCTAGAATCTGCAATGCAAGCAGCTATTAGGGCCTTTGTAGTGTCTAGTGGCCTGAAATACGACTTACGGTGATAAGGTACAGGGCTAAGGCTTTCAGTCTACTGCAGACCCTTGTGGGTGATGGAGTAGAGCCCATAGAATAGTGGCAAATCTCAGTGTTCCGAGTGTGTGTGTGTGTGTGTGTGGCATTCAGTTTGAAAGTTGTGTTCTTACATCTATCCTACTCATTCTTTTCTTTATAGATCTCTGACTTCAGTAGCTAGCGAATGCCAATTTTTCATTTGAGTGATTCTGCCGATATTCAGATCCAGTATAATACTACTGGAATTAATCTCTTATATTCCATCAATTTAATGCTGCTAGATTGTTGAGGATTAGAAAACTGCTATCTGTTTTCTAAGTTCTAAATTCTAAAATCCGGCTATGTCCTTAACCTTTTATAGAAATGTGTTGTTTTCTGCTTTCCAAATGCTTTTGTTGAGAGAGGTTTTATCATGGTAACGGAGTCACCTCAATCAGCAGATACTATGCAATACATATCCAAGAGGGCTGTTAATTAAAGGCGCAGAAAACATAATTGTGCTAACTTTCTGGATTCTTTGCCTTGCGTGATGATGTGAGAAGAATTGCTTGGCACATTTCAGGATTTCTGAGCTCCCTTTAATGATGGCTATAGGCTGATTTAATCAACAAAGCATGCAACTGCAGTAATTGTGAACCAGGTCCTTGTAACGAAACAAATGTTATACAGTAAACTGCCAGAAGATACAATTCTGTCATATTCTGTGTGATGTTTTGTTTTGTTTTGTTTTTTGTTTTTTTGAGGTGGAGGTTTATTGTGTTCTGTTTTTACTAAAAAAAAAATGTGAACAGTTCTTTTATGAAAAGCATCGGTATATAGGAAATTTATGTGAAGGTGTTGCTAAATCTGAATTCTGTTACCTTTCATTTAGATTTATTTATTTTCCATCTATTTATTTGACGTTCTAGTACTGATCGCAGCTCCCATAAATTCTCATTTGCCAAGATGGATGTAGCCGTGACAAAGGCATGGATCAAAGCTTTGTGGGAGCGCCTGCGCTTGTCTGTGGGGCGTGTGCGTGGGTGTGCATGTGCGCATGTGAGATGTCTTGATCCATTTGTACATTTCTCCAGGGAATTCTCAGGCAATTAAGCCAACCTATTACAATAGAGCTTTTCAGTACATTCAGATTTGATAGGGGAATGGATAATTCCTGTTAATGACTAGTACATCTGTTCAATTTTATTGTTTTGTATTGATGCTTAATTAGGTGTCAAGTTGGAGGAGGGGGAGACCCTGAGAGCATGATTTCCTATTTTAAATGTCAGACTCTTCCTAAATTACCTGTCTTTTTAACATACATGGAACACGCTGACAGACATTGTGTTCTGACCTTAAAACATTTACACTGTGTTGGAGAAGAAGTTCAGTGTTTGCTGGGAAGTGAGCTGTTTGGACCTGGTTTGCCTTGAATGTCACTCATGTCCAGTTTCGTGTGGAGCGACCCTTGTCAACCTTTAGATGGTAACAGAAGGAGGGCTTCCCATGGGTAATACGGTTTTTGTTAAATAGCCTCCTTTTCTCTGGGACGGGTTTCTTTAGAAAATATAGCCCTGGGTAAAATTGAGGCTATATTGCTAAACTCTAGCTTGCTTTTTTCTAGTTTTATCTAGATAAAAGCAAAGAAGCACCAGTTACATATTTTCTTTTTTAAATGGTATGATCACACTGAACCTATTTGTAGCATACAGATAGACTAATGGGTAGACTTAGCAGTAAACAACAGTGAGTATAAACTCATCTCTTGAAAACAGAAAAGGAAGAGATTTGTGATAGAATGGGAGAGTGTCTTAAGGAGCTAAGTGTCCTTTATATTAGTTTGGAGTTCTGAATGTCACAGTTTAAAAGCCTTTTTAGCCAGTTTGTAGGTGTAATTTTCATTTTTTATTGATGTCAGGTGGTGGGTTGAGGCCAAAGATGATTATGTTTTAGTTGACATCTCACGCCATGTCACAGTTGATGCGATGTGTTTTAATGTAGTCATGCATCATGCATGAGATCCAGTAACAATTAAAAAGTGGGGGCTGACAGCACAGAAAATTAAGTTCTTAAAAATGAATTGTAATGAGTCCAGGCTTGCTTGTGACTGATCTTGTTTAATCACCTAGTCAAGTGATTTTCAACCTTTCTCATCGCATGGCACACATAAACTAATTAGTAAAACTCTGCAGCACACCAGATAGTGTATTTTTTTCTGATCTGACAAAAAAATAGGGATAATTTTGATTCATTCACACTGGACAACTATTGCTGTGTCGGCTGTTGTCATTTTTTAGTTGACAGTCTGTGGAGATCAATGCCCCAACTAACTAGTTAGGTGTTGCATGCTTTAAAAATAATTGTGGGACACCAGTTGAAAACCACTGACCTTGTTCGTAAACATTTGGAATGTTTTTGCTGACTGTGTGGCAATGTTTTTGCTATCCTCAGCAAAGAAGGAGGATATTACTATGATGCTCAGAACTGTATTAGAGTTGTTGATTGTAGTAAATTAAATTACAACCCTCTTTCTAAAAGAAAAGGGAATATGTGGCTTAGTTTAGGAACAATTTGGCAACTGTAACATCTGGTCAATTCGCTGTTTGGTATTTTCTTGTTTCTATTAGTAATCTGTATTTTCTAAAACTATACCTAAGGATACTAAAAATAAGAATATATAAAGGAAATTGTAGGCCATTCTCTTAATTCTAGATACAGTAATATTTACGCATTCATTGTCACAGTTTCTTGGCAAGATCTGCTCCCTCCTTATTGAATTTATATTTTATTTGTACTAATCAATGCTGAAAGTTATTGCCGAGAAACTAATTTACACATATCTTTCATATAGCGAGGAATCTCGCACTAATCCAGAGGATTGCACAAAATTTTAGAAAAATGGTTATGCTAAAATTTTCTAGTAATTTTGGAAGTGTTACAATGAAGTTACACAATATCTTAAAGTTTATATTTTATTTTTGTTTTAACATTTATTTGCTGTATTTTTATTTTTGAGAATATTACCTTGGAATAGAAGTTATATATAAATTAATTCTGTTACTTGGTACACTTTTCATATTACATAAAATATGTATTAAAGTTTATATACAAATCAAATTATTAGAGTTTTTAAGATTCTTAACTTATGTATTAGATATATAAAATTAAAGATCAGTTAATCTCATTTTCTTTTTCTAATAATAGGATGTTATTAGATATAGAAAGTATACTGAGGGGAATTTTAATAAAATTGTGAAAATAACAGTTGTACAACACTCCAGGCCTGTGCTCTTGTAATAAATTTGCACATTCAGCACCTCAAAGAATTTCATTATAAGGCTATAGGTTATTTTTTAAAAATATTATCCAGAACAAGTCATCTTTCAGTGGAGTTCTTTATCAACTGCACAATTGTTCCAATGTAGGTAACTGTTCTTTCTTGAAAAAATTAAAGCTATGGGTTAGTGATACATTTATTTCTCAACCAGAAGCTTTAGTTCCTAATATTACGAATTTTGTAGAGCAACCGCAAAAACTTGATAAAGATTTATTATGTTCCAGGTACTATGCTAAGTACTTTACAGTTAAGGACTTTACTTAATCTGTACAAGAACCCTGTGAGTTATGTACCATTACTAGCCTAATTTTGAAAGTAATAAAGTAACTATCCCACATCATTAAGTAAACAGCCAAACGAGGATTAAAACCAAGATGTCTGGTCCAGAGCCCGAGAATTTTACCTATCACTGCTATACTGTTAATTAGTAGGGAGATGCTCCAGATCCTGTTACATGGTAGACCATTTCTACCTGTGAGGAGGGTCAATTAGCCTTGAGAAGTTCTAATATCATTACATTATAATGCATTGCATTGCAAAAGATTCAAGAAGGTAATATATAGGCACCAAATAAAGTACAGAGGCCATTTTTGACCCATCTTCCTGCTTTTGGTACCTCCTCCAGTGTCACTAGTTCAGTTTGTGTCTTTCCAGTATTGTTCATTGTTTATATAATTCCTTGTGTGAATGCTTGTAGAATCAAATACTTATTTTATACATATACATGGATAAGTTCATACTCTCTGCATTACTATGACTCACTTATTCACTGAAGATCTGAAGATCTGGACATCTTTCCACTAATTATTTGTCTTGTTCTTTTATTTTCCACTTAATCTTTGACTTCTGCATGTTACATTGAATTGATGTACCACCAACTATTTAGGGATACAGTAATAATTAATCTCTTAAATAATATTGTTTAGGTTGATCTTTATTTCCTATTACAAATAATGTTCCAGTGAACATCTTTGTACATACCACTTTGTGGCTATCATGGAGTACTTCCTTGTGATGGAGACCTAGAGATAAATAGGGAAATAGAGAAATATTTCCTAATTTGCTTTCAAATATATGTATATATGTATATATACAAGGTCTGTCCGGAAAAAGTCCAAACATTAATATAATGAGAACGTTTTGCATGACATTGATATAACCTGGCAGCCAAGGAGAGTGGACTGGAATGCACATGCGTGAACAATGACAACTTCACTGTACTAGTCAGTGGGGGTGGTGGACTTGAGTGAGCATGTGTGTGTACTGTGAGTACTGTGTGGCTGTGGCATTCAAAGTGAGTGAGCGAGAACAGGAGTTTGTTGTAAACAATATTGAGTTTGTAAAATCTCATGCTGAACTATGTGTTAGTTCAGTAATTCTTCAGTTTATTCTTTTGGATTGTTAGGTAGACAGTCATATTGTCTACAAATAATATAAGCTTTTCTTCTTTTCCAGAGTTTATGCTTCCTGTTTATTTTTCTGTCCTAGTTTATTAACTGTGAGTTCTGTTACAGCATTTTTGTACCAAGGAGAGTGGGCACTCTTTCTTTTGCTCTGAGTTAAGTGGAATGTTTTAATCATTTCACCTGTAAGTATTTTCTCTGTGTACTGGTAGATAATGTTTATTAAGTTAAGAAAGTTTTTTCTCTTCTTAACTTACTAATTATTTTTTAGCAAGAACAAAAATTAAATATTAGTAAGAACATTTTGGCAGATATGCAAAATAATCAGATGAATTTTTACCTTTAATCACTTAATTTACTGGATTAAATTATAGGTTAAGAATAATATATGCTGAAAATAATACAATGTTAACCATTATTTATTCATTTAGTGTGTTCCAAGGATTGTTGTAGTGATTTTTTTGTTCAAATTTACACAGTTAATATGTACAGGTTATTAGGATATTTAATGTTGAAACCTTTACTTCTTCCTGGAATACATGTTCCTTGGTCATGGTGCTTTTAAAAATTTTTCCCTTTTATTTGATTCATCAGTGTTTTATAGAGGTTTCTTACTTATGTTTATATGTGGGATCAGTTTATATTCTCTCCATTCTGGCTTGTTTTGGAAAGAAAAGTTTTGCTGTTTCTCAGAATTTAGTTAATGTATACATATTAATTTTATGATTAGAAAATAAATTTTAATGTATGAATTAATATTTACTCTGAAAAAAGGCTTGTGGAGGTATTGGAGGCAGGGGAAGCTGGAGTCAGGTTGACCAGTCAGCAATAGTCTGTACTCGAGATGATTCTTCCTGTGTGAAACCTTGTCACTCTTCCTATTGCCATGGAGCTAAAAGTTCTATGGAGAACTTGACAATTACTACAAAATACAAATACCTTTTTTATATTGTAAGTAAAATTACAATGTCTCGTAGTGATTAACTGACAAGTAAATACTTGAATTTGGCCTTAAGTATAACCAGAAATTTTCTAGGAAGAAGATTTCAAGGAATAGTTATTTCCAGCCCAGAAAGTATAAAGTGAAGACAGAATTTGTATATTAGGAAAAGTTGAGTATTGATGTTAGTAATATCTTATACTCAAATTATTTCAAATTATGAGTTTATATTTTGTATTTTTAAATACAAAAATATTTAAAAATGAACTCATTCTGACATGAGAATGATACAAGGATCTTTGTTATATACAGCAAAGAAGAGAAAATGTTGATAGAAGGTAAGACTGGAAATATAGAAGGTATCAGTTTATGGAAGCTTCTCATGAAACATTGAAATGTAACTTAGCTGAGGCACCTGGAAATTTCTGAATAGGGTGTGAATTGATAGGTTCTAGCTATTATGAATAAAAAATTCTCAGGACTTTAATTCTGTTATTATTTTTCAATAATCAAGAGAACGCAAGTCTTTTAGCAGCTATCTAGGAAATTGAGGCTAGATCAAAGCATATGTAAAATATGTAAAAATAACACATTCCTTGGACTTAATAGTCTCTAACAATTTAATTCAAAATAAAGTGGTACATTGATTTGTTTTAAAGTCTAAAATGCAGAAATAAGGATATTCTGTTTTCACTTTAATTTTAGATTCTGCTTTTGACTTTAAATGAGAAATCAGCTATTGTATCAATAGTTTCCTGCTTCATAGAACTTAATGAGATTTTGTAAATAACTTCAGCAATTGCCAAATCCATACAGTGTTAAACAGTAATCTTAGTGTGTTTTCACACAATTTGTGTAGCTGCTTTTCTCTGAAGAATCCAAACATTTGCCCTAGTATACCAATACTTCAGTTTTGTAGGGAAACACCTTGGGTTGAAGTTTCTGCAAGTAACGAGGAGCGTTCCCATAGTCAACACAGACACTGGCAGTCAAAGTGTAGGTAGCTGAGGCAATCGTCGGGGGTGCGCAGTGCTGGATCACAGCTGGGGAGGTGGACAGCGTCCAGAATGGTTCCCCTTTGATTACATTACAGTCGCTGGTGCAATGGCTTTGTTCTTGTTGGAATTTCTAATTTTTGCTATAGAAAAACAATGATTTTTATTTGTCTCATTATTCCAAAATGACATGAAATAGTTTTATGGACATTAAGTATGAAAATTCAGACTTTTGAAATATATATTTTTTTTGCGTGATTTTAATAGAAACTTTATGGTATCTGTGACAGCCAGGATTATTTTGACCCATTTTTCTCTATTCCATTACTTAAGGAAAAAGAGAAGTTTTTGGATTTAAGGTCATGATTTTTCAATTGAAGCTTTATCATGCCTTGTGCATAAATGCAGTTATCCCAATTTGATTGTTCTCTTTGCTTTCCCCCAAAGAGTCATTTATTTATTTATTCAATTAATATTTCATTGTGTAACTATTTTATCTCAGTGCAAAGCTAAGCGCTTTTGTTTTCAGATGAGAAAGGCCTTCTCTTGTGATGCTTATATGCTACTAGAGGAAAGAGACGGAAAACGAGTAAACAGACAAATATAGTAATTTCAAGGTTGTGAGTGTCCTAAAGAAACATTACAGCCCAATGTAAAGGACAGGGGACAGGATAAAGTGATCGATTTAGCTGCCGTGGTCAGGAATATCTGTGAGGTGATGACACATTTGACTTGGGGCTTAAAAAATGAGAAGAATTGCGAAGACATGGAGGGATAACATGGTAAGCAGAAGAAACATAAGAGTGTGCTAGTCGATAGATGATGTTGTCAAATTCTATACAGAGTGGCAAGTTCAAGGTCTAAAGCTCTGTCTCTTACCCAAAGTGTTAGTGAATGCATGGGCTCATATGGCTGTGCTATAGCAATGAGCAGTCTAGGAGGAGGGTTGGCTCAGGTGTTACTTGCCATTTAGGTTCATTTTTCCTTTTGAGGGTCTGAGTGCTAACGTTCTTCCAATTCATTGGCTGAAATATTAAGGAGTAAAGAAACCACCAGCTGTGATTACAGAGAATAACCAAGACCTCCTCCTCACAGCAGCTTGACTGCCCAATTCTTATGCCATCCTGTATGTTTAACAGAAAATAATTTGTAGGGTCATGAAAATCAAGCAGTGACACTTCATCTCGTCTTTAAACCTCTCCTTATTAGGCACCTAGAACTCCTCAAGGGAAAGTGAAAAATGGCTGTCCAGGTTTAGAGGTAGCATATGCTATAGCACTTTAGTCTTTAGTGCAATGAGATAATTAAAATTGTGTCTTTCATGGTAATGTTCAAATGTATGAGTATCTAAAATGTAGAGATGCACAAATATGAACTCCTTTGCTCTGTGGGAGCCAACTGTATGACTGGTATAAACAAATCATCATTTATTGACCTCAAATCCATTGTCCACAGTGAAAAGATATATACTTGAGTTATAAAAAATCAATAAACATTACTCTTCCTAACAATAAGTTGAATATAAGGAGAAATTCTTATAAATAAAAATAGTCTTTTAAGAGGTTTGCCTCTACAGTTCTGTGTAAAATAGACTAAAACAACCATATATTCCATCATAATTGGATTAAAGGCTATATCATTTAGTTTTATGGGGCTGTTAATATTGTAACTTAGAAGTTGCAATGATTGTTCTAACAATAGTAAACACTGCATTATTCAAAGTTTTGGGTGATGAGCCAATGTTTTTTTCAAATGTACAAAAGTGAATTTTCATCTTCTTAAGAGAAATTCCACATTCATTTTTTAAAAAATGTGCATTTGTTTCTAGCCTCCTTTCTTTTGCTATTCTCCCCACTCCTCCCCACTCTGTGTCCCACCTTCTTATTCCTTGTCTTGATTTCTTTCTGTTCCTTTGGGTCCACTGAATTTCTTTCAATTCCTTTACTTTCATTTTCCTTTGTTTAATCTTATCTACTACCAGCTGGCTGCGTTGTAAATTCAGGGAGACTTGGTTATTCAGGACCATGTTATTTCCCCTGGGCTTCTCAGCTCTGTGTATTCCTCTGGATTTCTCTAATGAAGACGAAAGATACTGTGATGGGCACAGTGGAGTCTCTTCCATTAATTCTGTTGTCTGCCCATTCATTTCACAAACATCCCCTTCTGTCAAATGAGAAGAGAGAAGACAGAGAGTAAGAACAGCTTAAATGAAATTAGAAGACCTTTATCACAATCCTGACAGAGCCATTTTCTTTAGATAAAAAGTATTGTATGTACACTTTTCTTGAATTTATTCAATGTGATTTCCATGGACTTTCTGAAAAATCTAGCAGGAAAGAACTGATTTGGAGAGTCACAAATAAAGTTCTTATTTGAGCCCTGGTATTAACCTAAAGGAAAGTATATTATTTGCTTCTTAAACTTGTCTTAAATAAATAGGAAAACCAAGTCCATATTCCACTGCATTTTTCATGACACACTTTGAGACCTCAGAATAAGAAATTATAGGTAGAGTACAGGCCTTTACACAAAACTTTATGATCCTCTCTTTTAAACAGTTAGCCTTTTAGCAGCTCCCTTTGTAGCCACAGGTGGATAAGACAGATAACGATAAATAGGTCCTTTACACAAATCTTCACCACTTCTTTGATCCACAGTTCTGAAGTTGCTTGCTCCATCTTTGGCATTTGGATATCCCTGTCTCCAGGTGCTGTTCTCTTGCCAGAGCCTCCTATGGTCTTTCTGCTTTGCCTCTTTGAATCATTCCTATAGGCTACTTCCTTGACTCATTGGACACTGGCTCTTGGATCCTCCTTCTACCCGTAGTCCAAAGACCTGGTTGGAAGTGCAGACCCAGTCCACTCTTTGACCCCAAACCCAGGTCCTAGAACTTTGGAGGTTTGTGGTTGTCAGGTCACCCTATGGTCAGAACATATTTGTGTTAAACTCACAGGATGTACTAATTAATCATTATCACCTAACCTTTCCTTTAGTTGCTGATTATTGCTTTTAAAAAAAAATTGCAGCAAGAATAAATTGCAGCAAGAAAAGAATAAATAAAAATTCT
This sequence comes from Desmodus rotundus, assembly GCF_022682495.2. Classification (NCBI taxonomy): domain Eukaryota; kingdom Metazoa; phylum Chordata; class Mammalia; order Chiroptera; family Phyllostomidae; genus Desmodus; species Desmodus rotundus. The sequence continues at coordinate 39,561,147 of NC_071392.1, forward strand.
CACTTTACCCTTTACGTACCTGTATTTTTATTTACTCCTTTCATTCTGGTTACATCTAAAGATAAAGACAAACAGAAATATGGTAGTCAGATGGCTACATCTGAGTCAGTTACATGTATTGTAAAATATATTTTACGTGTTTTTTTACTAAGTATTAGGAATTGGATTTCTGGAGATACTTTTATTTCTGAAATATTTATAACTCCTAAATTCTAAAGTGATAAAAGTCATTTAAAATTAAACAATATATAAATGTATATAAGAAGTAGATCTGATTTTAGATGGTTGCCTAATAATTTATAAGGTAACTATCTTAATTTCTTTTGTACTCAGAAGTTGTTTCACCTCCCAAATAAAAAAGTTATTGGTAAGAAAGGAATGCCTATCACCATAAGGACTGGGGAGAATTGGCATGCTAATTTTTTTTTCCAGATTCTTTTTTTTTTTTAATTTTTATTGTTATTCAATTACAGTTGTATGCCTTTTCTCCCCATCCCTCCACCCCACCCCAGGTAAACCCACCTCTCTCCCCCACCTCCACCCTCCCCCTTGGTTTTGTCCATGTGTCCTTTATAGTAGTTCCTGTAATGCTAATTTTTAATGGGGAATGTGTAAGGAAAACCTCTATTAGATAGGAAACTGGGCTAGAAGACCAAGTTCTTTTCTTTTGCATTTTCTAGAAATGAGTCTAATGTTTCTTACCTTTGGAGAAATAACCTAAGTTGAAGATTCATTTACAGAATGTTTAAAGATGATGTGAATGCCTATGAGGGTACCATTTCCCTGATGTTATCAAGAGATATGAGATGATGATTCTGTGCTTTGGGGGGAATAGGTCATGGATAGTTGAAAAGACAGTTCTGTGGACAACAAGATACTATGTGCAATGTTTTTTTTTTTTTCTCCTATCACTTCAGGTGACCTAAAACAGGTAGTGTGAATTCTAATGGATTGTCTTTTGTATTTTCTGAATAGGAATATAGGATTTTATTCAGCATCCATCCTTTTTACAGAAGGAACATTTTGAGAGAGAATATATGGGCTGTCAGGCTTGTGGGAGGCTGCTGAGTCACCTATGATTCACAGATCTGGCTTCAGAAATCTTTAGAATTTCACTTTACAATGCGGCGTGCTCTGTTTTAAAACTGCTTGTTGAAATCCACATTGGGGTGTGCTCTAAATGGAGCACTAGCAAGAGTGACAGAATGGCTATTAATAAAAAAAAAATAGAAGCCTGCAAAGATTCATTCGGAATGTTGATGTTTAATTCATGTTACTGCCTGCTTCATAATTCCTTCATATTTCATAGAAACGATGAGTTCCACGGGCATGTCATTGGATAGCAGGGACCTTGAGCCGAAGTGCTGTTCTTTTCACTGGGCTTGTGAAATGCATCTTACCTCTTTCTAAAATGACCGAATGAGATCAATTTCTAAGTCTTTTCTTCTAATTGCAAAAGATTATTTCAAACGTGGAAGATATGAACGTCAACGCAAATGAAACTCTATGTTAGGAGATTGACCATTGTGTTTTAAAGTGTTTATTTCATATTTTTTGTAAATAATTTAAGTTCCAGTAACCATCTTGTTACTTGCTTCCTAATAAGGAAAATATTTCTAAGACTTTGTGATTTTTTAATTTCATTTTTGTTTGTAAAGTGAATCAATCATCTTTTATTAAAGATTTATTTAATCGGAAACAATTTTGAAAAAGTAACTTATAAGTAACTATAAATACATAAATCACATAATGCTTTGCAGCATTTTAAAAATTTACTGAATGATACAGATGCTTCAATTTTGATTTAGCTACATAAAGTGTTTTCTCCCTGACATATTTTTTCTATTTAATTGCCTAGATTCTGACCTACTTGTCCACAAAGAATGCATAAAAGATCAAAAATTTATATTGTTATTTAAACAGTGGCAAATATTACCTAATATGAAAAATTAATTCAAATAAAAATGTTTGACATTATTATCAAGAAACTAAGACTGATTTCCTGTATTCCTTTGACATTTATATAAAACTTTCATCATTGTTCATCTTCTTCACAAGTAATTACTGGATAGTGCTGAAATTGTAATTTTTTCACCATTTGATAAGCATACATTTATTTTTAATCCCAGTTCTCATTGTTAATTTCACTGTGTTAATGGTTTACAAGAAAAATTTAGCCTTGTATTTATATTGAGCAGGTCAGGAAGGTGTGCTGGCTGTAATTCCCATCCAAGAAGCCATCTCTGCCCGGAATGGGCAGTGCACCCAGACCATGCGCTCAGGGGGATGCGTGGGGGGCACACAAGGGCAGTGAATGTGCTGCTCAGGCGCGGAGGGTCAATGAGAACCACGCGTCAGTGGGGACAGAAAGGTTGAAAGCAATTAAAATGTAATATATTTTCTGAGCTGTAAGACGTGTACCATCTGATTTTTGAACTCTTCATTTTTCCAGCATCTTGGGCTTAACTCAAGTAATAAAAATGTTGGAGAGAGGCTCTCCTTATAGTGTTTCTTTCTGATGATCTTCAGGAAGAGAGTTATTGTTTTTCTAATTTGCAAGTGAATAAATTTGCATCGACGGCTTTTCGATTGTTCAGTAAACTGTTCTGAAGCAGCTGTCAGAGGAATCACACTCGGGGCTGTCTGTCAAGGAGGCGCCGCAGCCCTGGGCACAGGCTTTTACATTGTCGCATTTGTCTGTGTTGGAGCCTGTGTTGTGGAAACAATGAAGGCCAGCTGAAACAGTCACATTTTCCATTCACATTTGAAAGATTTAATGTTGCTTTTAGAATGTTTTCTATTTAAAACCCATCAGGGCTGACTCTACATCTCACCTGCTACTTTATGTCAAGTGTGCGCATGCTGTGAATGATATGAGTCAGTTGCTGTGCACCGAGCACTGAGGACGTCTTGTTTATGAAAGCTGTAAAGTTTATGGTTTCGTAGATAAAATAGATGGTTCCAGTTTATTTGATAATCTTGATGGAAAAATTAATTTGAGGAAAAATTATATCATCGAAGTCATCATGTGCCTATTTCCAAGAAGATTTTTTGCGGGAAGAAACTATCTGAGTTTTTCAATTACTTAAATTTTTATTTTTAAACTATGATTACCTTTTCTCTCGCCATGTAAAAATAAGACTTCTGTAATTGTCATTTTCTCCCTTCATACAATGAATCAGACTTAGGCCCCGGGGCTATGCCATTTAGACTAGAAAACACGAGAAATGTGTTAAGTCATGATGAGCGGAGAGTTGAGGGTAACTGTCTGGTGCTTTAAAGAGAGAAAGAGCCATCGATTAGCATTTATGAAGGTAGTGGACTCTGTTTGCTTCTAAAGGCAAACTGCTCCGCTCTGCCACTTACTATCTGTGATCTTGGACAAGTGCTTACCCTCTCTGTAACTCAGTTTCCTCGTCTGTGAAGTGGGACTCATCATAGTATCTGCCTCAATAGATTTTTGTGAGAATTAAATAGTTCACAAAACATGCTTAGAACAGCTCTGGGCACATAGGTGCATAATAGGTATTATCTTTTATCTATTGTGTGTTCAGAACTATGCCGGATAGCCTCAGAATACAGAACTATTAAGCTGTGGTCCATAAACTCAAGGAAATTAAGGGTTGTTGGGAAGATAATTCTAGCCTAAGACAGTATATGAGTATGTGTGACATTTTATGAGACAGGCAATGTATGTATCTTAGAAACTAAGAGAGAAGAACAATTCCTGAGGAGTTGAGGACTTGGATTACTCAGAAGAGGGATGTGAAGCACACACTTGAAGGGTGATTTCTGGGAGCTGAAGAGACTTAAAGAGGTAACTTCAGGCTTGTGGGAAACGTGATTAAAAAAGTGACAAAACCTCCATGTTTCTGAAACAGTTAAAATGGCTGGACTGCAGACTCTGATCCAAGTGGGGAAAGTGGACTGGCCATTTAAATCAGAGTGCAAATATAATAGTATTAGTATGTTGCAATATAGGAAGTGTTATGGAAACTCAGTTAATAATTCAGAGAAGAAAGGAATCGAGGAAATGTTTATCATGACATTAAATAATACACACATGAATAAGCTAAAATGAATTTTGTGAACAATCTACAATGAGTGAAAAAATATAGATAAACAATGAAAGGGAAGACTTTCAGTAAAGTGAATGGGGGTTTTGTAATGAGCAGTTAGAAATTCAGCTCATTTGGTTCTTGGAAACACCAGCAGCAGATTGTGTGGCCATGTGGGAAACCTCCTTTGGCACCAGGCTACAGAGGGACTTCGCTGGAGGTTGTAACTACCTCTAATAGAGGAGTGAAAACAAGCTCTCAGAGCCTCCAGGGATCCAATCCCTGTACGAGAACCCTCCCCCTCTAGCTGATCCATGGAACCACGTTAATACCGACCCTGAGTGTATTGTTCATTTGTTGTCTTGGAAGCTGGAAGGGAATTGCTGCAGCTGAGGCAAAAAATATTAACTAAATAAGGAAACAGTGAAAAGTGCTTGGATAAAACAAAAATTAATTCAATATGTTGGACAAGTAGATCTCATAAAGAATCTTTGGTTTTTGAGAATTATGAGTATGTATATTTTTAAAGTCGATTAAACACACACACACACAGAGCAAAAGGCCAACAGAAAATGAAGGCAGACAAACCCGAACAACTTGTGAATCAGATTTTGGTGATCAAGCCTGTTTTTCTACTCTCAAGCACTTTACCTTTCCACTGTGATGAGTAAAAAATCAGATCCCTTTTTACACTGCTTACAAGATTGACTCAGGCAAAAATGGAATTCTAAAGCATTTCACCAGTTGAAATAGCTTTCTAAAGATAGAACAGCAGTTTATTGATGAGGGCTTAAATTGCTAATAATTTCAGGAACTAACTTCTGGCATGATACCCATTTCACAAACAATCCTAGACTTAATGTAACACCGAGCACTCCTTTTACACACCCACGATCATATTTCATGATACAGTTTTCCACAAGAAATGCATATGTAGCAAAACAGTGTGTCTAGGTTATCTAAATCTTTGGCTTACTTATGTAATTTTTACCCAACTCCAGGAACACTGTGGGTGGTTTATTATATAACAAAAATAGGAGCAGTTTGGCATTGGTGTGATATTTATAGCAAGTGGAACACTTTTGAAATATATAATCTTATTCAAATTTATGAACAAGTTGTTTATATTTGAACACAATTGAAATAGTCAGTTTGTTAGAGCTTGTGATATATTTTTTTTTTCCCAGATTCACGGGCATAGCTATGCCTATTTCTTTGAATTAAAAATAAAATTATTGTTTAAAATTGTGGCATTGGCAAAGCCTTGCCTTAGGACAAGAGCTGCAAAGGCTTCTCACTCTCCCACTCCTCCTCTCTAAATCCTTGATTGTAACAGCCTTCTTCCTTTGCCTTCTCCCTTTGTATCCCCCACCCCTTTTTTTTGCTCTGGTCTCTGATAATTGCTAGTTGGATAATTCAAGAAGAGTGTGGAAGGAAGATGTCTGTTTTAATACTGTCTCCTTACTAATAGTAGTAGATTTAGACATATTAGTCTCTTTCTCAGAGGATTTAGCACATCAAATATAGGAAGGAAGGACAGTTAGATAACAATTCTTGGCTATCACTTTGGCTCCATTGTTCCAAGCAGTAAAAAAGAAAATCTCCTGGTAGCATTTAAAACATTAGATAGATAACTGTGCAGACTTGGCACTATGTACTCAACTGTTATACGTCTCAACAGATTAAACTGGGTGTTAATTTGTACTGTTCTGAATTCGCTGTTCCTCAAGCGCATGCAAAATGAAAGGGATTTACCGTAATTCTTAAAAAATAGTTCCTACACGATGCACTGCTATTTAAGAGCCGTATTACGGGCAAATCCAACCTGAAAGGAACAATAACTGCATGGGAAGTATTTTTCATTCAAATTTAGTGAAAACTTGAATATTTTATATATTTGCTTTTAGAATGTGGTCTGTTTCTGTACAATAAAGTGAAGCAGAAGATATAAAAATGATCTCAGTTACTCACTAAAATACTTAGAGATCTCATAGTGAATTCTCCAAATTACACCGTGTCTGCAGACCTCTTTAAACAGTTGAAAACATCCTGCTAGTTGACTCTGGAATGAGTTATTGTAGGGGCAGAGAAGGATTACTAGGTAATATTTTTTGTATGACATTGAATCCACTTGAAAGATCTGGAATTATAAGGTGTGCACTCCAGAGATATACTAATTCCTTTAAAGTATTAAGTTTTATTTTGAAAATCTGCTACTTGTTGAAAAATGGGGGTTGTTGGCAGATGCATGGGTCCAGCAGTTCACTTTTTTTTTCTTATGTGGATTATGGGGAGAAGAAGGAATTTAATAAATAAATCACTTGCTCAAATAAATAGAATTTTGATTCAAAAATCAATAATGCAATTTCATTTCAATACATTTTGTTTATTCAACAAATACTTGTCTGCTTACTATATACACGCCACTGTAATAAACATTTTGAGGATTCAGTGATAAATAAGAATAAAATTATATCCAGCTAATCATGAAAGTGTTCAGGAAAATCAGCACAGAGCACACAATTCAGGTGCTTTGGAGTTTAGTGGATAGAAGAGCATATTTTTTAGTTTGGCAGGTTATAAAAGGTTAGAGTATTTGTGGAATTTATTTATTCATAATGAGGGTAGATCATTTTAGAGACAGGCTGTAGAATGAAAACAGGATGTGGAAAGAGAGTCAACACACATGGAACTGTGTGTGGTTGGTTGAAGTTAAAGGTCTTAGAAAATAAGAGGATAGAAAGTTGGGTTGTTTTTTAAACTTTCATTTTTCTCATCTGTAAAAGTAAACACTGATTTTTATGATGACTAAATGAGAGTGTATGTAAATCCTTTGGCATGGAGTTTGGCATAAAATAAGATCTCGGTGTACTTAGCTGTCAGCTACATATGGGGGGAAAACGCTGAGACTCTACTGTTTAACAACAGATTGGAGGTGGGATATGAAGAAGAAATTGATGGCATGAACCTGGTGACTGAGGGTATGGTTTGTCAACAGTGAGAAGGGATGCGAGGGGGTCAGTTGTATGTGAAGGGAAGATACCGACTTCAGTTTTATAGATAGTTTGAAAAAGAATGGCAGGAAATCAAGACAGAATGATGTAGCAAATTGTAGGTGGCACTGGAGCTCAAATATGGGGAGTATGTGTGTAAAGGTGGTAGTTGAAGTCATGAGATTTGGTAGTTCAAGTCCTGAGTTTTTGAAGGAGTACACATAAAGAGAAGAGAAGAGGGAGAAAGAGGAAATGGTCAAACACACATGCTGACAATTGTATTTGATCTCAGGAGAGTGTGAACCACGGAGGCAAAGGATAGTATAGAAGAGGGACCAGGTGCAGGTCTCTCTTAGTCCTTTATGGGAACGAAAGAAACACAGGGTTTCAGGAGGCAGCAGAAAACGGTGGTGGTAAAGGGGTAAGAAAAAGTTCTGGTGCCTGCGTACATTGACTGCATACCCAGTGTGTGAAGGCTCGCATCATGTTCTTCTACAAATATTTGTTCCTTCTCTCTTCTATATGCCAAGCTCTAGTTCTGTCTTCATAACATTGAAACCTCTGTTACCACTTGACACTTGAAACCAGGGAGTTATATTTCTAACAAGCAGAGTACGTGTGTTCCTAACCTCACAAGTTTGAAAATCCTCCTAGAAACACTATGCCTACTAGTCAAGTTCTATTGTAGCTATATAACCAGAAATACATGGGTGCATTGCCTTTGAGCTGGTCAGGTATTGTGATGCGTATCTATTCCTACAGGAAGGGTGTTCAAACAGACTCTTAAACTTCCTGAGAGCAATCCATTTGATTTTACAGTGATTTTAGAAATGTTTTCTTTAAAAATTATATATTATTTCAAGACATCAAGAGAGGGACATGTGTACATAGGAAATTTTCTTCATTTAGCCTTTCAGCATTTTCTTTTATAAGGTTGTTAGGCTAAAAATTCAAAAAATGATGAAAATTGGGAATGTCAATACAGTAGTTTCCTATTTTCCTAGAAATATTTTAACAGGACATTTGGTTTGATTAGAGAAGGGTTTATACAATAAGCATTGTTTATGAATCCAATGCTATAACATTTCAATGAATACTTTTGGTAGACTTTGTTATTTAGAATGAGTAGAGATCTTGAAATTTTCAACACCTTCCATTCTCTTTCCCTTGTCCTTGCCCACCTGCTGGCGTCAGCGCCGTGTTCATCCGAATGCCCCTTTTCTCTCCTCCTGCCTCTTCAGCTTAGAACTCGTGAAGAAGTGCAGGCAACCATGCTGATTAGTAGCAGTAAAAACTGATGACCTCCAGCATGGGGCATGTCCTGAAATAACCGCCAACCACAAACCTCCAGCTTTTTTCAACTACCCTCCCTTAATATTACCTGTCTCTGAACAGATGACGGTCTCCCTTCAGTGCAAAGGAAGTCAAGACCAGTGAGTAGAACTGTCTCAACTTTTGATCTGGTCATTCTAGGTATTTCCATGACCCTAAAATCTTTTACATTTTTCCTCCAATCTTCATGAAAAAGTAACCTCTCTCAAGCCAAGGATTAAGTTTCTCCTGTGTTCTGCTTATGTCTTTATTCAAACTCCCCTCACCCACCCCCACTGCCCCTCATGTTTAGGGATGAGCAAGAAAAAGCCTAAGGAATCTATAGAGTCTTTTGAAGGACCTTACTCTGTCAAATATACTTGAATCTTTGATGTTTCCATCTCTACTTGCCTTTCCCTTTTACATAGAAACATGCTGATAGCTCTCCTATTAAAAAAGCAGAAAGGAACAGTAAATCCTGTTGGTGATTCTTTTTTTTTAGTTTCAAACTGTTTCTCTCAATCTCACATGTAAGATGGATGAATTTCTATTACCTTATTTGATGACTCTATCGTTACTCCTGTCTCTGTAAACTTTTCCCTTCTCTGGCTTTGGTGATACCATTGCTGTTGGGTTCCCCTCTCTCTTGCCACTGCTCACTTCCTGTATTACATCTTTACACATTATCTTGCAGAGTTCTAACTATTGGGTATGACCTTCCTCCCATGTATGCACTCCTTTGGGAGGCATACATTGATACACCTATGTCCTTTGTACACATTATAACCACTTATTCTTTAACTTGGATGGAAACTTCTTTTCTGAGAGTTAAAACTTGTGTGTATTAAATTGCCTACTGGATATCTATACACGAACCCCTCAAAAACATCTCTAATTGAATCAACAAAAACAAACATATCAGTGTCTCTAAATTGTTCTTCCTCTGGTACTTTCTATATGAAAATGTCAGATTATTGTCTGACTGAGGAACTTCATTAATTATCTACAAGTTCTTTCTTCCATTCACTGTCTATATCTAATAGTGCACAGACTCCTGTCATCTGTCCTTCACAATTCCTGTTGACCTAGTTTCTTCTACTTGGCCCCTCTTCCTTTTCCCTCTCTTCTCTCACCACTGCTGAGCTGGTTTGAATGCTCCTCCTTTCTTACTCTTATCTGGACCCTCCCTTCTCTCTTTCTGTTCTCCCTTTAAGACACCATCTACTTGGCTGTCAGAAATTATTTTATCATGCTCATATATATGTAATTGATGTTATAACTCTCCAACTTCACATTTTCCATTATCTTTTTATTATTTTGAGAGTACAATCTAAATGCTCCACAAAGGTAGTTAAGACCCTTGTTTGGGCCCATCTATCTGCCCAAATTTCTTCTTTACCATTCTTGCCCCCATTCCATACAATTTGTTCATCCGACCTTGGACTCCAACCATTCAAACTGCTTGCAGTTTCTGAATATGCCATGTTTCACATTTCCACTGCCTTCAGTGTTACTTCCTGCTCTCCTCAATTTTGTCAAATTCCACTTGTCTTTCAGATCTTACTTCTAGAAAGCCTCCCCTATCCGCCTCCTTACATTTTTACCTAATAAAACTTAAGTGACTCTTGGTTGGTTCCTGACGGGATTCAGGATATGCTATCCTTAATTATAACATGTCTTGCACCCCAGCTTGGCATGTTGAACATTTTAAGTTCAAGGAGTCTGAGGATTCACACATGCAAGAAAAACTCTGTGACCTTTCCTCCTGGGAGAGTTGCATTCCCCACCTCGCATACCTGAGGAAAGGGGCATCTTTATCTCCAAAGACAAGGAGCAGGGCACAGAATCTGAATGAACAGGTTTTGTTAAGTTTCTCTTAGTTTACTACACAGAGCTCATACCCTTTGGCCTTGTCCTATCTGTCCACAACTTTCCGTTCTCTATCAAACCTACCATAAAAACACTCAGTTTTAACCATTTCTTTGGGGGTTTATTTCTTTATGAAGGCTCCCATGGCATACAAAACATGTTAAATAAGTTAGTATTTTTTTGCTTGTTCATCTCTCTTTTGTTACAGGATATCAGTCAAGAATTTAAAAGTCTGCAAGAGAAAGTTACTTTTCTCCCCCTATTCACCACCATATATTCTTGTTATTTGCCCCTTTCATTCCAGAACCCAGTTTTAATCCCAAAGAGACTGTAAGGCAAAAATAATTCATTTCTGCATCTCCAGTTTTTAATATTTTCAGCAAATACTAATAGTTGTTGAATGGGTTAACAAGGAGAAAACAACAAATTATTCTTCCTTGAGTGCTATATTGTTTTCTTATTCATGAAAAGGCTACGTATCCTCTGTAACTGTCTCCAAAAATGTATAGTATATTCTGGACACATTTAACTGAATAGTGCTTAGTGATTATAAATATGTGCTTAACAATTTACCTACAAAGGGAAAAACTGATAAGGGATTTGCACATGTGAGTATTTTCCATTGTGTAATTTTTCACTTTTATGATGAATGGAGTCTTCACTTATTTCCTAGCCATTATATTCCTTAATTCCAGGTTTGGAAGGCAGAGGAGTGCTTACGTACTTTAGGAAAACCAGCCAGCATGTCATATCTATGAAAAACAGTCCTTGCTCCTACAAAGTGTTCTTGATAGCTTGTCAGTGGAGCAGAGAAGACTGAGAAGGTCCTGAATTGCTTTTCAGCCAAAACAGGTTTCCTTCAGTGAACACCGGCAGTGACAGTATGCTCAGGTGCCAGGTTAGAATGCAAGTTTTAGATCATTTTAGCGTAAGTTGGAACTCAGACATGAGTTCATATTTTTACATATATACTCTTCGCCTCTCAGTTCCCCAGCTAAAGGGATGCATGAGATGTATTGCATACACTTTTTACCCTTTGTCAATGCTGGGAATTATATTTGAGAAGAGATCACTCATTTTCCCTGGGTTCTAGGACTTGTTCAGTCGCCTCTTGGAGAAATGAGTTAGTCTGATCTGAATTAGAAAATGGTGTCAGTGGTCTTTGCCCCTACCCATTTCCTACTGTAATTTACTGTTTTACATGTAAAAAAGGGAACACTTACATTTATGTAACAGTAGTATTAAGAATATTAGTTAGTATTTATACTATGTATCAAATATATGCACCAGTTCATAAGCAGCACAGTCTAATATTAGAATAATATGGTATACTTCATTCTTTTAATGAGTCTAAATTTCTCTTTGTTTTATATTCTCCTCCATTTATTTTTTGTTTCTTGATATTGGTTTATCTTCTTTTTATCATAATATTCCTACAGCATGGTTCAACAAATACTCTTTCTTATTTTCATTTGTATGCAAGTGTCCCTATCTTTTATGTATTTCCTTTACTAACTAGTTCACTTCCCATGTAAGTCAAGCCTCTGTGTTTCCCTTCAAGGTATTTCATCCTTTTTATGACTGACTTTTCAGTTTTGGTTTTTCCTCTTTAGTTTATCAGCTTGTCATTATTTTATGTGTTCTCCTATACCTCATTTAAATCCTTTTTCCATGTTATACTTCTTCCCACATTTAATTTTTTATTTTGTTACATTTAAATTTATCTTTAAAAAATTGGCAGCCTTATACTACAATCGAAACTCTTATCTATCTAAGGAAAAGAAGATCAATACCGTTAAATGTCCATGATTCAAACACTTATAAAACACAAAATTCACTTTCCTTTATAAAAACAGCACTTTATACAACATTTAGTATTAATAAAATTTAAAGAAGTAGGATAAATAAGCAACAGATAGATGCACAAATCATATATATGTAGAGAGAATTTCAAATTCGATTATAAAAAGTCTGTCATTCTTACCAGTGTTTTGTTTCTATTTGCACGAGCAGAAAAGAACATGCACATGGACAGCAGGGTGGGGATTGACTGTGGGAGTGGTGGGGGGGGCGGGGTAGGGGAGAGCAAGGGGGGTGGGAATTGGGACAGCCGAATTTGAACAATAAAAAAAGAAAAGAATATACAATTTAGATATTTTTACAACATGATGAATAAATGAAATATATGAAGGGATTGCAAATTAAATTTCATTGATTTAAATGGGGGAAATTGTGTGGTATTTGATGATGTCTCTAATACCAAGAAAAATAAGGTACCATTGAAAGGCTTTTCTAAAATGTCCCAACATCCATTGCCTGTATTTTAAGATTTCCATTGCATTAATCCTTTGATCACAATTTTAATGCTCAAAACTATTCCTTTAAAACCTAAGTTTTGATCCAGTAATTCCAAATCTAAGAGTCTAGCTAAGGAGATACTTTTAAGCTTTATGCACTAAGATATTTGTTGCAGTATAACTTATAGAGGTTAAAAGCTGATGATATCCTAAATATCTTTTATAAAACAGAAGGATGGTCAAGTATATTATGAGATCTAGAGATAATGGAATATTAAGTGGCCATTAAAATAAAATGTTTATAAGATACTTGTAATGGCATGGGAGTATTTATCATATGACCTCAAGAAAATAAGAGATACATAAATTATACATAACATGCTTTTAACCATGTGAAATAATTTTAAAAGACAAAATGGGAATACATTAAATGTTAAGAGTGGTTATCCCTGGGTATTGAAATTAGGATAAATTTAAAAAATATTTCTCCTTTCTTGCATTTAAAAAAATGTTCTACACTTAGTACTATATTCAGAAGACTTACAAGCTAAAGGATAAAGTTTAGAATATTCTATTTACTAATTTAAATGGGATTTTCATAAAATTTAATCAAATTTTACTCTCCTATTAGACAAGATATTCGTGTCATTTTTCTCTCTTTGATCTGGGGGCATTTAGCATTTTAAGAGGGTTTACACTAAAGTTTCATTGGCTTTATAATTTGTAAGTGGGATTGGGAGGGTGGGCATAATGAGAGCGAGGAAGGAGAAGAAAGATTTAAAGGCACTTTAATTAATTATTTGCACTAATATAAAATCGCTGTCTGTGGCCTTACTTTGCCAGAGAGATAATAGAATGATCTCTTCTCTCATTTCTGCAGTATCAAGTCATGGGTGGATAAGATGCAAGAAGACCTCGTCACACTGGCGAAAACAGCAAGTGGAGTCAATCAGCTTGTCGATGTGAGTAGAACCTACATAAGCTTAATCTTTTCTTTGATTTGAATGCAGTTCTAACTTCTAGGAGCTGTATTTCCATATTATAAATAAGATAGGGTTTTTTTCGTGTGGATCTGGTAGTGAAATTCAGAGAGAGAGCCTCGGTACTGCTTGTTACTTTGAAGAGGAAACATCATCGCTAACAGTTACAAAGCTTTCTCAGCACAAACACTTTCCGGTTTACAAACAGCCCTCACTTCCATGAGTGCGTGTGATACTTAGCCTCCCCTACAGTTCAAATGGGATGTCAGGTTTCCATTCTTCAGACTGTGTTTTATAATCTCTCACGTGGCGGTGACTTAAGTACTGTGATGAATTCTTTTCAATACCCTCAGTAGAACACTTCTTCACTCTTTGAGGGTAGATTTTATTTTAAAAAAGAATTGAAAAGTGTTTACAACCGTGTCTGGAGTCACTGAGTTTACAACCATGTCTCAGTGAGTCGCTGAGATGGGTAATGAAGACTTGGAAGTGTAAGGAAAAGAGTCACTGTAAACTATGGTTTTTCTTACGATGTATGCGATGGCTATGAAAGTCACTCAAATGATTTTTGAAAATGATAATAGTATATAAATATTTATGTAATCTTAACTAGGTTATTTTACTTGGGTAAGAACGTTCACATTGTAGGTTTTGTTAGATTTTTTAAGAATTAAATGTCAAGAGTCTCTGTAAGTAATGTATTGTAACAATATGAAAGTACTTTTGTCTTGTGTTCTTAGTGATGCAGTGAGGCCTTGTGTTTTCCAAGAAATGTGGTGCAATGTAGCAAAGCAGTTTCATGTATGACATAATCAATTAAGCAAATAGTTGAAAAAATATTCCAGAAACTGTTTACAGAACAACTGTAGGTTTCAATCTAACAGTATGTTGAACAAACTTAAATATCTGTGAGATGAATATACTTGGAAATGAAAGGTGTTTCTTGTGAATAGCAATGATCAAGTGTAGTTCTAGTCAACACATAATCTGTCCCAGCCACTGTGCAGGCTACCAAAGGTTGACAGAGATAGTGCCTCTCCCCAGAGAACTGGCGCTCTGCTAATCAATAATTTCTACTGTGTGGGAGCAAAGATGCCTGAAAGCCCCTGGAAGCTGGTGCTTGAGATCCGCAATGATTTATTGTGGTGAAATGTGTAAGAATCTGAAAGTGTGTAGGATAATAAGTGAGCCTCTATGAAGCTGATAGAGTTTGTGCAATGAGAAAAAAAGAAACGAGAATTGACAGGTTCTGGTTAGAAGCTGTATGACTCTCTTTATTGACAGATTGAGATTAAAAATAAACTGCGCTGGGAGTGCGCCTTCACTCCTCCAGTATTTCTTCAGCCTCAGAAACCACTTTATTGGCTGACCTCATTTTTACTTTCGGTGTAAATATGTGAACTCTCTCTCACTGAATCTGCTCTTCGCAGTGAATCCTTAAGTAAAAAAAAAAAAAGTCTCACCTGATTTCCACTATGCTTTATGAAGTATAGATTACTAAGAAGAGTGTAAAATTGTTAAATGAATAAATGGCTTTGTCTGAATATGGATAACAGAATGGAGAGGATGAAAGAAAATCCCCACAGTTTTTCTGTTTCTGAGACATGTATCTAATTACAGTGACAGGAAAAGGTCCAATGAAAGAAGTATGTATATACATATAACAAAGGATGGGTGCGAGATAGAACAGAATTCATTATTGGAAAAATAATTTGAGCATTAGGGCACATGAAGCGTGTCATTTTATATAGACAGATGATCCATATGCCTCTCTGCTTTTCCCTGGAGAGAAGGTTCATGTCGGAAGCCAAAGAGGTGCCTTTATTTTTGGCTATGGAAATTTAAAGCAGAGACGGGCTGAAAGATGCCAGGGTTGAGGGTGAACTTGGAGATGAGATTGGGAGGCCTGGATACATGAGGAGGACCAAAAGTTGAATAAGTGGAAGAACTTAACAAGGTCCTGATTTGAACTTCAGTATTGTGGAAATGATGATAATTTATTTATTGTAATTGTTTTTACTAGCATTGCAGGATAGAATGAGCATTTTACTTGAGTGATCGTAAACAGCTGTAATGAAGCAACATAACTGAAATAAGACATCTTTGCAATTTAATAAAACTTGCTTTATAGCACTATAAGATATCAGCTCAAGGAAGATTGATAGATATTATTATATGAATTCAATACTTTAACTTCGTGAATGAGAAATTTGTAAAGTTACCTGCTTAACTTCTGTTAAAGATCCAGCGTGAATAGGCTTCAGTGGTGATATTACCCTGATGCATTTGAGTTTTGTGTTTTTCTTTCCTTTTTAATTTTTATTATTTTTTCCATTACCATTTAATCCCCTTATATACCTCTTCCACCTGCAATCACCACACTGTTGTCCATGTCCATGAGTCCTTTTTTCCTTTTTGCTCAATCCCTCCATTCTTTAACCACCTCCCCCACCTTAGCTGTCATCCTGCTCTCTTCAAGTCTGTCTCTGTTTTCCTTGTTAGTTCAATTTTTTCATAAGATTCCACATATGAGTGAAATCATATTGTATTTGTCTTTCTCTGACTGGCTTATTTCACTTAGCATAATGTCCTCTGGGTCCCAAAGGGTAAAACTTTCTTCTTTTTTTTACGGCCCAGTAGTATTCCTTTGTGTAAATGTCCCATAGTTGTTTTATCCACTCATCTACTGATGGACACTTGGGCTGCTTTCATAGCTTGGTGATTGTAAATAACGCTGAAATGAACATAGGGGTGCTTATGTTCTTTCAAATTAGTGTTTTGGGTTCCTTCCAATATATTCTCAAAAGTGAGATCACTGGGTCAAAAGGCAGATCCATTTTCATTATTTTATTGTGGAAAACCAGGTATCTTCATACTCCTTTCCACACTGGCTATACCAGTCTGTATTCCCACCAACAGTGCAAAAGGGTTCCCCTTTCTCCACGTCCTCACCAACACTTGTTGTTTGTTGATTTATTGCTGATAGCTATTCTGATAGATATGAGATGATATCTCATTGTGATTTTAATTTGCATCTCTCTGATGATTAGTGATGTTGAGCATCTTTTCATGTATCTATTGGCCCTCTGTATGTCCTCTTTGGAGAAGTGTCCTTTGCTCATTTTTTAATTGGGTTTTTTGGTGTTGAGTTTTATAAGTTCTTTGTAAATTTTGGATATTAACCCCTTATCAGATATATTGGCATATGTTCTCCAATTCTGTGGCTTGTCTTTTTATTTTGTTTATGTTTTTCTGTGCTGTGCAAAACCTTTTTAGTTTGATGTAGTCCCATAAGACATGTCTTAGTGAATTATTCCATTATCTAATCATTAATTGGAAGGTAACATGTCCATTAACTGCATATGCTCAGCTGCTAAGTAGATGAAATAATTCAGAGAAGAAAAAAATAAAATTGAGGGAAAGAGATAATAATGTATTATGATTTTGCTTAGTGAATTTAATACATTAGAACCTTTTCAATACAACTGAAGAACTTAATTTGTTTTGCATTAGTTCAAGAACTGTACTAAACACTTTGTGTTCATTGTCGTATTATTCCGAGGACACCTTGTAAAGTGAACATCGTCATCTTTAATATGTATGAAGCAATTGCAAGATTAAATTTTTGGTACAAGCTACATAACTACTAAATTGGATATAATTCCAAAATTAAAAAAAACCTTGTTGTGCTTTAGAATATAAATTAATATATTACCTTTTTGTATTGCTATTTGTATTTCGAGAAGGTAAGCAGATCCCTGTTTAGGTACGTCGTCACCATGGTTATGCTACTGCTATTTATTTATTTATTTAAAAATTTTTATTGTATTTTTTTCTATTACAACTTAGTCCCCTTATATACTTCTCTGCCCACAAACACCATTCTGTTGCCCATGTCCATGAATCCTTTTTCCTTTTTGCCCAATCCCACCACCACCTAACCTTCTGCACCCACCCCCCCTTAGCTGTCATCTTGCTTTCTATTTATGAGTCTGTCTCTATTTTGCTTGTGAGTTCAGCTGGTTTGTTAGATTTTATATATGAGTGAAATCACATGGTATTTATCTTTCTCTGACTGGCTTATTTCACTTAGCATAATGTGCTACTGTTCTCTTAATAAAAAATACAAGTTAGATAAAGCCAAAATTCTGCTACCAGTTATTCACTCATGAATATATCACTTGAATTACTTTAGTAAAAGAAAGTATAGAAGGAAATTGTAAAGTGAAAATTTACATGCAGAATGTAAAGTCTTCCATTATTGTTGGTATGCACAGCAATGCTTTTTTTGGTGTGTGTATATCATTGAAAGGATTGCTGAGAATGGTACAGAAAATCATTTTTCTTGGTTTTGTTTTATAGTCTTTCACCTGAAGAAAATATACTTATTTTCTTCCAGTTGATAGCTTTGTTATCTGGCCAAGATGTTTCAGCTCAATAAGTTGTTAAGATTGATGATATAATCCATGTAAAATATTTATTGACCTGTAAACAAAACTCAAGAAAGGTCGCTCAGTTGTTGTATTAGTTGAGGGTGTTGTATTTATTAGTTGGGGTACAGGCTGAGCCAGTGTAACAAAGAGATAAGATAACCGTATACTGTGTACTTTTCTCATGTCACCGTCTAGTGGTGAGCAGCTTAGGCTCAGCAGGTTGGCTCTCGTGTCCACAGTATGTGGCTTCCACTCCTGGGTCCCAAGTGATTCCTTCAGTTGCCATTATTTTTCAGTCTGATGTCCAGGGAAAGAGACCAGAGAAGCAGATACCCATTCACTTCAAGGGTAAGACATTTGTCCCCAGTTTGGTGGCTCAATTGGTTGGAGCATTGTTCCACGCACCAAAATGTTGCAGGTTCAATTCTAGGTCAGGGCACATACCTATTTTGTGGGTTTGATCCCTGGTCAGGGCTTACATGGACGGCAACCAATTGAAGTTTCTCTCTTACACTGGTGTTTCTCTCTCCCTCCTGCTCTCTCTAAAATCAATAAATAGTCCTGACTGATGTGGCTCATTTGGTTGGGGGCCATCCCACAGAGTCAAAGGTTACCCATTCTATTCCCCATCAGGGCACATGCCTGGGTTGCAGGTTCGGTGCCCGGTAAGGGTATGTGCAAGAGGCAACTGATGGATGTTTCTCTCTCATTCTCTCTCACCTCGGTATTTCTCTCCCTCTCTTTCTCCCTCTCTCCCATTGTCTCTGAAAATAAATAAGTACAATATTTAAAAAATAAAACAAAATCAATAAACATATCCTCAGGTGAGGATTAAAAAAGGGGTGAGACGTTGTGCTTACATTCCAAAGGTCAAACTCATGGAGTCATTAGCTGAGTGGCCATATACCAACTCTGTCACAGTGGAAGGGGGTGGAACCAATAGTGGGTGACAACTGGCTGTCTCCCCCTGATATGTATTATTTGAATACAGTCCTTATAAGAACTGTGTCTAAGAATGAATTAAAGATAAATTAACACAAAACGGATGTTGTATTTATATATTTTAATCCATATAAATTAAGAAAAATAGAAAAAGATCCCTGCATTTTTAAACAATCTGAGTTATAGAATATATTAAAAGGCATTTTTTTACTTTTAAACACACACATTCCTTTAGTTACTATACTGGCAAATGCACAGGCTAATCTTCATATATCTATTAATGAATAGATAATATTTTAAAAAATTAAAGTGGTCTTACTGTTCTTAAAAACAAGTCTTAAGTTCTGAAAACATTGACCAACAACTGTCTTTTAATTTAATTTGTTGATAAATATTTCTTGATGAAGATACAGCTAATTTTGTTCAATATCCAAATTATCAGATATTCTAAATCAGTGGGTTCTATAATAGTAAGAATCTGCTTCACGAAAACATTTTCTAAAAATAAACTAGTGAGTAGAAACTACTGTTTGGGTTTCTGAGTCTACAAAAAGTTGTATCAAGACAAAGGTCCACAAATATGTCGGAAATCCGCACTCACTACGTTCGACCCTGGCCTGAGGACACCACCACGTGATGATGTAAGCAACTTTTCACCATCGGGGAGTGGTGGTGCCTCCTTTGTGCACCGTTTTCTTTACATTTTCCCCTTTCACTTCAGAAGTCCAAACTTTTCTCATAATTTCATTTTTATTACAAAAGAAGTAATGGATGGTATTTACACTTGATTAAGTCTTCAGGAACTTATCTGTAATTGGAACATATTTAGTAGCTTGGAAGCAGTCCTGAAAGCTGTGTTTTGAAAGAGTTAGAGTGCCCCCTCATTTCGAATTGATCTCTGTCTCTGTCTCTCTCTCTCTCCCCCTCCCCCCCTTCCCTCACCCCCCGGAGGGCACAGCTGGGGTCAAGGGGCCGGCAGAATCTGGACTGAGGTGAGGCAAATGATGTGCTGTGGCTGCAGCATTTTAGGAAGCCGTGCTCTCTGAGCGTCAGAGTGAGAGTAGCTCTTGAAATTTTGCGCCCTAGGAACCTCGCTTTCCTCACCCTAGTCCCAGCCCTGGGGCCCAGGGTGTTCAGAGCTGTGTATCTTCTGCTGTCCGAGGCTGCAGGCATAGACATCACACTAATCCCAGGCCTCTCACTACGTTTTCTTCCCTGCTCCTTTCCTCTCCTAGGTATAATGTTGGGTCTTTGCTACAGCTTTTCTGGATGCTTTCTCAGCCTCCTAGGCTGATCTTGTAAGAAACAGTGGAGATTCCTGAAGTGTTCACAGTACATATATTCATTTTGAAATAGTCATTTGCCTCCCACACTATGCGACGTTGCTGCATACTTCCCTTCTCCTCAGTTGCCTTCTCTCCAGTTATCTTCTGATAATGAAGGATGTCAGGGGGATCCAGACTTTTTGATAACAGAGGTTATTGTAAGACAATCGAAATGAGGCATGTCTCCTGGTTGTTATAAAGCTTTTCTTCTTAATGGAAATTCTGCCTGGATTTCTACCACGTTAGTCCAGAGCATGCAAACATTTTCAAAAGTTTGTGGAGTAACTTTTCTTTTAACCTGGAAGTTTATTTTCAAAAGCAAAATCAGTCTGCTAAGGCATCGTGATAGCACTCCCTGGCTTTGATTCACCATTGTGATTTCGTAAGTTAAAGTTATTAAAATTGATACCTTCCTATTTCAATATTCCCTCAAAAGTGTACATATGAAATGTGTCTAAATATTGAGCATTCAGCTCTCTTAATTAGTTGGTATTTACACAAGGGTTTGGAGTGAAGGATTTCGTTAGTGACTCCTGGGGCGCACTTTTTCTTTCCCACTCTGGTCACATCCTCTTATGTAAATAGAATGTTCATTTTCTAGGTGGTAGAGAGTTTAATATGTTAATTTATTTGCAAAAAACGATATGCTAAAGCAGATTATAATTAATCATTAGTGATTCTGACTAAGGAATTAACAAGATGCAGAGGCAACAATAATGGTGGGAATCTTTTTTCTCCTTTCCGTAATGCTGCTAAGTAGCTGGATGATACTAGATTTCCCTTTACCTGCTTGTCAAGTGAGACAGATAGTAACACTCTCCCTTCTTCGCAGAAATGTTGTAGGGGTAAAATGGAATATAAAATGCAATGTGATAGCAATAACAGATGCTATGAAAATGTCAATGCTTATTTCTCTTTAAAATGTAGGTTTATATTTCTATTATTTTAAAAGTAATATAATTGTTTTTAAAACCAATACTCATATAAGTACTTTATAAAAGTAATATAATTACTTTTCAAATATATCTTATTTATTTCACATGTTTTGGTTTTGTTCAGTGTTGCCTGCCTTCCTTCCATGATGAAATGTAACTAGTTACCATAATAATGTAGGCAAATTGAGATTATCATTATTTTATGGAAAGTACATTTTCCCCCCCTAAATACAGGGAAATCTGTTTTGATTGCAGAATGTACTGTCAATAGAGATAGTGTGGACTCCCTTTACTCACTCACTAGGAATGTTAAAGAAGCTGTATATGTGTTTGTTTGGTTTTTAAAAGTGATTATCTTTTTTTTCAAAGACAATAAATAAAATGAACTCTAATGGGGTTTCTGATCTTACGATGGCTTTGAATGTTTTATTAACATGGTTTTAAGTGAAGTACTATTGGTTCACACACACTAATAGCGAAAGACTATTAAAATGTTTTCTTTTTTGCTTTACCAATCTGTTCCATTATCAATCGATAACAGTCTTAAGTCATGCTGGTATTTGAGGGATAAATTATTATTCATTGTTTCTCCAGGTAGCCATCTATTGACTTGGTAATACTAATTACAGTGAGAGTGACAGCGTGGCCGTGCTCTCGCCTGTGAGCTTCACAAAGGACGAGGAAGCTAAAAACTCATGGAAGTGATACGGCCAAGGGTTAGCTGCTTCTTTACAATGAAGATGAATGGCATGAAAGGCCATTATTTGTTACCGCACACTCTCAGTGTGCCACATGTAATTTTTATGCTTTTTCCCTGAAGACATCTTTAATGCCTTTATATAGAAGGCAGCGGTTCTGAGCCTGGGGCAGTTTTGTATCCCAGGGGGCATTTGTCAGTGCTTGGAAACATGGTCACAGCTTGGGGTGGGGGAGATGAGTGCTACTGGCATTTAGTGTGTGGAGGCCAAATACGCTGCGAAACATCCTGCAATGCCCAGGACATCACCCCACAACAAGACTGAGCTTGTCAAAATGTCAGGATCCGTGAGGTTGAAAAACTTAAGAAGGACAAGAATTTGAGGCAAGAAGACATGTATGGAACTCCTTAAATTAATGGAAATTTGTGAAATGACACATCAGTATTAGTAGGTAGCATTTTTTTTTCTTTAGAAAAGCCACTTGCTACTAAGATGGTTAAAGGCAAGTTAAATGGCTGCCTCTAAAAATTCTTTTGTTGGCTGTGAAGTGAATTTAGGTCATTTGGGGTTAGGAACTTTAAATAAGCATCTCCCTCAGCACATGGTTAATTATTTTTTAATTTAGTTTTAGCAGAATCAAGTATGATCTCTTCTACTTTTAATTAATTACACATGAATTTTCTGGTTAAAATATATAAACAATTCATATATAGTTCTGGTTATGTAGAAGAAAATAGGCTAGGTTATTAATTTATCTATGGAATTAAAAAATACCAAACAAGTAGATAGCTTCTTATACATATCTTAATAGTTTTCTTGTTTTTATTCTAGGTATTTTTAAACATACACTTATAATGTATCTTATGTGTGAAATGTCTCCAAACTTAAAATCATGTTCTTACTGTGAATCATTTTCATGCTCACCTTATTCATTGTTACAGTTTCTCTTCCAAGAATGACCCGTAGTATTCCACTTACATTTCTAGTTCAGTACAGTCACCATATGTGTAGGATGGGGAAAGTGAACAAGTTTTCACTTGTTCTCTTCCTTCTTACACCTTTAATGTGTAGCTCAAAAGTGTCCTCTATCAAATTCTCAATAGAATCCTGGTTTGAGGTAGTTATCGGAAAGTATGCACTATAAATTTGAGAATATGGCCAAGTGTACATGTGTGTGTGTGTCTACATGTATAGTATGTATAAAATTGTGCATGTGTATGTATTTGGATGGTGCTTAAAATAAATGAGCCTGTGTTATATTTGAATTCCTCTTATGTACTAAATGCTGAAATAGGCACTAGAAGGTCTGAGCTAGCTATTTTCAGGCTAAAATACTTGGGAGTTGACTACATAACAAGGTAAAAACCAACACTGTGAAGTTTATAGCTTTTCATAATAGTGTCCCAATTAGCTTTTCAGTTGTTTTCCAATAATTTCTTGTTTTACACAAATTCTACTTTTCTCCCTCCTTTATTTATTTATTTCTTTACATTACTCCAGAGTACGGCTATAATCCCATTGTCTCAACTATCATAACCCAGGTGATTTTAATTTCCTCTGAATTCTGAGGGCATAGCTTTCTGTACTTCTTCATTGGAACACTAATTTTCCTATTAGTGTTAACCCTTTTCCTTCTATCTATCATTACCCTGTTTTCTGTATTTAATCTAATTATCATTTACATGTTGTATTTATACTCCATTATGTAACTACATAGCACCTTACATATTCTTGTTGTTTTTGGTTTAAAATAAATATTGATTTTAAAATACAAGGAGACACTTGTTATAAGTCAGCATTCCAATTCCTAGTAAAGCCTGCTGCAGTAACCTGTCTCAGTGGCCATTAGCTAGTTGATACCATCAATATTATTGAGTGCCTGCTCTGTGTGTGCACTGTACTGTGTGCTGGGCCGAACCAGTGGACCAAACAGGCGAAAATCCCCATGTTCTTGAAAACTGTCTTCTCACACTGTGATCTCTCTGGTGTTCTCGTGCGTTGTCACGTCTTCCTTGTCCACTCTTAGGACACTTGCACTTACAGTGGACTCACCAGGACAATCCAGGATAATCTCCTTATTTGAAGTTCAGCTGATTAGCAAAACTTCATTTCATCTGCAAACTTAATTTCCCTTTGCCATGCAACAGCATATTCACAGATTCTGGGTTTTAGGATGTGGGTATCTTTGGGAGACTGTGATTTTGCTTACCGTAGCCGTCACTTCCATCACTCAGTGTCTGAATACTGTTTTCTTCCTGTTAGTCTTTCCACGTCTGCTTCTACTTCTGTCCTTGGTACATCCGGAGAGTCTGATTGGCTCAGTGTACTATTGTTTATACAGATCTTTTGTACTTGGCTCCTTACAGGCAACTGATTAAGAAGTTAGCTGCTTGCAGGTCTGATATGTTCTAATAGAATTGAGCAAGTGGCAAGGTCAAGGTCATACATTAAAATAATGCTAACCATTTAGAAGGAAACTCCTAGGTCTCCTCTTTCATCAGAAACTGTCAAAGAGGAAACTTGCCTCATAAAGATGACTGTGGGCATTGCAGAGATCTTGAATGCTTGTGCAGGACAATTTCCATGGGAGGGAAGTGATTGTACCAGTATTGAGGGAAGAAATTGTCAAAATTTACATATTTAAGTTTTAATATGCAGAAATTTAACTATGTTTCTCTTTAGGGTACCTAAATTATGAGCTGCCATTCTCTCTCCCAAGAGAAGAAAAATATTAGTCTCAACATTTCAAGGTTATCTCTTCTTAGTTTAAAAGATTTTGTGATCAATTATAGATTTTTTAAAAGATTTTATTTATTTATTTTTAGAGAGAAGAGAAAGGAATGAGGAAAGGAGGAAGAGAGAGAGAGAGAAAGAGAGAGAAAGAAATCAATGTGTGGTTGCTTCTTGTATGCCTCTTGCTGGGGACACGGCCCACAACCCAGACATGCCCTGACAAGGAATCGAGCCGGCAATGCTTTGGTTGGCAGACCTGTGTTCAATCCACTGAACTATACCAGCCGGGGCATCAATTATATATTTAATAAATTTCAATTCCCGACTCCCTTTCAGTATTCTCTAATGTTCTTGACTTTGCTCCTTGACATCTGGGTGCAAGTGGAAACTTGTATGACAGAATGTCTAGTGTATTTGCTCTTTCCTATTCACTTGGCATAGATAATGAGTGTGATTCCTACAAGAACTTGGTCAGTCTCCTCATTTTGCTAAGGAGCTCTCAGCTCTGGGTGGTTTTCATTGCCATCCTCCAGCTGGACCTCTGCTCCCATTGTCTGTCTCCCATTCTCTGCATCTGGGTCCCCTGGTTGTACCCTGAGGGTAGTTTCCTAGCAGAGATACTGACCCATTAATCTCTGCTACCTTTCTTGCTCATTCCATGAGGCTTTTCTATTTCCCTACATCCTGCTGAAGCCAACGGAAATTCGGAGAAGAATGATATTGCAGACTCACTTTGCCTAACCATGCCTCGTTACCATTTCACCTTTTGTGGGTCTGGACAGTGGTTTGTTTCTTTAATGATTTGAAATGGGACTGAAACTCCCTCTACTTGATATTCTAAAGCCTGAATCCCAGTGTTCATGCTAGTACAATGGCTAATTGAATTTTTTTTTTTTTTAGGTTTCTTAAAGTGACTGGTATTAGACAAGCTGCCTGAAAATGATTGCTAATATAATCTGCTATGTCATTCAAAACTTGGAAGCATATCTAGCTTTCAGTGAGCATCTCTGGGGTATCTGAATTATGGCATAATACTAAGTATAATGATTTCTGAAGCACTTTTAGGTATATTTATTAATCAATTATTTCAATGAGTGGTGTCACCTTTTAGGTATTACATTTTTAAAATTATGTTTTATTGATTATGCTATTATAGTTGTCCCAAATTTTTCCCCCTTAACCCCTTCCCCCCAGCACCTCTCTCTCCCTCAGGCAGTCTCCACACCATTGTTATGTCCCTGTGTCATGCATATAAGTTCTTTGGCTGCTCCATTTCCTACACTGTACTTTACATCCTCATGGCTATTCTGTAACTACC
The DNA here is from genome assembly GCF_022682495.2 of Desmodus rotundus. Lineage (NCBI taxonomy): Eukaryota > Metazoa > Chordata > Mammalia > Chiroptera > Phyllostomidae > Desmodus > Desmodus rotundus. The sequence continues at coordinate 39,587,039 of NC_071392.1, forward strand.
TATTTGTACTTCTTAGCCCCCTCACCTCTTCACCCATACCGCCATGCCCCCTCCCATCTGGAAACCATCAAAGCATTCTCCATATCCACGATTCAGTCTTGTTCTTGTTTGCTTAGTTTGTTTTTTAGATTCAGTTGGTGATAGGTATTAATTGCCATTTTATTGTTCATAGTTTTGATCTTTTTCTTAAATAGGTCCCTTTAACATTTCATGTAATAATTTTTTGATGTTGATGAATAATGGTCCTATAGTTTTTTCTTGTCTGGAAAGCTCTTTATCTGCCCTTTGATTCTATCATGATATCTTCGCTGGGTAGAGCAATCTTGGCTGTAGTTCCCTGCTTTTCCTGATTTTGAATATTTCTTGCCAGTCCTTCCTAACCTGTAAAGTTTCTTTTGAGAGATCAGTTGACAGTCTTATGGGCTCTCCCCTGTAGGTAACTAACTGCTTTTCTCTCGCTGCTTTGAAAATTCTCTCTTTATCTTTAAGCTTTGGTATTTTAATTATGTGTCTTGGCGTGGGCCTCTTTGCATCCATCTTACATGAGACTCTCTGGGATTTCTGGGTCTGCATGTCTTATTTCCTTCACTAAATTAGGGAAGATTTCTTTCATTATTTTTTCAAATAGATTTCTAATTTCTTGCTCTTTCTGTCCTTCTTCTGGTACCCCTAAGATACAAATGTTGGAATGCTTGAAGTTGTCCCAGAGGCTGCTTATTCTATCTTCATTTCTTAAAGTTCTTTTTTCTTCTTGTTCTGATTGGTTGTTTTTTGCTTCCTTATGTTCCAAATCATTGATTTGATTCTCAGCTTCATCCCCTCTCCTGTTGTTTCCCTGCAAATTTTTCTTTATTTCAATTAGGGTGTCCTTCGTTTTTTATGGCTGAATCATTTTTATGCTGTTGAGGTCCTCACTAAGTTCCTTGAGCATTCTTGTAACGAGTGTTTTGAACTCTGCATCTGATAGATTGCTTATCTCCATTTTGTTTAGTTCTTTTGGGGGAGCTTTGATCTATTCTTTCATTTGGGCCATGTTTCTTTGCTCATTTTGGCAGCCTTCCTGTGTTTGTGTCTTTGTATTATGAGGAGCTGCTATAACTCCCTATCTTGGTAGTATGGCCTAATGTAGTAGGTGTCCTATAGGGTCCAGTGGCACAGCCTCTCCTATCACCCAAGCTGCGTAATCAAGGTGTGCCCTTTGTGTGGGCTGAGTACACCCTCTTCTTATAGCTGAGTCTTGATTGCTTTTAGCAGATCAATGGGAGCGATTTACCCAGGCCAGTCAGCTGTAAGGACTGGTTGTGACCACTGACCATCAATCTCTGACCTCTGTGGAGGATCAACTGTGCAGGGGCAGGGTGGTGGTGCTCCAGCATGGCCTGAAGCTGTCTACTAGGTGTGAAGGCCCTGGGGTTTCCTGGTTGGAGGAGGACAAGGTCATCCCTCACCTGTGTTCTACCTAGGGCCACCCTGCATGAACTATAAAGCAATCTGTGATGGCTGCTACTTATGCTGGGCTTGGAGATTTCCAAGCAAAGCCAAGCTTAAATATTAACATTTGAGGTTATCTTAAATGTATTACTCTGGAGATTATCTTGAAACCGTGGACTTAATTAGAACAAAGAGGCTTAGAAGTTTCCATTGAAAATGCTAAGGGAACCATATTCTCTCTCGTCATCACCACTGATCTTTGTCTGTCACTGTAACGTGAAAGCACATTAAAGCCAGTTAATTAAGACCGTAAGAAAGAAAGAATGTACAGGTGACAAATATTCTTTTGTTGTAACTTGCGCCAAGGACGTCAGGGGGAGAGAGGGCTTGAACTATGGTAAGTTTAAAGCATACTCGTGTATCAGTCAGGAGGAAGAAGCATCCTGTCTCGGAGTCTCTTTATGTGCTGCATCCTTCCTAGCAGAAGTGGCAGCCCGTGTCACGTAGCATGTGAGATGTTGACATGTGATTTGAATGAAGTTGTGTTTGGTGCCAAAAACTTGTATTATTTCCACTATGATGCTGTTCTTCTGGAAAAGGACATTGGATAAAATGATAAAGCAGGTATTTTGTAAGGAAAAAATACTAGAAAGAGGAAAAGAAAAGATACTTAAGATTCTTTAAAATAGTCAGATGTTAGCATGCAAAATGGTGTAGAAATGTGGTTTATTTTAGTGGCAGAAAACAGTATAAATTTATGTACATTATGAAATAATGTTAAAAGTTCATGTGAAACTTTCTACTTTGAGAAGTGTTTATAAAACATGTACCAGTAGACTTTTTTGAGAACCTTCTCAAACTTCATGAAACAAAAACTACTGTATTCTTTAAAATCAGAAGCAAGAGTTAGTTCTATTGGTGGGGCAGTTATGTGCTTTAAATTCATTTTTATTACCAAGAAAACATTTCAAATGTTTTATATGTAAAAAGGACAGCAGGATGTTTACATTGGGGATTGAGACTTAAGCTTTCTTAACTTCACTTATTTAAAGTTAATTTGCAAGCTAGATCTTGTCTAAGCATTTAAAAATATACCTAGAAACAGAATTTGAGAGAATAGTTTACATAAGTTTGAGAGAAAACTTGAACTAAGTGTTTTTCTTCTGATTTATAGTCTTTTCATTCTTTAAAGTACCTATGTTTCTGTCATATGTAGGTAGTAACTTAATAAGCAACATTACTTATAGTACATAATGCAAAGTACAGACTACGCATCCTGCGCTAATCGTCACCAACTCTGAATTATATTGTAGTCCCTCTACCAGAGGGAGGAGGTTAGAGGAGAGTAGACTTCATACAGAAATAAGATATTAATGGTTCAAACACAGCTGCCTTTCACACCAATTAGCTATATTGGTTTTACTGCAAAGAACTAAATGTCCTGGATCAATTAAAATGATGTTGAGGTTTATCTTTTTGTACCCTGATCAATGAATCTATTGAGGAGGTCATGTATCTGCATGTCATCTTAGGCTGAAATGAAAGAGGGAGCCTCGAGTTGGATGCATTTCATCATGGGTACCCTGGGTCTTTACAATAGAGCTCGGTAATCTGCCCCGCAGAAGAACGCTCAAGCGATCCAGTAGGACGCAGGAACCCTGGATGAAACTAAACGTGGGGATTGTATGTGACTAACTTACTGTGGTTTGAGTAGTTGGAATGAAAACCTACAAGATCAAAATTCAGATGAGAAAAGGCATACAACTATAATTGAATAACAGTAAAAATTTTTTTAAAAAAGCAGAAAAAAAATTCAGATGAGTATTGGAAAAACCTCATATCCCGAATGTGTCAAACAATTTTAGGAGTAAAAGTTTGATTCAGATCTTTTAAAACTATTTTTGTCACTTACCAAAATTAACTTTATGTAAAGCTAACATACTCTGTTAGAAACAAATTTTAGCGTATGTATCTGTGGCTATTTGTAACAGTATTCACCGGTAGCATCCCTCCTCAGCTGGGACCAGGCTGTAGAACCTGTTGGTAGTAACAGAATGCTGGAGCTGTGCCAGAAAAACAAGGTTGAACTGGTTCCCGCATGTGCCTGGATTGTCTTTCCATAAAATGGTAAAAAACTGCCAGGCGCTGGCTTTCAGAGATGGTTTAGTCATGCATGTGTAGCCCATCTGTTGGACGCATACGGGATTTTCTTCTCCGCTGAGCCCTCCAGCCACAAACGTGGTTGCTGGTTCTCCCCTCCCCCCTTTCTTTAATTTCTTCCTTTCCCTCCGGGAGCGTACAGGCTCTGAAGACCAGGTGCATCTGATGTCGCGCTAGGGAAATCCTCCCTTTAACACTGATGTGAGCCAGAAATGCAGTTGAGTTGTTCTTTGGCCGCCTAACTTACTTTCAGTATAGTTTGATTCAGCCATGTAAAAACAAAACAAAACGTTCAGTTTGATAATAAAAATATTTACACAGTTACAGTTTTAACTAAGCTTTAATGTAGACCTTGATGACCTCCAACTACTTTTCTGTGCAATGAAGCTCCCTGTGTCACCTGGATGAACCTTAGCGGGGGCTTCATATTCGTTCATTCATTCATTCTCTCTCTTCCTTTCATTTAGTAAGGGTTAGCAGCAAGCACTTTAGCCTCAGGGGTTACAGCAAGGGAAGACAATGGGAAGACTCTTTCAAGATACTATCGTTTACCCCTCTGTCCTACCTTTGTGTACTTCACACATCCTTCAGGTTTGACCTTGTATACTTCAGTTCTCCAGTTTTCTAGAATGGCCTGCCTTTAAAAACAAAATGTTGATGGCAGTTAATACCTGGTTTTAAGGATAAACGCACAATTTCAGGTCACAAAATTGCATATACAAACCATTTTTGTACAAGATGTTTTTACTGTTGACATACTATTTTGTTGAGCTGGTGGTCTTTTAGCAAACTAATATTTATATCTTTATTTTTGACACACCTAAACTCTGAAAAGATCAAGGTATAGTGGGTTTTTCTAATCAATTGTTGATGATTTTTAAATACATTCTAATGTGAACTTATGAACCAAATAAGCAATTTTTGTTCTTAATAATTTTCTTTTGCTTTCACACAGATTTATGAGAAATACCAAGAATTGTATACTGTGGAACCAAATAATGCGCGCCAGCTGGTGGAAATTGCAGCCAGGGATATTGAAAAACTTCTAAGCAACAGATCTAAAGCCTTGGTGGTGAGTTTAAATTGGTTCTGCTCATTTTATTCTGTTACTTACTATGTTCCATGCTTTATCTGGAGGTTTCATTTAGTATGCTTTCTTTACCATGGAAACTGTTCATCTAATATGTTCAAGAAAGGTGAGATACCACGGTTTCATTGCATTTTTAAAATAATCAGTTAGCTTATTAGTTTATTTTTTGTGTTAGGTGATTTTAAAATACAGGAATGGTGTATTTAATTGGTACATGTATCCATTTTTATATATATATATGTTAAGTCACGATGCATAATAATAATGCTTAAATTTACCATACAACATAAAACCCACAAATATTGCCAACACCCTTAGAACTGCCTTAGTAGCGCTCTCCTGTCCGTCACCCTGCCTCCCTGCCAGAGGTGGCCAGTACTCTGGATATTTCATCACTTATTTCCTTGCTTTTTAAAACTAGCTGTGCCTCAGATAAATGTTTTGCTCAACAACATATTTGCTAGTTTGCTTGTTTCTCACCTTTATTAAAATCACACTATACATACGTAGTTCTCAGTGGCTTTTTTCCATCAACATTGTGTTTGCACGATTTATCTGGATGTTTGTATTTAGCTTTATTTTTATTCATGGTTGAATATTACTTTATGATGCTATCTCAGTTTCTTCATTTATTCTCTGTTGTTAAATGTGATTTGTCTTTTCACTTTCTTTATAGTGTATTTTGATAATATAAATGATTAATTTTAGTGCAGTTGAAAGCAGTTTTAAAAATTATTAATATTTTTGGATATGTGTTTTGTTTAAGAAATCTTTCCCTATCCTTAGGTTATAAACATTATTTTATATATTTTATTTTAAAAGGTTCTATGTCTTTTAGGTGTATTTAATCCACCTGCAGCCAATATCTGTGTATAATTTTAGTCTGCAATTTTTCTAACCAGTTTTCCTAGGGCCATTTATTTAATAGCTTGCCTTCCCGCTGTGAGCTCCAAATATCAAGCGAGATGTCTGGCTGGCCAGTTCCTCACCATATTCTTCAGTAGGACCATGAACTTCAGAGTGTTCTTGAACATTGACAAATTATCCAAAGTTTAGATTCAGTGTGCTATTACTCAAGAAGCTCTTTACTGGATTTCATTGGTATTGCAGGGACTCAGACAACATTGTGAATTGATACCATTATGATTTTTGTCTTTCTATTTATAATCATGATAATGTTTTCTTTAGCAAATTTTTATGGTATTCATAAAGTTTTAATTTTTTTCATAATGTTATTATTTACCTTCTGTTAGATATAATGTCAGAGCTTAAGTTTCATCCCTCTTATTCTATAAATCTCAGCACTGTTACAGGTGTTTATCCCAGGACTACTCAGAATTTTCTGTTCACTTATCACTCATACTCAGAGTTTTAGCTTACTATATTATATATATGTATATATAGATATATAATGTATATATATGCCAATATATATAGATATATGTATACACATATATATGTATACATATCTCTCTCTCTCTATATATATACAGGCACAGAAATTTCCCTTTAATTTTTGGGCAGCTATAAGTCTTTATGTTTCTTCAAATATCTAGGATCTTGTTATAATGTCATAGGAGGGTTCTTTGGAATATTTGATCTGCCCTATTGCCGGAAGTTAAAATATTTCATTTTTAAGACATATATAAGTGAGTACTCTATGATGAGATAATATTTCATGACTAGAAGATTCAAAACTTTATTACCTTCAATTTGGGGTATGTGATACCATTTTTAGGTATTGTTTATAGATGTAAAGTGTGTTTTCAATAAAAGCTTTTCTAATAAAAATGAGATACTTGTTACGTAAGTGATTAATACTCACTTAATGAGAGCTGGAAAATGATTCCATTTGTGTTGATCTTTAGCATCTTATATTTCCCCCCCAGATGCAGGCAGCAGGTAGTCTGGATATGAAAGTCCCTTGAAAAATGAAATGAAATAGAATGAATCTTGCCTTAAGTGGGTTAAAATGGAAGCCTACTGAGACTTTTTTTTCCCCCTTAATCAGTTGGATTTGAAGGTCTAGACACCTGGTGCATGACTCATGTCCTGTGGGGGATCAGTGACGGCCTTAACTGCAAGATGGCAGAATAGGGAAAATACAACGCCTAATTAAATGTAGAATTGGTTAGATTTTATGTCAGGGAGAAACATTTATGTTCATTTTCAAATTAAATTCTTTATTCAGGTTTATATTTGGTTCTACAAAAATAAAAAAACACATTATTAAAAAAATTTTTTTTGGCTACATTGTCCTGTAAATGAATGCAAAATGGCATTTTGGATTTACCTCTATTTTTGTTGTAGGCTTATGCTTAGGGAGATTTCTGGACTAAAGGAGCTCAAATTTACCTGTGTGGGATACCAATGTTATTTCATAAGTAAATGTATTGGAAAAGTTATGAATATACAAACTTATGATAAAATTTAATACTAGTTGACCTTATTGAGTGTTTAGTAAGTAGCATTATCTAATTATTTCTCACAATAGTACTAAGCTCTAGACATCAATATTAGTCTCATTTTTCAATGAGGAAACTGCATTTTTGAGGATACTTTTAACTTGCTCAAGGAAACATATTTAATAAGCAATGCTAGTGCTTCTCAAACTTTAATGTGCATGTAGTTTACCTGTGGCTCTTGTTAAAATGCAGATTTTTATTCAGTCATCTGGATAGAGATACTACAAATCTAATTAGTTCCCAGGTGATGTTGATGCGCCTGGTACAAAGCCTCTACTTTGAGTAGGAAGAATGTAAGAGGATTCAAAATCAGGTATCTCTGACTTCAAGATCTGTATTCTTATTTATTACACAAATATATCCTTTGGGCTGAAGAAGTATAATCATAATGAGGAAGAAATGAGGGTTAGGTAGTAAATTAGAAATGAGGATTATGCTGTAAATTATCATTCATTCAGATTAAGAAGTATGTTTCAGTTAATAGAATATTCTGGAAGGTTATGAAATTTTCAGTGGATCCTATATCAGTTAGTCCTCTTCAGAAAAGGGGGATGTAAGGAGACTTGACTAGGGGTGGTGACCACACAATGCAAATAAACAGGCAATGTATTATAGAATTGTACACCTGAAACTTTTATCATTTTATTATCCAATGTCACCCAAATCAGTTCAATAAAAAGATAGAAGAAAAGAGATGAGGAATAGGAAGCATCCAAAGGAAGAGACAGTTGGACAGATTTTAAGATTAAATATAACTACAGAAATATTCACTGTGTAGTCAAGTAAGGTTGTAGATAGAGATAAAGACACAGATTTATGTATAAATATATATTTATTTGGCAAATATCAATATTCTTTTAATATATACACACTCTGGACACATTAGAAATATGAGCATAAAATTAATGAGCCCACGATGTCCTATCTTGAAGTGTACTAGAAAAATATCTCGCTGAATAATAAATGATCAGTAAAGAAACTACTGACACTTCAGAAAACTCTAGTTGAACAGCAAAAAAATTATTAAAAAAAGATTTAATGAAATAACATATACATTATTCAAAATTTTAATTTTTATTTGAATTTGAAAAAATATGAAATGTTTATTTTTCAGTATCAAGATTATCAACATAAAATACTATTGAACAGGTATTATAGAATCTTTGAAAAAGAAGTAAATTGAACTGGTTGTTTTCTCATATATCTACTAAAGAAATTCCTAGGAGTTTATATAATTCAGTGTTTTTTTTTTTAAAGGAAATGAACAACTGAAGGTGTTTTTTCTTTTTTAGTGGAATAATTATAATGTCTGTGATAAATTTTATTATGCCTGCATGTATACTGTTTTTATGTATTTGAACATTAAATTTTTAATCCTGTCTTTTATAGCCCGTTGATTAAAAATGAAATCATAACTTATTTGATTGCTTCATGCTTATTTTGCATTTGTTTATATGTTTGACTCGAAACTACTTCAACCAATATTTTTTTCAGTTTCAGCATTTATTTTCACTTTTTATTTGTGCTCATATTATCCTATGATCTTTTGATCTGCGCCATCAACTAACCTTAGAAAGAGCTGAAAGAGTAATCAATATAAAAAATGTTGGTATTGCCATAAAACTACCTCTTTTATAGCAAAACAGATTTTCCACTTAAGTCATTTTTTGGTTTTGTTTTTGTGGCAATACAAAAACATGTTACGATTCTGATGATTGATATGCATTAGTCTCTTACAGAAATCCTATGAAATAGGCACATTAAACATCTGTTCATTCTTGTTTTATAAATGAGGAAAATGAGAAAAGACTAGGGTTCTTTTTCAAGATTTCTATAGATAACATGAGGCTGGGGTGGAATTTAATTTTAGGATGTCTGTTTATGAGTCTAGCTTTTTTCCCCTGTAGGTCCACAGTGGTAATTTTAGCCATTTTATTTACAAGATATATTTCCTAAATGACTGTTTTTTTCTTGCTATGCTTATGTCTCACAAACTGCCTCAATAAAGTACCAGTAATTTTTCTGCTAAGATTATTGGTTTATTCTTAAGCAATCTCATATCAAACAATGTTTAGAAGCAAAAAAAGAAACCATCATTTAACATTGTTATTAACATTTATTTTAGCCTGCACTGGGCTGAAAAATCTGTGTTAATGAACAGTTCATAGAGTAAGCTTTTCAACAAAGCAATCCAACCTCCAATGGTGTCTCCTGAAAGATGGAGGTGAATTAAATAAGTGGTCTTATTGTTTACCACCCAGCACAGCCAAAGGGATCTGCTGAGTTAATGAAGGTCTCTAGACATTTTGCTCAAAGAAAATAGGATCAAGGTTATAATAAACACATTTTTCTAGTGACACTTTTCCAATTATGGTGTATCCTGTCTCCCTCCGGCTGTCCTGGTAACTTTAATTAAAACTGCTCCAATCTATTATGAAGCTTTAAATACTGTAATATGCCCCAACTCTTAATTCAACCTTGGTATTCAGTTTATGATTAGATAATGAAAAAAAGAAAATAAGGAATGTTTTTAAATGACTATTAAAATAGTTTTTTTTCTGGAAGGAGTAGGTCATTGTTGTTTAATGAGATTGTTTTATGTGTCTTTAGCTCTTAGACCGGTAGCTCTCTGTCTTTCAGGTTTATCACTAGTGTCTATAGAGTTTGCTAAAAAAATACAGATTCCTGGCCTTTATCTCTAGAGGGTTTAACTCAGAAACAAAGAAAGAGACCTCAGAAAACCAGGTCCAAAGAAGTGATAAAAGGATCCATGAAGAAATGTGGAATTCTGCAGAGACTCAAAGCATTTAAATTCATTGTGTCTGGGTTTTAGGAATCATTGGTTTACTTTTGCAAGAAGAGATTCATTAGAATATATTGGAATGGAATAAAGATTGCAGTGATAAAGAGCGACTGGGAAGTGAGAAATTGGCAAGAAATTTGCATTCTCAAGAAGTTTGACAGGACAGCGAAAGAGAACTATGGAGTACTACTAAAGACTCCTTTTTTTTTTTTTTTTTTTTTTTGAGAATGGAGGTTGTGTAAGCTTGCTTATAGACAGAAAGGAAGGAATTATTAAATGTGACAATAAGACAAAAAGTATCTGAATGTTGAAGGATAATTCTAGAAAATGCAGACTCCAAGCTTAGAGTCATGAAAATTATCTTTGAAAAGATTGTGGTATGTTTCACTTCAGAGAGAAGGGATATTAAATAAGAATAAAGATAATTAAATTTGCAGACAGAGAAAAGTTGAAGTCACTGGATGGCCAGTGTTTTCTTGGTAAAGTAGAAGTTGATCTTATATGCAAAGAATGAAGAGGCTATGGGCATCTCGAGGACCATACTGAAGATTTGGGGAAGCAAAGTATGAAAAAGTGAAAGGAGTTTTGTATGGGTAAGTGAAATGACTGATAAAAAAATCTAGAGTCTTCCTAACATAGAGCAAAAACAGAAGATATAAAATACTCTTATGTTCTAAGAGTGAGTGAGGTGCTCAGCTACATATAACCTTCAGTGTTGTCCGAAAATTCTGTGTGTGTGCCTTGACCATTAGCCCAGAATCTGTCTTGAGGATATAAATTTATCCAGGTTGAAGAGAACAAGGAAACATTACTTTGGAAGAAGTATGAAAAATTGTGCTATTTCTGTTTTCACAGAGAAAAATAGTGTAAATATTTTTGAGAGGATTACTCAGATTGCTTATGTATTTATTTCCCATTGAATCTGACCGGTAAAGGGACTAGGTAATCCACTATTTATTTTGCCAAATTCGGATTACTTTTATTTACTTGGATTTGATACATGCTTCTGAAATGAGGCATTGCCTGCCTGATGGCGAGCAATGAACGGTGACTTCACTGGGCATATGCTCACACACAAATCAAAGCAGAGGTGGGCTTTGTTGGACAGAGCTGATCTTGGATTCAGTTCAGTAGGGCACTCTGCCAGAGGCAAACCCAGTTCAGCAGAAAGAGGGTAGATACATTCTATCAGATGGGACCTGAGTTGTAGTTGGAAATGGCAGCCAGAGATGCTGCGTTGCCATTGGATGTTCTGGGTACTTCCAAACAATGCAGGCAGCACCCCAAGAGAGGAACAAGTCAGTAATGAACATCCACCAGTCCCAAAGCGTACCAGCTCACAATCATAGCCAAGAAAGGGCTGTCCAATAGGAGCTTCTTCACGGTGCCCTCGCTGACATCACCTCCTGTGTGCAGGGAAGTACGGGAAGGTGGGATCAGGAGAAGCTCCGAGAGTAGAGTAGAAGTTTACCACACTCCTCAGATAGATTCCTGAAGTTTCTCTACCTGGAACAGTACCACACTAGTAATATAAGTACACATAAATTTAAATTAAGCTTAGAGTTTTCATTTTAACTCATTAGATATTTTAATTAATCAACTGAGATTGTTTTTAGGTATAAAAGTTGTATATACAATATTCCATGGAAAGCTTATGGAACTTGTAAGGCTAAAGTTGTTCATATACGATTAATAAACAAGCCTACTAGAGTATGACTTGAACAGGTTACAGGTTTATTTTCTCTCTTGTAACAAGAAATGTGGAGGTAGGTAGCTCAAGAGATTCCCAGAAATTCCATTCTGCTACTTCTGTGTGCCTCACACTGGGTAAGCCCTGACTGCAAGGGGAATGAGAAATACAGTTTTCACCTCTCTGTACAAACTGTACGCTAAGTTCAAATGTTTGTACAGCTAGCTGGTGTCTATGTCAAGACCTTTTCAAGATTTAATGTGAGTTTTCGGGAAGAAAGTCTGGAGAAAATTAATTTTCAGAAGCAGAGTAAAGAAAGAAAAGCATTGCTCTCCTTAATATGATTGAATGCATAATCAATTCAGCTTCCCTAAAGAGGTTTGCAACGATATTAACAGAAGAATGAAAAGGCCGTTGAATCCATCGGAGATTGGAGATCGGCAGAGTAAATTTTGTAAACATCCCAGACAGTTAAAATATTTGAAATAACTAACTATGGTATGTAGGGTCTGCTAATGATCAAGAGTTATATGAGTACAAGAAAGTTGACAATTTTATGTGGATAAAGTGTAGGTTTATAGGGAACAGTGGAGAAACAAGAAATTGTGGTATGGGTAGAAATTTAAGAAATTAAGAGTTCTAGGTGATACAAGGTTGAATCAGTGAGTGAACAAGTCATTTAAATGGAGAAAAGTGAAAGTTTTTGAAGTTTTGGAAAGGAGCAAATTCACAATTAGCATTTTGAATGTCTGCTATGATCCAAACGCTTTTGCTTGACTCTTTTCTTATATTTCTAACACAATTTCTATTCTGAAAATAGGTATACTTGATAGCATTTTAAAGGGAAGAAGATAAAAATTCAAGTAATTAAAAATTTGTCCAGTTTTATACAGCTAGCAAGTAATTTAAACCCATACACACACATACAAAGTATCTGGTGTTTCCTGTGCAGCCTTTATTAGTTTAAAAATTTCCCACATTAATTCATTTAATCTTCACAGTGCATCACCTGAAACTCAGATGAAGGTCTTGACCAAGTCTTACACAGAGTGAAATATCTGGGCTTGAATTCTTGTTTGTAGGTTATCTAGCTTTTAGCTCTACGCACCGTATTTTTCACCCAACATGATTTCTCAGTAATTTCAGCCAAAATATATTTTGTCATTTGTTCATTCCAATCAGATCTCTCTGTACAGGTGACATTATAACTATTATAACTAAGTAAGCCACACTAATTCTGCCTTTAATTGGGTCCCCTAGTACCATTGGATGTAAGTCCTGTAAAATTGAATCTTCATCTCCTTTGTTTGCCTTGTAGCATGTGACACCTACTTAGAACATAGTTCAGCACTAAACGAAACACAGACATATAACCTTCAGAATGTCTTTCCAGTCAGGCCTGCGAACACCTATATCTTAATAATCCTACTCATTGTTTCATTAGGAAGTGATGTGTGTAGCACTTTATGCTCTAATGTAAGAGTTTCTTACACTTATCAATGCAATATATTTTACTGTTTTACCTAGAATTTTAAACGTTGTTTGGAGGTATAGATTGATACAAAAACATGTTAAATGGAAATCTCTGTATGTACCACTACATTTCCTCTCTTACTTTAGTAGCATCTTTATGGATTTTTAAATCTATCATTATAATAGGAATTTGGGGCCAGACAGAAGGGGTGGTGAAGCTCTCCGTGCTATTTAGGATCTCTCACGGGACTGAGAAGGAAACAACAGATCCAAATACCTGTAACTGTAGTGCAACTCCCTAGCACGCTCAGCATTTTAATTTTTATAACGTTCTGTTTTCATGTACATACTATTTAAAGGTTTGTAATCGTGTTTTTGAACAACACCTTCTACTATAAATTGCTCAGCGCTAGAGAGTACTTTCTCCTTCCTCCATTCCACAGAGTAGTGTCTCAACTAAATGGGACTTTGTGAAGAAAGCCACTTTTTGAAAGAAAAAAAAACAACAACTAGGTACCAAATATATCTTGAGGGTGGAAAGCAGGACAATTAGTGGTAGAGTGCACCTGATTTTTAAATAGAAGTTATTCAGACAAGGAAAGGTTCTGGGCAACAATTACAGTCTTTTTCTAATAAAATCCCTTTGGAAATGTGATTCTCATGGTCTTGGGTTGACTTAATTCTATCAGATCAGAAATAGTATTTGCAGTATCAAGAAGAGCATTGCCGTGTGGGCAATTTGACAAATACGATGCATGCTCTGACAGAAGAACACTTGCAAAAATTAGAGTGAAAGAGAGTGTTGGGTGTGTTGATTGCACTGAGTAAAATGGGAATTAAGTGAAGTGACTTGCAAGATGAAAATGTGAGGCCCTTCTTAAAAAGGGATCAAGAATTTCAAGATGACAGCAGAGGAGCAGTAAGCCAGCTGTGGAGTCCACCTGCGCGAAGGGCCCTGTCTAACTGCGGAAGTTAGGCACCCGTGCGGCCGGCCAGCCCATGCACACCGTTGATTAGTGGCAGATCTGGGACTGGGCTTGGTATTTTTAACGACTCATACAGTGCTCTTTCTTTGATGATAGTCATTGAACTTTACCTGCTGACCTGAGAGTCGATGAAACCTATGACAATCATTAAAAAGATAATCCCAAGGGAGGCAAAAAAAATCCATATTTATTCCACTTCTATTTTATGAAATTGCAAACTATAGAAATGCACTGCTCTGAACGTGCTAGTAAATGGTATTTTGTATAAAAATAAATATGGAGAAACAGTGCTAATCGAAGGCCAGTCTCTTCGATTCTCCTAACGCAATCTCATAGCATGCCGTAGCAGTGGAGACGATCCGGTTAAGGCGTGTTTGCTAATGGTAAGCACTGTTGAAGCCATTTGCAAAGTTGAAATTTAAGTAGTGATCAGATTCCTAACTGTTCTTAACTTTATTTTTAGTCTATTGATATTTAGTTTTTCCTTTTCCTCATTAACCCCTAATTGTGCTGTTACAGAATTACAAAACCTCTAAATCTTCTGTGCATGCATTGTCTAAGTTTTTCTGAGTAGCATGAAGCAGAAGCCTTATGTGAGATACCCAAAGCTACACAGCTTTTTTTTGTATACACTGAAGTTCTTTTGAATCTACTCTTTATAATTTTTAGAGCTTATAAAATCAAGAACTGCATTTGCAAAGATGAGTTCTCTGTGCTTTCCTTAAAATTCCCTGACACAGCTTGCCACTAGAATGATGGAATGCCCTGTTAATTTAATTAAAACATCATAGGATCATACATCTTGAAGGAATTTGGGGAATTTGTTTTTCTGACCTTCTCCTCTCAGGTAGGTGAATGCCTAGACCACCAAGGTTAGGAAGTTAGCTGTAGTTTCCTGAAGTATTTTCAGAAATGAAGCTTCCACAAATGTAATGCCCAATTATTATTGTTCAGCTTGGTTTTCAAGAAATTATTTCTGACATTCATGTCCTTGTCTAATTGAACCCCCTTTTATTTTCTGTTCCCCATATACATTAAAATTTGATCGGCATTCTCCTTATGAGAATATCTCATTTCATGTGTGTGGGAGGGGTGGGTCCCTATTAGGGGCAGTAGGAACAATCATCAATTCAGCTTAGTGTTTGTGACAAATGGTGATTGTTAGTTGCCAAGCAATCATTCTTGCCAGGCGTTGTGTTAAGTGCTTTACATGTATTATCAAATTTAACCTTCAGAACAACCTTAGGAGGTAGGTGTGTTACTGTACCTGAAGATCAGAGTTACACTGACATAGAAATGACCTACAGCCCTGTGTAAGGTTAAAGTCTACAGCACAATGTTTTGACGTGCACATAGCTTGAAGTCAGTAGCACAGTAAGCTTAGTTACCATCTCTCATCTCATGTAGATAAAAACAAAAACAGTACACATCTTTGCACATGAAAAAAACTTTCGATTATTTTATTAGAATTAGGTCATATAAATTGAATGGTTGATCCAAAAGCAGGTGGACATTATTTATATTTTTCATTTAGGTAAATAATTGTGAATCTTTCTAAGAACTCCTTCTTTCCCTTTTCTTCCTTTCTTTTTAAATAACAGGGCTTCTGAAAACTTAGGAACAGCCAGGTTGTATTTGGCCTAGTATAATAAGTTAAATTTGGTTCTGTAAGCAGAACTTAATTTTAAATGATAGATACATTTTTAATTATTATAATAATGTCAAAAACTCATACTGTTCTCTACAGATTAGTGTCTTTGTTTTTGGCAACATAATCAGTTCAAAATTAACAGGCTGGCTGGGGCAAACATCTGTCTTCCACATGTATTTAAAAATATATTCAGCCTAAGATTTTCAGTTTCTGATTGCACATACCTTCTCACATGATCTGTCTTGCATGTTTTATCCCAGCCGCAGGCAGCACGCCAACATACCACACTGGGGACCAGTGACCCTGCTGTCGGCAGGCCTTGTGTTCTAGGGCAGCTGACGCCATCAAAGCCCAGCTAAAAGCAGACACCAGCTTGTGTCTTGACAGCTGAAGCATTAGTTCCAAAAGACTGTCTACTGCTTCTTTGGCTAATTTATCCTGTAGTCCCCGGACTCATTACTCCTCCATTACAGCTACTCCTGTAAATGTTAGTCTATTGTTGCCTGACAAACCAGTCACCTTTGATTGTTTATACTGTCTTTTCTCAGAAATTCTATGTCAGTCAACTTAAAAGTCCAATAATATGTAATAATAATGACTCATTTTCTACAGGAGGGTTTACGGAGAATTTATTGCCCTGTACGTTAATGCCTATGCCATTATTATCTCCAGCACAACAATATAATGTGACCTCTTAAAAAGAGAAAGAAATAAATCTTCCAGTGTGATACTTATGTGCTCAGAATATCCCTTTAAAATGTGGATGTTCAGTAGCCAGTTTGGCTTTAAGTTCATAGAAATAACTGACTCTGGCAGAAGTGTTCATTTTTATTAAAATGCCTTTGCACACATCAGCTTTGCCCTTGCAAATGGGCATTTTTAAAATTACAAGATCAAAATAGATTTTAAAAGTATATATTTTCTGATGCCTTCATTAGTAACTGTATTTGACTCACTAATGATAACCATTAAAATGAGATTAATTTTACCCACTCATCTACAGATGGACATTTGGGCTGCTTCCAGATCTAATTTGTAAAAACGGTATGGCACATTTACACAATGGAATACTACTCAGCCTTAAAAAAGAAGGAAATCTTACCCTTTGCAACAGTATGGATGGATCCGAAGAGTATTATGCTAAGTGAAATAAGCCAGTCAGAGAAAGACAAGTACCATATGATTTCACTCGTGGAATTTAATGAATAAAATGAACTAACTAGCAAGACAGAGAAAGACTCATAGAGAGAGAGCAGGAACAGCTGTCAGGGGTGGAAGGATTGAGCAAAAAAACCCAAACTCATGGGCATCGACAATAGTGTGGTGATTGCCAGGGATAGGGGGATTGGGGGACAGTGGAGGAGGGTCTAGGGGGGTAAATGGTGATGGACGAAGACTTGACTTGGGGTGGTGAACACCCAATACAGCATACAGATGATGTGAATTGTGTACCTGAAATGTGTAGAATTTTGTTAACCAGTGTCACTCAATAAATTCAATGAAAAAGAAAAAATTAAATTAATCTTCAGACTTTCTCAGAAAATTATGGCATTTTTAAGATTAAATATTAAAATGTTTTAAAAATAAATAAGTAATACCTTAAATAGAAGAAGAATCATAATAAATGCTCATGATAATTGCTAAGCACTTATTTAAAGACCATGCTAAGGATTTTATTCACATCTACTTATTTAACCCTTACAATATATTTCTATACATAGTATTAATATTATATCTATTTTATGGAGATACTTTGCCCAAGGATTGGAATCCAGATCCATTTAATTTCCAAGCTCTATGGCAGCATTTCTCCTCCGTCTGCCTCACATTTACTATGTGTCAGACACATAGAAACATTTATGACTTTTTGTCTGCGTTATTTCATTCATTAATTCTTTCTCTTTCACTTCCTCTCCTCCATTTCCTCTTTTTTCTTTTACTCCTCCCTCTTCTTCCACTTCTTCAGTGTGATAAAGTGAGGAATCATAGGTAAGAAAGTTTTAAGTAGTTCTAGGATGGTATTTTTGTTTCAAAATAAGGTTATATATTTTCATGTTTAATTTTCTATAAGATGTGCTGTACAAAAGAAGTGGTAATGATAGTTTCTTTTAAATTTAATTACAATGCAAAAGGGAAGACTAAAAGAGAAGATGGACGGGTGGAGGGGACGAAGGAGGGAAGATCTAGCCTTCCTATTCTCCAGTCTTATTACCGGTAATGCATTAAATATTTACAGAAAGATGTGTGGTTGTCTGGTGATGGAGACAGAGATCGTAAAATCTAAAAGTGTTTATGAAGCTTATTGTAATTACTTGGGTTTGTATATGAAAACCAACTCTTCAGGGCATCTACAAATCACACACTGTGCTGAGGCTCTTGTACCTAAGTGAATATATTGGGTTGGTCAAAACATTCATGTGGTTTATTTTCCGTAAAATTAAAGACACATTTTTCATTTTCACCAATAACTTTATTGATTTGGATATTTTGAGTATGTTGGCTATCTCCTGTGTGGTATAATGTTGATTGCTCTCAATTAATGTCTCGATTTGATCCCCATCAACTTCAACTGGTCCACCCAACTGTGGAACATCATCCAGTGCGAAACATCCAGCATGAAACTTCACAAACCACTTTGACACATTTGATCAGCCACAGCACCTTCTCCATAGATGGTGCAAATCTTTTTTTCTTTTTTTTTTTGCATTTCAGTTGCATTTATACCTTTATTGAAATAATGAAGTATAATATGCCAACAATCTCGCTTATTTTCTTCCATCTTCACTATTAAAATGGATACAAAAATTCACCAATTTTATGTTTTTTAAAAATGCATGCTGATATGACAGCTGTCACAATGCAATCCAACAAAATTGTTCCTAATGAAGTTCAAAACAACTAAGCACTCCTAGAGCCATCATATGCAAAAATACCAAATGAAATTTTTGGCCAACCCAATATTTTGGGAGTGTTTCAGGGAAACTATCTAGACAGTAAGCAGCACATGCAGATGTGGCATAAAGATAAAAATGAACTAGAATGGCTCCTATTTCTAAACTTGAGCTTCAGTATCTAACAGATATCCATTGTATTAAATCCAATGAAACCAATGACATTTTAGGTAATGTATGTCTCATTTAGATGGTATTTAAAGAAGTACGTTTTACCAGCACTGAAAGCATTATAGGCAAAGATGCAGAGCTAAGTGAATCATTTGCAGTTCAGAACTTAACGTATATTTAGGTTAACCAACTTTTAATTACCAATAGTGAGAAATTCAGGACCTGGTGTATAGTTAAAGGACCTGTTGCCCCATTAAAGGAGAGAGCGATGTATTATGGGAGTAGGAAAGGGCAAATAAGGAGGCCAGCTGAGTTTATCTCATGGAATACAAAGAACTTCTGAAACTCTCAAAGCTTTCGTCCTTCCTAAAATTTATAGGTGTTTAATGTATTCGCTATCATTCCTTTGTCCCAAATAATGGTTTACTGGAGCTTTATAATTTTGAAAATATGTTATCTTTGGGGAATTTGGAAGGAATAACTCTTTCTGTAATTTCAGCGATGCTAACTATCTGCCAGTCATCTGGCCTGAAAAGTCACTGATGCTTAATGTTTTTGCTCTTCCACGGTCACATTTCTCTTCACTAAATGGTCTTGTCTCATTCTTAGCTGACATTTCACACCAATTGCCCTGTCACTGTTGGAAGCTCAATCAGCATATTAAAAAGCAGCAAGTGGCACCTAATGCCGCCCTGAAGAAAAGTTGCTCCGTTTTAGTTACCGCACAGATCTTCAGCAGCTCTCCCGGAGTACTTCAGACACGCTCACTGATTTGAAACAGCATTTCTCAGCTGCACAGAAGGCACACTGAATAAATACTGGAAGGAGGACAGTTTAAAGACTTAAAGGCAGGTCCTGCCAAGGCAGGTCGTACTTTTCCTCTCAGCTGCATGTGCAGGGGAATTATCCCTGTGATCTGCCAGTGTTTTATTGCCACATAAGTAGGCGTCCTTTACAAAGGGAGCTGGCAGTGCACGTTTTTGTTGTTTGTGTGACAATAGTAATTTCCCCCTTCTCCATTTAGTGACAGTGTTTAAAAAGGAAAATAATGTGTGCATTTTAAGAAGTAGTGAGCTCCAAAAGATGCTCGGTAGCTTACATAAATGCAGAATTATTTGTATGGTACAACTAATGTTTAGAAATTGGATCATACTCAACTAATATTAGCCCATCAAACATGGGTCCGCCCAGCATGCCCTCGATGACATTGGTATGCTTGTTTCTGATTCATCTTGTGGTGCTGCCTGTTCAAGTACCACTGAATCAGATATTTTGATTTATAACCTAAATCCTGATTCAGTTGCTTAGGTTGTATTTTTTGGCCAAGTACAAAATCGCCCCATTATATTTGGTTCTCATTATCAGAGATGGTAAAAATGTATGGCCATGTATTCTTTTAAGGAACTGGATTTTTCTTTTTATAAGAATTTTCCCTGGCTGCTGTGGCTCAGTGGATTAAGCACTGGCCTGGGAATCAGGTCACTGGTTTGATTCCTGGTCAGGGCACATGACTGGGCTGCAGACCAGGCGTCCAGTTGGGGGTGTGCAAGAGGCAAATCATCCTTGTGGACGTGGACAACAGTGTGGTGATTGATGTGGGGAGAGGGGTATAGACGGTAGGTAGGGGACTAAATGGTAGTGGAAAAAATACAATAAAGATTAAATTAAAAAATTAAATTAAATTAAAAAACCAGAATTTGGGGGTGGTGAGAGAAAGGAGACTTGGAGTTAGAACCTGAAAGTCTGAGGATTTTTAATACTAATTTCTTTCAGTTTTAATCTGAGAAAAAATAGTTTGATTAATATTTGAAAAGGCAATTTAGTGATGAAAAGAATTAATTGAGGTATCAAGATCATATACCCAAGTACAAACAAGCAGTACTCAGTGAGAGAGATAATGTGAAGAACAGTTTCCCCTATAAATGATGAGAATAGTTTTTTAAATATGCCTAAAGTAGTTACTTTAAATGGTTAAATTAAGTTGCTACAATATAAAATATGATTGCTTGGGTTGGCTGTTGAGTGGGTAGAGATGGAAGAGGGCTTAATGGGGATACATGGTAATGAAAAAATAAAATAAAAATAATGTAAAAAAAATCCTACCTTATTCATTATCTATTTCCTAATAATTCTATTTAAAACATAAGTATAGATTTTAAAACATAAGCAATATTATTATTTGTGAAGTAAAATATATATTTGATTTTTGAGAATCTCTATTTAGTTTTTCTGTAACCGGAATCCCTATACTACACAGCAAGCATTATTTTTAAAAAGTGCCTCCCACCTTGTGACATTGATCTAGAAATTAATTAAAATTACTGTTCAGTCTTTGCAAAGTGTAATCACTGATTAACTAAAACTGAATAAGAAACAATGAGGGGGATAAATGGTGATGGAAAAAATGGTTCTGCTTGAAAATAATACTTTGTGACTAATAATGCCTATCATGTAGTGAAGTGAGAAGTAATTTTGAAAAGTTATTATGAAAATACATAACAGGATATTAAAGTAAAAGAAAAAAGAGAGAATAAGTTATATTGTGATTCATTCTAGTATTTGTTGATGTTAATCAATTTATATGGGATAGTCCATGTGGTAAAATACAGTAATTGTATTATCTCTTATTCAGGATTTAATTTTCTAGAATTTTATGGCCAACAGATACATGAAAATACGTTCAACCTCACTAGGTATTAAGGAAATGCAAATCAAAACTACACATCTGTTAGAATGGGTGTTAACCAACACTATAGGTAATAACAAGTGTTGGAGAGGTTGTGGAGAAAAAGGACCCCTCATTCACTGCTGGTGGGAGTGTAAACTGGTACAACCACTATGGAAAACATTATGGCGGTTCCTCAGAAAGTTGAGAATAGACTTACCATATGACCCAGCAATCCCTCTTCCGGGTAGCTACCTGAAAAACTCAAAAACATGTATTCAAAAAGTTTTATTCACCACTCTTATTGCAGCATTATTCCCAGCGACCAAGACATGGAGATAACCAAAGTGCCCTTTGATAGAGAATTGGATAAAGGTGTGGTACACAAATACAGTAGACTGCTACTCAGCCGTAAGAAAAGATGAAATACTGTCATTTGTGACAGCATGGATGGACCTTGAGAATATCCTGCTGAGCAAAATAAATCAGTCAGAAAAAACTGAGAACCATATGATTTCACTTATATGTGGTTATAAAATTGAAACTCATAGATGCAGACAACAGTATGGTGGTAACCAGAGGGAAAGTGAGGGTAGGAGAAAGGGGGAAATATATGGTGACAGAAGATGATCTGACTTTGGGTGGTGAGCACACAATGCAATATACAGATTGTGTGTCATAAGTATGTATACTTGAAACTTATATGATCCTGGTAAAATATATGATCCTGGAAACTTATATGATATTGGCAAATATGGGGATATTTACCAATATCCCCAATAATTGTATTTAATTTTAATTGTATTTTAATTCAAAATATTTTTTTAGAATGGTAATTTCCTCACCTTCATGTAATCAATAGAGGATCACATTTTATTTTTAAACGGGTCAATTTTTCAAAATCCATTTTATCTTGTATCGTCTCATCTGATTTTTTTTTGATGGGGGCATAGATTTAGCTTTCTCTTTATTTGAAACTTTTAAAAATGTTCTCAAGAGCTGTTTCTTTTAAACAATATATAACTAGTTGTTTTTTATTAATTTTTAATTAATATTATTTTTTTATCTTCACCCAGGGACATTTTTTTCATTGTTTTAGAGAGAGAAAGAGAGAGAGAAACATTGATGTGAGAGAAAAACATCAATTGGTTGCCTTCCATACATGCCCTAACCGGGAATGTTCGCACCAGGTCTGGGATCGAACCCGCAACCTTTTGGTTACCTGATGACGCTCCAACCAACTGAGCCACACTGGCCAGGACTATCATTAATTCTTAGCATTTCATCTAATATAACAATTTATCTTTTATTGGTAGAATTTAGTTCATTCATATTTAACTATATGACAAAAAACTCATTTTATTTTTTCCATGTTACTCTTTATTGTTTAACAAAATCCTGCCTTTTACTCTTTTCCTTAGTTTTTTTTTTTCTTTCCTACTCTGTTCAAATTGTTTCTCTTTAATTTTCCCATGTGGTAATTTGAAAGTTCTGTTGTGCGTGTGAGTGTGTGTATGTGTTTAATCCATTCATGATTAATTCCCTTCCACTATTTTCCTAGTGGCCCACATAAGATGTACTGTTTCTCTGTACATTGATGCTCTGTTTTTTCCTACTTGCCTTAGCCTCCTCAGTCCTACTGATACAGTTTTAAAAGATAGATTATTCTGTATTAATAGCCTTGAGAGTATGTCCCTTCAGTTTGTTTCAGGAATACTTTTTAAGCATTTAAATTTATGTTCTCATATATGTTTATCTCTTGGGCTGCAGTCCTGTCTCTCAGTATTTTGTCGATATTATCCCACTGTCTTCTGTCCTTTAGGCTTCAGACGAGATGTCTAGGGTCACTCTGATGTTTTTTCTCTTTTTTT